>NW_027467022.1:362500-455149 GCF_046128005.1 Genypterus blacodes | reverse complement strand
GGAGCGAGCGGGAGTCCAGGTCCACACATGGAGCTCAGATGCTGGTGTGAGTTGGACCTCGTCATCGTTGGCCCACGTGAGGAATCTCAGAAAGCTTCTCTGAGCTTCTTCCTTACAGCTTCTGTCCATGTTTGTACTCAGGGTGAGGATGTAAACACGGACATGTACACCAGTCACACTCATGCTGCACCAGGATGCTGCGTGTAGCCGGGCAGCAAGTCTGCATGGAAACAGAACGTCTGCAGTTCTTTCATAGATCAGACGTGTTGTGTCCCTCAGCGTCTCTGCTCCGAGCTCAGCTACAGCTTTGTGTTTACCTCCAGAAACCTGGTCTCTCCCGGCTGCAGGCTCTCTGTGGAGCTCTAATAGGTCGCCCTCATGATCTGCTGACTCGTCTGAGACCTGAGACACGTCTGGCAGAGAGCTGGATGGTAAAGTGACGCATGTGTGTCTCTGGGCGTTGTGTGATTGGAGTTTTCTTATCAGCGCGGCGTGTTGATGAACGAGCCGCCCGTCCTGTGAGGGCCAACGCTTCATTGTTCTCCTCCAAAACACTTGGAAGGAGTCGGGACGTGTCCTCAGTGTCCTCAGTGTCCTCAGTGTCCTCAGTGTCCTCATCACTGTGAGCTGAGGAATGTTTTGTTTACAGGAAGATGTCCAGCGTTCGTCTTTATATTTGTTTTTTCCGCTGCGTGCTGACTCATCCTCCTCAGCTGCTGATCAACCATCACACTGAGGCTTTGCAGGTCTGGGCCCCACTTCCTGTTTACAGTCTGTCCTGCTTGTCTTAAAGTCCAGCTCATAGTGGACGAGGTGTT
This sequence comes from Genypterus blacodes, assembly GCF_046128005.1. NCBI lineage: Eukaryota > Metazoa > Chordata > Actinopteri > Ophidiiformes > Ophidiidae > Genypterus > Genypterus blacodes. The sequence goes on along the minus strand of NW_027467022.1, from coordinate 454,331 downwards.
TGAGACCCTGAAGCTCTCAGCAGCTCAATCAATCAATCAAACATCAGACCTATCCCATCATGATGTTTACATGTTTGATGCATGATCCAGGTTTGTTGATGCAGATTAATGTTTGAGTCTCAGCTGTGCTTTATGTAAACACACTGACTGTGATCCATGAAGCTGTGTGTGTGTGTGTGTGTGTGTGTGTGTCTGTGTCTGTGTCTGTGTCTGAGCACACCGTGACTCCTGGCATTCATCAGTGATGACATCATCAGCTCTACTATCACTCAGAGTCAAAGCTGCAGTAAAATAATAATAATAATAATTCTGTTCCGCTCTGCTACGCCCCCTCCTGCTCTTCCTCCTCTTCCTCCTCCTCCTCCTCTCCCTGCAGCTCATGCTCAGTGTTCATAGCTTCCCTGGTTTCCTCCTCCTCTGCCTTCAGACTCCTGCAGGTCCTCAGCAGATTCCTGCTCCTGCAGAAAGGAATTCAGCCTATGAAAGTCTGGACGGGCCCTGATTGGATCCATATGCCCGAGCATGATGGAGCCAGCGACCCGTGAACGCTTCACCCACGATGAAATCACTGGATTCTTACACACACACGAGAAAGCAGAGCGTCAGGAATGTGACGCTCTCATCACAGAGCTGCTTCACCTGTTTGGGCCCAGGACTCCATTACATCCTGACACGGTCCCGACCCATCTCAGAGCGTGACACGGTGTGTGAGACACGGTGTGTGAGACACGGTGTGTAGGACACGGTGGGTGAGACACGGTGTGTGAGACACGGTGTGTGAGACAGGGTGTGTGAGACACGCTTAGAGAGCAGGGAGAAACCTTCATCCTGTGTGTGATTGTCATCGCCGTGACGACTTGACAGCTTTGTGTACAGTGTGAAAGGTGCGGTGTGTGTTTGACCCAGACTGTCAGAGTATTTACTCTCCTTACGTCAGCCGCTCACAAGAATGCTGGTAAACAATCCAAGCTGTGACTGAAGAGAGGAGCTGAGGAGGAGTTCAGCTTCAGCTCTGTCAGGGCAGCGTGGCATCAGAGCAGAGGAGCAGAGGAGCAGAGATGGAGGAGGAACATGTGGAACAGCTGTTACACTCTAAGAGGCAACACACAGTGTGTAATGGGTCAAACAGTCACACTTCCTCTCATTCATAAAGTGTCTCTCCTGTCTCCTGAGTGTCTCTCCTGTCTCCTGAGTGTCTCCCCTGTCTCCTGGGTGTCTCTCCTCTCTCCTGGGTGATCCATAAACCCCACATCCATGTTCCAGGTCTCTCACATGGTCTTTGTTATTCTTTGGTCTTCAGTCTTGAGGTTCTTCAGGTCTTCTTCCTCCTCAGGTGGTTCCACTCAGTGAACGTTGTGTGAAGACCTTGAACAAACAGCTCAGCAGAAGGTCAGAAGACTTAGAGGCTCAACTCCACAAACATCATCTCAGGTTTCAGCCCCATGGGGACGGATGGAGACGGGTCTGGACCTTCACAGGCTGTGGTCCTGATGGAGGATCTGAGTTTGTCACTTGTTTGATAAGAGAGAGATTCTATCAGAGTCCCCTTGTTGTTCCAAGCTGTATCGTATATCAGACACAGCCTCTTTAGATTAGGAAATGAAAAGGAGGGCGACGCAGGAATCAGACGTCTGTGCGTCTGTACCGTCTGTACCTTCTCTGCCGTCTGTCCCCTCTCTGCCGTCTGTTCAGCCACAGGCCTTTAATTGTTATCTTAAGGCCCAATTTAGGTCAAACTGCCTCAGGATGAGAGCCTGACAAAGGCATTCCTGCAGGATGAGAGACGGCCAATTACCACGTCCAGGATGACGACACCATGATGATGATGATGGTGATGATGATGGCTGTGCGGTGGACTTAAGTTCATGCAGATGTGTGCAGATGTGTGTGTTTGTGGGGTCTGAGTCACTCCATGTTAGAGGGGGATCATCCTCAGTCCTCTGATCGCTCTGGGCTCTGATCGCTCTCTGCTCTGCTTTAAGAACATGATCACCCACTTCAAACTAATTCCGTTCATAACCAGCCTCAGTTATCTTCACTCTGTCCTCCTCCTCCTCCTCCTCCTCCTCCTCCTCCTGCAGCTTTGACGTCATGGAGTGTCCATGTTGAGTTGATCTTGGTTGATCTTTAGCTTGTGATGGTGAGAACATGGACGCCTGCAGGTTTAGCTTTGTCCTCATAACCTGGATGATGAATGTTTCTTCTTTGTCTGAACCTGAAGCCGCTCTCCTCCTGAAGCTCTGGATGTTATGATGACTCACTGTTTGTGTTTTTGCTCTACAGAGACCTGAGGTTCAACAAAATCAAGGACTTACAACCAGGATCCATCAGACGCTTAAAGAACCTCAACACACTGTAAGTCATCAACGCTGTATTAATCTGAGCTTGACTCCTCCCCCTGATGAGACTGACGGCTGAGACTCTCCAGCTGTTTCCCCTCATGCAGCTCAGCTCACAATCAGAGAGGACTTTTGTTTTCCCTCTTCCACTCTCAGGGCCGTTGGTTTATCAAACATACCTCCAGATAAGACAGCGCTGAAGCTGATAAGACACAAGAGTCCTGTGAGGCTGCAGGACTCCTCACTGAGTCCTGTGAGGCACCAGGACTCCTCACTGAGTCCTGTGAGGCTGCAGGACTCCTCACTGAGTCCTGTGAGGCTGCAGGACTCCTCACTGAGTCCTGTGAGGCTGCAGGACTCCTCACTGAGTCCTGTGAGGCACCAGGACTCCTCACTGAGTCCTGCAGCCTCACATCCCGGACTCTGCTGCACACAGACCAGATCTCCTGCAGGTGTGGCTGTGTTTGGAGGATGAATCACCTTTAGTGGCGATGTAATGTGGATAAGTCGCCCTCACAAGAGGAAAACAAATATTTTCATGGTTGCTATGAGATGTTGGCTTAAGACTCTAAATTCTCGCACGATTAACTAGCAGTGATTCTCTGGAGTCACGGACACACACGCACACGCGCACACACACACACACACGCCCACACACACACACACACACACATAAACACACACACACACTGCCAGACTAATGCCGCTTTAATAGCACCTGGTTATCTGTGGAATAAGGCGAGAGGACGGCTGGCAGGGAAATGAGCGGAATGAGCTCAGTTAGCTTCAAGTTAGCGCTTTAGGTCAGAGCTTTAACTCTCTCACTCTAGTTCACACAGAGGTAAAGGCTGATTGTCTCATGAATGTAAATAAGCTCCTCAATATTCCCCTTATTCCCTTGAGGATTAAGTTGATCTGCAGTCCCTTCATGTTGCAGTTAGGGGCCGTGGTGAAAGTGCAGTTCACAGAAACATCAGAGCTTAAACATCTACATACTTAGTTTGTGTAGAAGAATAAACTCCTCCCCCTTCAGATGTGTGTGAGGAGTGTGTGACGTCCTGATGTCTCTGTGCTCCACAGCCTCCTCAACAACAACCACATCCGCAGGATCCCCAGGGGGGCCTTTGAAGACCTGGAGAACCTCAAATATCTGTAAGTTCTCCTCACATCACTTTGGTGTTTTTATTTGATGGTTTTCTAGAAGATCAGGTGGATTTCTGTCCCGTCAGCGTAATAAGCAGGTGGTCGCCGTACTTTAACCCTTTGCTTCCTCAGCCGGAGCTCCAGTCTTCTGTCCTGCTGCTCAGTCTGAAGGAATTTAGCAGGAGGTTCCAGAAAATGCATGAGTGAGAAGGAACCTTTTGTTTGTGTGTGTCTGTGTGTGTGTGTCTGTGTGTGTCTGCGTGTGTCTGGGAGTCGTGACCTGGGGGCGGCGGGTGAGGACAGAGGTGCTGCTGAGGCATGTGGAGCCGGGGGGCGTGGTGGAGCGGGGGGGGGGGGGGGGGGGCTCCTCCTGGCTTTGTTACTCTCTTCCATTCCGGCCCTGCTGGTCCCTGATGTGGTGGAGCTTACAGTCTTACTCTCTTACAGCTGGGGCACATGGTGAGAGTTTCCAAACTGCTGTCCTGTCCGGTCTGATTACCCAGAATGCCCGTCTCTAACTCACTCTTCCCACCAGACGGGCTTGATAAGAAGCAGCTGATGTCTGAGCTCTTAATGTCCGATCGTCTGATGGACTCGTTGCTGTGTTCAGGCTCCAGGCTCTAAAGTTCAGAGCTTTGTAGAAGAGGAACCCAGAAGTCACTTAATGGACCATCAATCATTCAGTCATTGATATTTGAGATGTGATCAGAAGCAGAGGCAGAAGCCTTAATGAGGCCCTGTTGCTTTTTCAACACAGTTTTATTTACGGCCCTGATGATGGCGAGGACGCTGCTCACTTCCTGTTGTAGCTGCAGGCTACAGGGCGTCTCTCTCTCCACCTCTTCTCTTCCCATGGTGTAGTGAAGTGAAGTCCTCCTCCTCCCCATCCTCCTCCTCTCCTTCCTCTTTCATGTCCTCCCGCTCACACGGAGGGGGGGGGGGGGGGCATCATCACGTCCAGGTCAAAGCACTTTAGGATCTCTCCCCCCCGCCCCCCCCTCTCACTGTGACGTCAGTGTGTGAGAGGCCCCGCCCCTCGCCCCTCGCCCCTCCCACATTCACATCATGGCTCCAGAACTAAACCTACTTTACCGATCAGGAAGTGCAGTTCTGTAAACCTTCTTAGCAGAGGAAGCCGGTGCAGATGAGAGAGAGGAGGGTCAGTCTTCCTCATCATCGCACGGCCTTTCACCTCATGATGTGACCGCACGTTTCCAAACCTGACTTCCTGTCTGAGCCCCCATGTGAGCCGCTGCACTCAGCTGGCTTACACAGTCAACCGCTAAGTCCTCAAGCTCCAGAGTGTGTGTGTGTGTGTGTGTGCGTGTGTGTGTGTGTGTGTGTGTGTGTGTGTGTGAGAGTGTGTGTGTTTGTTTGTTTACTTAGCAGCAAATCTCCCCGCAGCTCCCACAGCTCTGCTGGAGCAGCAGAGTCAGACGCTCTGTGTCCTTTGACTCTCAGTCATATGTTGCAGAGTGTCGGTGTGAGTCACAGCTCATCATCATCATCATCATCATCATCAGTCTCTCCTCTGGGCTCCACAGAGACCGATGGAATTGGATGTGACGTGTTTGTGTGAGCAGCGACATCTGTATCCTGCGTCTACCTGCACACACACACACACGCACACACACACACACACACACACACAGAGGTCACAGACCAGAACAATGCCTCTCTCTCTCTCTCTCTCTCTCCAAACGTGTCTGCTGCGTCTCATCAGGCCTGTAAAGATCCGGGCGGTGTCAGATGAAGGAGGTCGGCCATTGTTGCTCCTCTCCCCCCGTTTCCTTCAGTAGAATGGAGGGAAACAGGTTTGATCCTACAGAGACGCAGAGAGAAGAAGAGATGTGAGGCTTTAGATTGATACAGAGCGTCACCTGGCTGCTCTAGAGGAGGCAGATCTAGAGAAGCTTCAGCCTCTGGCCTTCATCTGAAACTACGAGAGGACGATTGGAGACGATCGATCAATCAGGACAGAAACAAACAGATGAAGCTTTAGTTTGGATCCTTCCTCCTTCTCCTGATGAGCAGAGAGGAACCAGATGCTCCTGTGTGTGTGTGTGTGTGTGTGTGTGTGTGTGTGTGTGTGTGTGTGTGTGTGTGTGTGTTACTAATGTTACTGATTATCTCTCCTTCCAGCTATTTGTACAAGAATGAAATCCAATCAATTGACAGACAAGCGTTTAAGGGGCTTGTCTCTCTTGAGCAACTGTAAGTGACCTACACCTTCCTCCTCCTCCTCCTCCTCCTCCTCCTCCTCTACCCCCCCCCCCCCCCCCCCCCCCCCTTTGAAGGACTCCTATAACTCATTCATGTTCTTGTCTTCATTATAAACTGATCCCATCTGCTTCATTAGAGTTTAGACAAAGTTGATAAAACCGTCAATAAGATGAGAAACGTAAACACCTGATGTCAACACGTGATGTCAACAAATGTGGCTCAGTCTGACTGACGGACGTTGATGATGGACTTCATGAATGAGTTGATGAGGTTCATATTGATCTGATGGTCCAACGCTGTGTTCACTTATAATCAATAATCAAGATGATCATCAGCTGACAGCAGTCCCCCCCCCCCCTCCCCTCTGCACCGTGCATGTCGTGTGACCCCGTGACCCCCCTGCATGAGTGGCATGTGTCACCTGTGGTCCGGTCACTCTGCAGCTTCCTGCTCCTCTCCGTCTGCAGCAGATTCACTCTCATCTTTACTTCTTTGCATTAAAAAGCTTCAACCATCGCCGCCTCTCAGCCGGTCGGTCGTTACCGCGGTTACGTGTTATAGGGATGTAAATCTGAGCCCTAAAGTTGATTTGATTCAGATGATTTAGATATTTGATCCATCAGAAATGTTTCATTTGATCAAAGGAAGTTTAAACTGATTGATGATCAAATCTGCTTTAATGCAAAGTGTGAATGCAGCTTCAGTGTAAATGAAGCTGAACGCTCTGAAGCTGAACGCTCTGAAGCTTCCTGTGCACATTGTTGTGTCGTGATGTCCTGCTGAGTCTTTTGTTCAGAGTTTGTGAATGGTAAAGATGTTTGATGTTTGTTTACAGTAAATGTTTCTCTGTGAGATCTACTGAAAACAGGAAGTGACCTCACCTCCCAGCATGCCCCTGTTCCTCAGCACGTACGCCTCCCCGCTCTCAAATGAATCAGACAACACAGACCAAACACAAAAACACAATCAGTCAATCACAGACGACGTTTTCACACCAAGTGAACTCTAAATGATGAAACCGCTTCATGTTGGCGTCGTCCTGTGGCTTCCTGTTGCTGCAGCGTCACAGAGATTCTCGGCCCGCGCGTCGCTTTGATCGCATCATGTGACTGAAAACTCTGCGCCTCATTGGACGACGTCGCTCCAACAAAGTGCAGAAGAAGAAAGGAACTCACAGAAACTCGTTTGTTGGTTTCGTGATGTTTCTTCTTCTTCTTCTTCCTCTTGGTTGGCGGCGGTGTGAACAGGCGTCTGGCTGACTGAGCTTCTCTGTCAGCACGTTAGCACGAACAAATGTCTAATTCAGCGAGCAGAATCCATTCAGGCTGCAGCTTTCACGGCTGCAGCTGTTTTGAATTTAGTCGGGGGAATAAAAGCTTTTATAGGAGGGCGACAGGTTCGCAGCCCGATAGAGACGTGAGTGGAGCCGCTCGCTGCCAGAGCATTTAGCCCCGCCCCCTCCATGTAGCGGGCAGGTTGGTGGCTGCACATATAAACATCACACATCATAACACCATTAAAGCCACAGTGAGGTGATTTGACTCCAGCCTGCCGACATCCAAACTTGTAAAAGCAATTTTGGGCTCCAGTCGTTAAAACTCGAATGAAGCACACACAGTCACTCTGTGTGTGTGTGTGTGTCTGTGTGTGTCTGCGTGTGTCTGCGTGTCTGCTTCTTTACTGCACTATAAACAACATGGCCGCAGTCACATGCGTGCATTAAAGCTGCAGTTTGTAACTGTGAGTCATTACATGATGACATCATCACAGTCACAGCCTGTTCACACACGCTGCAGGAATGATGACAAAGCATTTTCCTCTGGTTTGCTGAACATTGGTGAGCTTTTGTTCAAACAAGCAGAGACAACCGATGCTCTCTTTCTCTCCCTCCTCACTCCTCTCCCTCTCTTTCTCCCCCCTCTCTCTCTCCCCCCTCTCTGTCTCTCCTCCCTCACTCTCCTCATCTCACTCTAACCCTCCCTCTCCCTCCCCTCCCTCATTCTCTCCCCCTTATCTCACTCTCTCCTCCCCCTCTCTCTCCCCCCTCTCTCTCTCCTCCCTCTCCCTCTCCTCCCTCATTCTCTTCCCCTTATCTCACTCTCTCCCCCCTCTCTCTCTCCCCCTCTCTGTCTCTCCTCCCTCACTCTCCTCATCTCACTCTAACCCTCCCTCTCTCTCTCCCCCCTCTCTGTCTCTCCTCCCTCACTCTCCTCATCTCACTCTAACCCTCCCTCTCTCTCTCCCCCCTCTCTCTCTCCCCCCTCTCTGTCTCTCCTCCCTCACTCTCCTCATCTCACTCTAACCCTCCCTCTCCCTCCCCTCCCTCATTCTCTCCCCCTTATCTCACTCTCTCCTCCCCCTCTCTCTCCCCCCTCTCTCTCTCCTCCCTCTCCCTCTCCTCCCTCATTCTCTTCCCCTTATCTCACTCTCTCCCCCCTCTCTCTCTCCCCCTCTCTGTCTCTCCTCCCTCACTCTCCTCATCTCACTCTAACCCTCCCTCTCTCTCTCCCCCCTCTCTGTCTCTCCTCCCTCACTCTCCTCATCTCACTCTAACCCTCCCTCTCTCTCCCCTCCCTCATTCTCTCCCCCTTATCTCACTCTCTCCTCCCTCTCTCTCTCCCCCCTCTCTCTCTCCTCCCTCTCCCTCTCCTCCCTCATTCTCTTCCCCTTATCTCACTCTCTCTCCCCCTCTCTGTCTCTCCTCCCTCACTCTCCTCATCTCACTCTAACCCTCCCTCTCTCTCTCCCCCCTCTCTCTCTCCTCCCTCTCCCTCTCCTCCCTCATTCTCTCCCCCTTATCTCACTCTCTCCTCCCCCTCTCTCTCTCCTCCCTCCCCTCTCAGTCACTCACACATGCTCTGATTTATGTTTTCACTCCTTCAGGCTTCATCATAAATCATGTTTGCATTCCGTGCCTTCATGGCTTCAGGCTCTCCTCCCTGCTGGGTGACTTCATGTTAGTCGTGTCCTTCAGCCATGGAGCCTCTTCTCTGCATCTGAAGCCTGACTGCACATTCCTGTGTGTGTGTGTGTGTGTGTGTGTGTGTGTGTGATGCTCCTTCACCTGTCTGTCTCTCGCTCTCTCTCTGCAGGTATCTGCACTTCAACAACATCGAGGCGTTGGAGCCAGAGTCGTTCACTCACCTCCCTAAGCTGGAGCGTCTGTAAGTGACGGATCGGCAAATGTGGCTCATTTCACACACACACACACACGCACGCACACGCACACACAGAGTTGATAGAAAGCAGAGCGCAGGGCTGTCGGCCATAAATCAGAACAGGCGTCTGAACCTCACAGAGCCTCAGGTGAAGAGTTCTGTTCCCGGGCCTTAAGCTCCGCCCCTTGACTCATTCTGGGCCTCGTGTTCCTTCCATTTCCTCCCAACGAGGTGGCGAGGCGACGTAAGCGAAACCTGGAGAAGGATTGAGGTCGTGTAACGTTCAGGTACACGTTGAGAACACACGTGTGCTGCAGGATGAACAAAACCCATCTGTGTGTTTCATGTCAGATTTGTGTTTACATCCATTTACACACACACACACACACACACACACTTAATGGACCCTGAGCTCTCTGGATGCAGGCTGTTTTATGGACGTGCAGCCTGAACGCCGCCTCGCTCCTCACTCTCTCCAGCAGATGTCGGAAGCTTGAGGAACGCCGTCACGCATTCCTGTTTCATTGTCGCCGTTTATGAGCCGCCGCCTCGGGACACCTGCAGGGAAAACTGGGAGGGAGGGACGGAATTCTCAGGTGCACTCGTGAGGAATTATCTCCATGGTTACAGTCAAAGCAGCCACTTGAGCCAGGTGGAGAGATCTGCAGGGCAGATAGACGGAGAGAGGCGGAGGTCACAGAGGTCACAGGGGTCAAACAGTCACAGTCTGCCTGGGGAAGGGGGCGTGTCTCTACTCCTCCCTTTTGACATTTAGCTGTGAAATAACAAAGAGGAAGCTCTCGTAAATCCTTTAACTCAACAACAAACACATATATGTTCCTATGATCGATGAGCTCAGAGAGGAAACAACAGAAAACACACACAAGCAGAATCTGACCACGGAAGATGATGTCATCTGTGGAAGTATGTAATTATAATATAGAATCTATAAAACACAATCCTTCATCAAATTGATTTCCCACACTGATTACTCAATCGCATGTTGACCTCGATAGTAGTGTGTGTGTGTGTGTGTGTCTCACAGCTGATGGTTCTTCTGTCGTCTCTCAGGTTTCTGCACAACAACAGAATCACTCAGCTCGTCCCTGGAACCTTCTCTCACCTCAGCTCCATGAAGAGACTGTAAGTGGAAAAGCTCCCAGCAGCCTCTGCAACAGCTGCCTGTGTGTGTGTGTGTGTGTGTGTGTGTCTCAGCTGAATGCTATGTAACCTCGCCGCTCCGCTCCGTTCTCACGCTCGCCCTGCTTCTCCTCGGCGTCGGGCCGCGGTACGCCGGCCCGGCCGTGATGAGAAAACCAAAGAATTCGATGATGAATCTCACAAATATGTTGCTCCACTTTCCCTGAAATATGAGCGTAGTGGAGCGAAACAACACGAGGCCAAGCCGTCTCTAATCCGAGCCAGACGCAGCGCTGAGCCCCGGCTTCCTGCAGCCAGCAGACGGTGAGGAACAATCAGCAGTTTGGCTCCGGCTCGCTGTTTTCCTCCTCTCGCCTTCGTCATGAGCGACGGCTTCCAGGATTTGTTAGATCACGGGCCAGCGTGCTTACACAGAAACACACTCAGCCTCAGCCTCAGCCTCAGTGTGGCGTTCAGGTACAGGTTACATAAGCAGGCTGGAGGCGCTGATAAGAGTTTCCCTGCACATGAAGCAGGCTAACGGGACAAAAGAGGCACAGACCTGCAGTAAGTCTGGAGCTTCTCTGGGCTCTGTGTGTGTGTGTGTGTGTTTGTGTGTGTTGGTGGTTGGGGTTGGTAGTGTGACGCCCTGCCTGTGAGTTTGGCCCACAGACAACCTGATGTTTGCTCCCAGCAGCTGCAGATCCATGGGAACTGTTTACACCACTGCTGCAGAAAGGTGGAGAGGACGGAGCGATGACGCCTCTGAGCCTCAGTCACACTCAGAATCGCTCCGCTTCTTCTTTTTCATTTCACACACGCTGCAGTCTGAAGGCCTCAGAGGGAGAATGGAGGCTTTGTGGTGGAGCCCAGAGCAGATTAGTCACCAGACAGCCGGACCAAACACACAAAGAGTCTTTTCCGCAGCAGGAAGTGACTTTGTTCCAGGGCGGCCCTGGTGAGCCCCGGTGTTTGGGGCCGGACCGGACCGGACTGGACCGGACTGGACTCAGCAGTTTATGTCATACATAAATGGATAAAAAGCGATATGACTGGAATGTAGAAGTTTATTTAAACCTCACACTCATTTTGTTTGCTTGTGGCTTTAATCTTTAACTCTTTCTCCATTCATTACTGTAACATGTGTGTGTGTGTGTGTGTGTGTGTGTGTGTGTGTGTGTGTGTGTGCCTTCAGGCGTCTGGACTCAAACTCCCTAAACTGCGACTGTGAGCTGCTGTGGCTTGCCGACCTGCTGAAGCATTACGCCGAGTCGGGGAACGCCCAGGCCGCCGCCACCTGTGACTACCCCAGCCGCCTGCAGGGGCGCTCTGTGGCCACGCTCACCGCCGAGGAGCTCAACTGTGGTGAGAGCAGGGGAGCAGGGACGGCACGGAGAGCCAGGTCTCAGGGAGAGGGGAAACCACCTGACTGTAGCCCCTCCCACTCCATTCTGTGTGTGCGTGTGTGTTTGTGTGTGTAGAGTGAGAGAGTGAAATCTGGTGGCGTGTTGGTGAGTTGGGGGCAGGTGTGTGCCCTGACCTTTGACCTTGACGTCCTCCTGGGCTCATGTGTGCTCATGCCTGTCTCACCTGTCTCACCTGTCTCACCTGTCTGTCCTGCAGAGGTCCCCCGCATCACCTCAGAGCCCCAGGATGTGGACGTGACGTCAGGGAACACCGTCTACTTCACCTGCAGGGCCGAGGGGAACCCTAAACCACAGATCATCTGGCTCAGGAACAAGTGAGACACGCAACCAACACGCAAACAACACGCAACCAACACACACGCATGCACACGGGTGAATACAACACAAGTGTGACCAACAACGTACACTGAGCTGCATCCTGTGTGTGTTTGTCTCATGTGTGTTTGTCTCATGTGCGTTCGTCTCATCTGTGTTTGTCTCGTGTGTGTTTGTCTCATGTGCGTTCGTCTCATGTGTGTTTGTCTCGTGTGTTTGTCTCGTGTGTGTTTGTCTCGTGTGTGTTTGTCTCGTGTGTGTTTGTCTCATGTGTGTTTGTCTCGTGTGTGTTTGTCTCATGTGTGTTTGTCTCGTGTGTGTTTGTCTCGTGTGTGTTTGTCTCATGTGTGTTTGTCTCATGTGTGTTTGTCTCATGTGTGTTTGTCTCATGTGCGTTCGTCTCATGTGTGTTTGTCTCATGTGTGTTCGTCTCATGTGTGTTTGTCTCGTGTGTGTTTGTCTCATGTGTGTTTGTCTCATGTGTGTTTGTCTCGTGTGTGTTTGTCTCATGTGTGTTCCTCCCCTGTAGCAACGCTCTGAACATGCGTGACGACAGCCGCCTGAACCTGCTGGAGGACGGGACGCTGATGATCCAGGACACCAGGGAGACGGATCAGGGAGTTTACCAGTGCATGGCCAAGAATGTGGCGGGGGAGGTGAAGACCTCACAGGTCACGCTCCGATACTTTGGAGCTCCATGTGAGTGAACACACACCACACACTCTCTAGTGAGACGCGTCCTCACGTCCCCCTGAGACGTCTTCAGGCTGCAGGACGCACACACACATACACACACACACACACACACACACACACACACACACGGACGGACACACACACACGCACACACACACACACACACACACACACATCACAGAGGCTCTTATCTCGCTCCACGCCTGATTGACTTATAATCAGTCCGTGTACCACTCAGGGGTCATCGCCCGGGTAACAGACGACCTCACCGCCTCTTCCCGTTGAGGCAGAGTGTGTGAGAGCAGCTGTTGTGTGTTTCCTGTGTGTGTAAGTGATTGTAAACATTGGGCTGGGTGATCTGGAGTCAGAGTCCTAATATGGACAGGAGTGAGGAGAGAGAGTCAGAGTCACTTTGAGCTCTGACTCCTAAGAACAGAGACGCTGATTTAACTCTGCTGTCATGAAAGAGTGTGAAGAGGAGAAGATGAAGATGAGCAGCTCTCCACATGTTTGAGCTCTAATAGAGAGACGAGTCTGAGCAGGTTTCTGCTGACATCATGAGAGAGACAAACATGACTCAGCTGAGAGAAGACTGATCTCTGAACTCCCCCCCCCCCCTCCTCTTCCTCCTCTTCCTCCAGCTCGGCCCAGCTTTGTGATCCAGCCCCAGAACACGGAGGTGCTGGTGGGGGAGAGCGTGACCCTGGAGTGCAGCGCCACAGGTCAGCCTCAGCCCCGGGTCTCCTGGACCAAGGGGGACCGCACGCCTCTGCCCAACGACGCCCGCATCAACACCACGCCCTCCGGAGGTCTGTACATCCAGAACGTGGTCCAGGCCGACGGGGGCCAGTACACCTGCTTCGCCCAGAATAACGTGGACACCATACACGCCACCGCCTACATCATCGTACAAGGTATGAGTCAGAACCAGAACCGGTCCTTTTGTTTCATCCGTCTCACGCTGTGTCCTCAGTCTTCTCGTCTTCTTCTCCTTCGTCCTCAGCGATCCCTCAGTTCACGGTGCGGCCCCAGGACCAGTCGGCGGTGGAGGGCCACACGGTGGACTTCCCCTGCGAGGCCAGCGGTTACCCTCAGCCCGTCATCGCCTGGACCAGGGGGGGCAGCCCGTTGCCCCTGGACCGCCGCCACTTGGTCCTGTCCTCGGGGACGCTACGCATCACCCAGGTGGCGGCGCACGACGAGGGCCAGTATGAGTGCCAGGCCGTCAGCCCTGTGGGGACGGTACGCACCGCCGTGCATCTGAGCATCCAGCAGAGAGGTGAGGACTCAGAGGTCACGGGGTCAAGCCCCTATAGGCTCCAACACAAACGTGTTGACCTCCATAACATGAAGCAGCTGAGAGGATGTAGATAAACAAAGATGTGACACGGCTTTGTGCTGTAGAAGAAGAAACATGGATCCATAAGGCTCCATTAAAGACCTACAGACCTGAAGAGAAGCACAAACATCTACACACACACACACACACACACACACACACACACACACACACACACACAGGTTGTTGTGTAGTATGGTTTGTCTCTAATCTCACTCTGATTTATTACATCTGTTACTTCCTCCTTCATGGTTTTCACATCAACAGAGAACAGCCCAAAGCAGCACAGAGGTGGGGTTGTTGCTGCTGGCCTGAGTGTGTGTGTGTGTGTGTGTGTGTGTGCTGCAGGGTCATAAAGTGTGTGTGAGCTGGGCGTGGCTCTATGTGCCCTCTACTCACAGCTCATTTGTTGTTTACGTGTACGGGCCTGCTATTAAAAAGTTACAGCGCCTCCACACACACACACACACACACACACACACAGCTTTCTCTGTGTGTGTACTCAGCATCTTTACATGTGTATGTGTGGAGTTTACACGTACGCCTTTCATTTGATGTGGATGAAGGCATGAATGACTGTGTAAGTGCTCCACATGTTGTGTGCAGATGTGTGTGTGTGTGTGTGTGTGTGTGTGTGTGTGTGTGTGTGTGTGTGTGTGTGTGTGTGTGTGTGTGTGGTAGAGCTGAAATTACAGGCCTGATGCAGCGCAGGAAAGCATGGCGGCCTGTAATCCTAAAATGACACCATGTTTTTCCATGTAGTAATGCAGCCTGTTAACACGCTGGATAACGGCCCAGGCTGCTGACGCCACACACACACACACACACACACACACACACACACACGCGCACACACGCACACACGCACACACACACACACACACACAATTGCACGCACAAACACAAACACACGCACACACACACACAAATGCACACACAAACACACACACATGCACACACACACACACACTCACACACACATGCATGCATAAACACACACACACACACACTCACACATACACACACACATGCATGCACAAACACACACACACACACACAGGCAACACAAGGCAAACAGTCTGTGGCTTGTTCATTAAAACTCTTCTTCTTCTTCTTCTTCTTCTTCTTCTCCTGATCTCGTGCTGGCAGTCAGCATCTCATACGATCCTTTCCTTTGAGGAGACTCTGAACCTTCACTAAACTGAGCCTGACAGCAGAGGCTCAGCTGTGAGGGCCTCAGGTGTTACTTTGTCTGATTGAGCTTTAACCCTTTGTGAGAATGCAGCTTTGACTCGGCCCTGATCTGCTCAGAGGCAAGCGTTGGTGAGTGTGTGTGTGTGTGTGTGTGTGACTCTGATGAAACAGCCCCTGGTCAAATGTGGGGTTTTCCCAGGACCAGGTGGCTCAGAGTGGGGGCCCACATGGGAACCAGGGAGGAACCAGGGGGGCCAAGGGGGCGGGGGCAGGGAGGGCAAGTACCCCCCCCCTAGCCTAAAAACCCAGCAGCTGTAAAAGGGTTGTGTGTGTGTGTGTGTGTGTGTGTGTGTGTGCATGTGCATCTTGTAAGACACACTGAACGATTGTTGACTTACTCAATCAGTGAGCTCCAATAGGAAACAGCTGGTTTGATTTAATTTGATCAGAACAAGACCCGGTGTGTGTGTTTGTGTGTGTGTGTGTGTGTGTGTGTGTGTGTGTGTGTGTGTGTGTGTGTGTGTGTGTGTGTGTGTGTGTCTGACCCTGAGACAATGACAGAGAGTTTGTAAACAAAGCCATGACACACCAGGTGATGAAGTGAATAAATGCTCAGCGGTTGTTGTGGTGTGAGCCGGAGGTGAAGCTGCTCTTCCTCCTCTTCTTCCTCTTCCTCCTCTCAGCTCACACTGAACATATGAAGATGATCTATGTCCTGCAGACGTGTATTCAGGATATTAAAATAGTGACAGCAGCGTAACACAAAGTCTGGTGTGTGTCTGTGTGTGTGTGTGTGTGTGTGTGTGTGTGTGTGTGTGTGTGTGTGTTCTCGTTCATGCAGTTACGCCTGTTTTCACAAACGCTCCGAGGGACCAGACGGTGGAGTCGGGCCAGGACGTCCAGATCCCGTGCAGCGCTCAGGGTCAGCCTCAGCCCGTCATCACCTGGAACAAGGTGAGCTCCTGGCCTCCTATTGGCTGAGACGCCTCTCACCTTAAAGCAGCACCGGGGCGTTTATGGAGCCTCTGCCAGTGTTTGTTTACATTTATGTTGTGGGTGGTGAAATAAAGGATTCAGTTGAGTCCAGATGTTTGTGTGTCGTCTTCATCACGTCCCCACCTCCACATGCTACCTGCCGGGGGTCGTGACCTTTGCCCCCCTGCTCTCTCCCAGGATGGCGTACAGGTGACAGAGAGCGGGAAGTTCCACATCAGCCCCGAGGGTCACCTGGAGGTCACGGACGTGGGCACGGCCGACGGCGGACGCTACGAGTGCGTGGCCCGCAATCCCATCGGCTACCAAGTCAGCAGCATGGTGCTAACTGTGGAAGGTAACCATGCTAACGAGGACACACAGTCACGTTTCCTCTCCACTTCGTGCTTCTCGTTGATCAGCCGTCACATCTCTGCTTTATTAACCCTTCACTGGACGCTCAGCAGTCTCTGTCTCCTCATAACAAACAGTTCCCGCCGTGAGCCGAGAGGGCGACACCTTCGTCACCACATCCTTGGAGGAGGCCATCAGGAACGTGGACAGCGCCATCGAATCCACCCGGAGACGTCTCTTTGATGGGTGAGACAAAAACGCGTCGACACACAGGGAGCTGCGACATGCAAGCTCTCCATTGGGCCGACGGTTGGATTTGGGATGGTTGCTGTGGGTGGTTGCTGTGGCATAGATGGCGGTTGCTAGGGCCATTGTACTATTGTGTTGGTTGGTTAGGTTGGTTGCCATGCAGGTGGTCATGGGGCAGTTGGTTGCTGTTGAGGTTGCTTTTGTGTTCGGGCTCGCTGGCGATGTTCCGGATGGTTGCTAGAGTGGTTGCTATGGTACCTGTGGGTGGTTCTGAGGGCCGTTGTTGTCACATTTAGGTTGCTATGATGTTCCCGGTGATGGCCTGGGAGGTTGCCGAGCTGTCCCAGGTGGTTGCTTGGTGTTCTGGATAGTTGCTCAAAGGAAACAATGGAAACCTGAGCCCTTTGTTTATCCTCTCTCTCCTCTCTGAGACGTGTAGGTGGTTTGAGCTCCGGTCACAAGTGTTTCCATCCTGTCCAATGATGCGGTCTGCAGTTGTGCTTTGTTTTTCTTGGCACGCAGACACACACACGCACACGCACACGCACACACACACACACACACACACACACACACACACACACACACACACACACACACACACACAGGCACCTACTGTACATGTGTTTGTCTGTTGTTGATGTGTGTGTGTGTGTGTGTGTGCGTGTGTGTGTGTGTGTGTGTGTGTGTGTGTGTGTGTGTGTGTGTGTGTGTGTGCGTAACCCAAACTGACACGAGGGGATTTCCAGCTCTCCTTTAATGAGGATCACAGATCCAGAGGCACTGAGCCGCTGTGAGCCTGCAGACGGAGCAGCCGGAGCAGATTGACTGAGCGCTCTGGCAGAGGAGCCGGTGGCACTTGTTCCCGGGGTCATGAAGCTCTTTGGCCGCAGGCGTTCCTGGCAAGAGATGGACAATTAAGGCCAAAGTGAAGTGAGGAGAGAAGGGGCCGGTAACCACAGCAGCGTCGGGCCTCTGAGCCTCTTTTGTCTTCTTCACTCACGATGCTCCCCTCCAGCTGGAGTCGGACCAAACACCACACGGCTGGTTGCGTCAGCGGCGAGGGGCCTCTGGCCAGAGCGTCATGTAGTGTTTGGGCTACCTTACAAGCGGAGGCATCAGAAGCAGAGAGTGAGACGTCTCTCTGTCCTGAATGTCCTGCTGAAGCTGAACTGGGACTTTTAGACCCAGAAGCTCCATTTGTCAGCAGCTGTTGAAAGTTTCCCTCCTTTTCTCCATTTTTCTGCGGCCCTGTCCCCTCGCTGGTTGATCTCTCTGCAGGCGTCCCACCTGTAGATCACGTGACCACGCAGGAGGGGCAGCGAGCAGGAAGTGAACCTGTGTGTGGCGTACAGACGCTCAGAGAAACACTGAAACATCTCTGTGGTAAACACATGAGGTGTTCACATGAGGTACGCCCGGTTGAACAGCTGCTTGGCCTGAAGGTGCATTATGTCATCATCTAAGTGTCAGAGTTGTAAAGGGTTTGGTGTTGATTTGGTCTCCCGCCGCTCTGGCTCGTGTCCTCCTGGTTTTCACTCCAGTTCAAAGGAGCTCTGAGGTGATAAAACACTGTGAGAGCGCTAATGACTCACACTGAGGCCACAGCGTTTCCATGGTGACGGAAATCCTGGAAAGTCGAGGAATTTCTAAATGTTTTCTTCAGCCCAAGAAGAGTTTTGGAAAATGATGAAATGATCCAAGAGTTTTAGAAAAGTCATGGAAATCCGACAGAATAATGGAGAAGCTGGAAGAGGAAACTGTTCAGATGTTTGGGCTGTGGAACTATTGATCACTAATCTACTGATCACTAAACTATTGATCGGTGGTAACGCCTTTATGTTCCTCTGCAGGCTTCACATCTTCCTCACTCATCTTCCTCTCCTTTGCTCTCTCCCTCCCTCTCCCCCGTCCTCTCCCTCCCCTCCTTCTTCTACCCCTCCTCCCTCCAGTCAGCCTCGTACCCCAGGGGAGTTGCTCGCTCTCTTCAGATACCCCCGCGACCCGTACACGGTGGAGCAGGCGCGGGCCGGGGAGATCTTCGAGCAGACCCTGCTGCTCATCCAGAACCACGTCAACCAGGGTCTCACTGTGGACACCAACGGCACCGGTGAGGCTCCGCTCCATGTGCACGCTACTTCCTGTCACCGCTCTACATCACTGAGGCTGTACGCGTTCACCCCCTAGATGGGTTCCTGTGGGTTTATGTGAACTCTGCAATCCCACTCAGGTCCAGAACAAGAAATAAACCTTTTCCAGTTCAACTCCGGGTCGGTCCTAGCCAATCACAGCACAGTTTACATCACGGCCTGCTTGTTAATGTTACTGTGTGAACCTGAATCCCATCAAGCATTGTTTGTAAACATTATTCCCCAAATGGAAAGCAAGCAGAGGAAGCACAGAAGGTCAGGACGCAGCCTGAGACAGGAGCAGAGACGTCTCTACAGGACAGAGATGTTTGTTAGATGTTACTGATCTGTCCCACTGCCGTCAGCTGGATGGACAAATTGACGTGCAAAGGGACATTTATTGCCCAAACTCTCTTGGATGTAAATCCCAGTTTATCTGACAAATAAATCAGGATTTGCCTCCAACTGAGTGAAGACAGAGCAGAGGAATGCAGAGCAGCAGCAGCAGCAGAGCGTCAGATGATCTGTAATCACTCACAGTCTCTGACAGTAAAGATGCGTCTGCACCCGAGAAGCAGCAGCAGCAGCAGGGGTTTAGATGTTTGACTGCTCCATAGATTCTATGTGAAACCGAACCAAAGCAGGAAAGGTTCCGTCTGTGAGCTGAGCGCCGCTGCTTCCTGTCAGGGTGTGAAGGAGCCTGGAGCCTCTGGAGCCTCTGGAGCCTCTGGAGCTCTGATCCTCCCCAGGGCTCAGGCGTGGAACCTCTGGCTCAGAGCTGCTCTCCATGAGGGAACGGCTCCGTGCTCAGAGGAAATGATTTAGCAGTTAATCAGACAAAATTGTAGATACAAAATGGTCTAAAATGGAAAATTCATTACATTCCATCCAAGTTCCTTCAGCAGCTCAGACTCTAATCCAGTTTGGACTCTTGGCTGTGGTGACGCCTCCATCTGCATGTCGTTTAGGCTTCAGCCTGACCCCAGGCCCAGAGACGTCATCATGGAGCCGTTGACTCGCCGCCCGTAAACACTTTTATTAGCCCGGAGTCACGGCGCACAACACACACACAACACACACACAACACTTAACTTAACATCACTGTGAGCGCAGCACAAACATGGAGAGGTTTTATGGGCGGACACAGATTGTCTCAATTATGTGTGTGTGGGGTTGAGCTGAGTTTGTCCTGTATGTTGGTGAGCACATGTGGAAGCAGGCGTGTGCGTGTAAACACGTCCAGCCTGGAGGAGCATGTATGTAAAGCTTATGGGCCATGAAAGCTTTAACTCTAATGGAGGCTCAATTAAGGGTGCAAAGGTCAAATGGTGTGAGGAGTGAGGAGTGTGGATGCTCGCCACTCTACAGGGAGGTTAGGACTTTCTGGAAGTTTCCATCCAAACGAGGTCACTGATGTTTTTATTCTTGAAGCATTCTGTAGAGTTGAGCTCATTAACCCTTTCATGTCCCCCTGATGTTTCATTACGTCACACGGGCACTGCAGCCAATCACGGCACAAACACAGTAAGACGATAAATGAACACACAACAGTCGAGGCGTTTCCAACATGTTGGCGTTGCTGCTCTGGAGTCAGACATGTTTTCTTTTCAGCCGTGTTCGAACAAAGCCATGGAAGTACCACATGTCAGTGCCGTGTGATGCCAATAGACCAATCACATCCTTCCTGTAGACATATGAGTGTGTGTGTGTGTGTGTGGGGGGGGGGGGGGGGTGAATGCGTCAGACGGAGGAAGGCCAGGCGAGCATTTCCACTTGTGTGTCCGCTGTGTGATATGAATGATGGCCTACAATGTTTAGAGTGAAGACAAGTTGATTGATATTCACTTCAGTTTGTGTCCCACAGACTCAGGAGGGAGGAAAGGGAAGGGAAAAGGGAGGGAACGACTTCAGGGTCCACTGGGGAAGGAAACAGGAATCATACCAGTGGGTGTATTTATACTCTGTAACAAAATAACAAACAAGTACTCAAGTACTGATCAGGAGCTAGAGAGGAGGGAAGGGAAGGAGAAAGGACAGAAGGGAGGAGGAACGATGTGAGATAGATGTGAGAAGAGGAGTTACAAGTTGGAAAGAAGCAATAAATAAGGAGGGAGGGAGGGACAAGAAGAGTGAGAGAATAAAGCCAGAGACATGGAGAGAGAGACGGCAGAGGGCGACCAGAGAGAGAGACCAAGAAAGAGAGAGAGAGAGAGAGACTCATAGAGAGAGAGACAAAGACACAAAGAGAGAGAGAGAGAGAGAGAGAGAGAGACTCAGAGAGAGAGAGACAAAGACACAAAGAGAGAGAGAGAGAGAGAGACTCAGAGAGAGAGAGACAAAGACACAAAGAGAGAGAGAGAGAGAGAGAGAGAGACTCAGGGAGAGAGAGACAAAGACACAAAGAGAGAGAGAGGGAGTGTTTTTTTTACTTGTGCCAACAACCAAGTGTTCATTGTTGCTGTGTCCCTAAAGCTTGCAGAGTTTTCTGCCCATCAGCAGAAACACCCTCCTCTGAAAACACACACACACACACACACACACACACACACACACACACACACACACACACACACACACACACACACAGACATGGATGTTGTGCTCAGTGGAGCTTGAGCAGCACAGACGCTCTGGCACATGGGAGCGAGTCAGGGCAGGTCGGTGCTCTGATGCCCTCAGGAGTGGAGGATGTTTCCACTCTGGCAGCACGGCAGCGTGAATCATACAAACACTTTAAAGGCCTGTAAAGGAACGGGACGCTTTTATAGAACATTTTATTACACAAACCATATTTCCTCAAATCTAAAGCCACGTGGCCTCCAGACGTTCTCTTGATTTTCAGGTCATTCAGTGTCTGAACTCAGCCCCAGACTGTTTTCTTTGGAAGTTGCAGCATTCTGAGATCTTAGCTGCTCTTGACAGTCAGACTGCCTGCTGCCTTCATGTGCTGCCTTCATGTGCTGCCTTCATGTGCTGCCTCCATGTGCTGCCTTCATGTGCTGCCTTCATGTCCTCTCTTCCTCTCCGTAGCGTTTCGTTATAACGACCTGGTGTCCCCTCGCTTCCTGGACGTGATCGCTAACCTGTCCGGCTGCACGGCCCACCGCCGCTTCAACAACTGCTCGGACATTTGCTTCCACCAGAAGTACCGCAGCCACGACGGCACCTGCAACAACCTGCAGCACCCCATGTGGGGCGCTTCGCTCACCGCGTTTGAGCGACTCCTGAAGTCTGTGTACGATAACGGGTTCAACCTGCCGCGAGGCGCCACCGACCGGCTGCATAACGGCTTCAGGTTACCGCTGCCCAGGTTCGTCTCCACCACCATGATTGGATCGGAGACGATCACGCCGGATGACCGCTACACACACATGCTGATGCAGTGGGGTCAGTTCCTGGACCACGACTTGGACGCCACGGTGGCGGCCCTCAGCCAGTCGCGGTTCTCTGACGGTCAGCTGTGTACACAGGTCTGCACTAACGACCCTCCGTGCTTCCCCATCCAGTTCCCGCCCAATGACCCCCGACAGCAGCGAAGTGGCGCCCGCTGCATGTTCTTTGTACGATCCAGCCCCGTATGTGGCAGCGGCATGACCTCGCTCCTCATGAACAGCGTCTATCCAAGAGAACAAATCAACCAGCTGACGGCTTATATCGACGCTTCAAACGTCTACGGCAACTCACGGCATGAATCAGAAGAGATCCGTGACTTGGCCAGCCAAAGGGGTCTGCTGCGGCAAGGCATCATCCAAAGAACGGGGAAGCCACTGTTGCCGTTCGCCACGGGACCGCCAACAGAGTGCATGAGGGACGAGAACGAGAGTCCAATCCCGTGTTTCTTAGCCGGAGACCACCGGGCCAACGAGCAACTGGGTCTCACTGCCATGCACACGGTCTGGTTCAGGGAACACAACCGCATCGCCACGGAGCTGTTGAGGCTCAACCCTCACTGGGACGGGGACACCATCTACCACGAGGCCAGGAAGATCGTGGGCGCCCAGATGCAGCACATCACCTACAGGCAATGGCTGCCAAAGGTAACGGCCACAATAGATACATAATCATAATGACAGCAAGGTTACTCCTGATGAGGTCTGACCCATTCTCTCTCCCATCTATCAGATCCTGGGTGAGGCAGGTGTGAAGTTGATGGGTCCTTACGTTGGCTACGACCCCAACATTAACGCCGGCATCCTCAGCTCCTTCGCCACCGCCGCCTTCCGCTTCGGACACACGCTCATCAACCCCATCCTCTACAGACTAGACGAGGACTTCCAGCCCATTCCCCAGGGTCACATCTCCCTGCACCGGGCCTTCTTCTCACCCTTTCGCATCGTGAACGAGGGAGGCATCGACCCGCTCCTCAGAGGACTCTTTGGCGTCGCCGGCAAAATGCGAGTTTCCTCGCAGATGCTGAACACAGAGCTGACAGAGCGCTTGTTCTCCATGGCCCACGCCGTGGCCTTGGACTTGGCCGCCATGAACATCCAGAGGGGGAGGGACCACGGCATTCCACCGTACAATGACTACAGGACCTTCTGTAACCTGACATCAGCTCGGACCTTTGATGACCTGAGAAACGAGATCAAGAACCCCAACGTGAGGGAGAAGCTTCAGAGGTGAGCTCAAGACCTTCAAGTGGTTGGTTGTTGATTCTAATGAAAGGTTGTGGAGAGGAGAATCATGGTTTAACATCATGATAGATGGATCTGGAGTTTGAAAGTTATTACATTCAGTAAACATACATGTAGGTCACAGGACCACCATGCTAGTCCTGAATCTACACTACATGGTGCACTACCATAGGATCTGGTGGTCCTAAAGTCTTCAGATAGGAGCTCTATGTGTCCAGGCACAACCGAGTGTCTAGCAGGGCTACAAATATCCAACTTGCACCATCGTGCAGCTGAGAGAGAATGCTTTGTTTTTCAGGCTGTATGGGACTCCGCTCAACATGGACCTGTTTCCTGCCCTGATGGCTGAGGATCTGGTCCCTGGCAGCAGACTGGGGCCCACACTCATGTGCTTGCTGGCGTCTCAGTTCAAACGGCTGCGTGACGGCGACAGGTGAACAAACAAACACACCCAAGAAAGAGGGCGTCCTACTTTAACTAGAGCTTCAATCAGGCCTGGATGTTACTGAACAACGAGTAGTACTTCTGTATTTAGGGATTTATTCTTTTTCTTTCTTCCTAAGGTTCTGGTATGAGAACCCGGGCGTGTTCACCCCGGCCCAGCTGACCCAGTTGAAGCAAGCCTCTCTGACCCGGGTGCTGTGCGACAACGGGGACAACATCACTCGCATCCAGCAGGACGTCTTCAACGTGGCCGAGCTGCCCCACGGCTACGGCAGCTGTGACGAAGTCCCACAGATCGACCTGCGCATGTGGCAGGACTGCTGCGAAGGTACGAAGCCACGGGCGGGAGGCTGGGGACACAAAACGCAGTGTGTGTGTGTGTGTGTGTGTCACTTTGAAGAGTCTCTCAGATTCTCTTACAGGTCCTGAGAACGTCTGGCGTTGTGCTGTTGCTTTCCATCTTGTATCGTTGTGACTTCTTCCTTTCTGCCATGCGTCACCCCCAACTTCGACCTCAAACGTAGACCTGATGTCCTCATTTGTGACCTACTTAACCACGAACGCAAAGTCTGTTGAAATGACAGTTTACAGATATTTCTCCATCTTTTTTTTTCATTTCACGTTGACTTCTCTCTTAATTCCCTGTGCCCTCTTGGTTCTTTGTATACGATCATGCAGCTTCCTGGTTGGAGGTCCCGTGCTGCTCAGGCTGTGGCAGAAACACACATACGTATATACACACAACATACCATACACTCTGGCTTCAGCTTTGCCTTTTTGTCATAACAAAGGACGCACTTTAGAGGACAGGAAGTTCCCCAGACATCTCGTTTGCTGGCGGACAAACTTCCAGTAGCGTCGGTGGAATTAAAATCAAAGCCAGACAAACATCCTCCCCCAACGTTTCCCTTAAACACGCTAGTCATCACAGGATTGACTGTATACGTATGTGCACACACGGCAAGTTCCAACAGCGTCCCTGTTTGTACAGCTGATGTCACGTGGTTGTCAAACATCATCGTAGCTGCGAAGGAAGAATGTGAGAATACGAGCTGTGACTGCTGGGAAACCAAATCTGTCATCACGTCTCCACGTCCAGGGACGCCTCGCTCCCCTTCGTCACATGTTCACTCGGCTGTGAAGTCCACATGAAGCAAAGCTGGAGGGGAAATGTAGGTGTTGCAAAGAAACGTGATTCCTCCACCACCTCATCTTCCTCCTCCTCCTCCTCTCCCTCCTTTCCCTTTTCCTACTACTCCTTTCCCTCATCCTGCTCTTCTCCCTCCCCCTCTTCTTCCTCCTCCTCCCCCTGAAGTCATGACATAACGGCCGTGTTGTTTTAGCAGACAGCTCCCTCTCATCGGGGCAGGAGATGGAATTTGGAGTTAAGTCCCATGGAGACATGGAGTCATACCATGGAGTCATAACATGGAGTCATAACATGGAGTCATAACATGGAGTCATAACATGGAGTCCTAACTTGGAGTCCTGACGCAGCCTGAGGGTCCAGCCTGTTAGCTTCATGTTATTGATCTGCAGGTGTGAGGCTCATATTTCCAGAGATAATCTGAAGGATAAACTTTGAGGAAGGAGCTGGAGGTGTGAGGAGGTGGGGGAGGTGGGGGAGGTGGGGGAGGTGGGGGAGGCGTCTGCACACCAGCGTGTCAGCGTGAGGCCCTATGACCTACAGACGACCTCACTACAGAGCAACAAATATATATGTGTACACTATATACTGTATATAAACACTCCAAGGGAAAAGGACTCACACTATAGAGAAACTACCTCCCCTCTGTCTGTGTGTGTGTGTGTGTGTGTGTGTGTGTGTGTGTGTGTGTGTGTGTGAGCAAGGATGGTAAAGTGACATGTACTGCATTTCCACTTCAATTTATGATGAATTATAGATCATTTAATGGATTATTCAGCAGATCAAAGTGAGTCAGATGTCTTTTCCTCCTGCTTGTTGCTGTATTGACTCCTCTGCTTCCTCCCTCCAGACTGCAGGACCAAAGGTCAGTTCAACGCTCTGTCCTACCACTTCAGAGGGCGTCGATCAGCCGAGCACAGCTACAAAGACAGCGCACTCGCCGCCGCCGCCCAGGACACCAGGTGACTCACAAACCACCGCCATCCAACAACATCCTGTCAATATGAAGCTGTAGCACTCTAACCTGTCTGTCTGTTTGTGATCGCAGCCTGGGGGAAGAAGAGGCAGGAAGTCCGGTGAACGCCACTGCCACTGCAAAACGAAGCACGGAACCCTCAGCCAGCGACTTCCAGGACTTTGTCTACGACATGCAGAAGACCATCACCGGTTTACGCAAGCAGGTTTGTGTGTGAGACGCAAACAGACGCAACATTTTGGGACGCGACCCCTGAACCTCTCCCCGGGCTCACCTATGAAAAGAAACATCAGGTCTTAGAACAGCTGAACCATTTTAAGTCTCTATCACCTTTTATTCACTTCCATGTGTGGTCATAAAGCTTTAACACACAGATCAGACGTGTGTCGTGACTCTGAGTGAGTCTGAACTCGTCTGATGGGTTTGTTTGGGGAGAGAAACGCGTCGGCGGGCGAACGACCGGGGCGTAAGCGTGCACGTATGTTTTCCATGAGCCTGTCAGCGAGCGGATTGTTCCTCTGGACGCCGGCCGGCACGCCGTCCTCGTCCTGATGTCAGCTGCAACCTTTCAGACGCAGAGCCGGAGACTCAAACGCTCGCCGTCATGAAGAGAAAGCTGCAAAAGAGAGCCAGACGGAGCGTGTGTGAGGGGGCGGGGCCCTGCTGGGGGGGGGGGGGGGTTAGTGGAAAGTTCTGGAGAGATTGGTAGCTCACTTATGTATGTGCTGAGCATGTTTGGTGTGAGGTGTTGCTAGGAGACGGAGCTGTAGGCCCCTCTGAGTCAACGCCAGGTTCTTTGTCTCTGTAGATCAAACGGCTGGAAGCTCGTCTGAGTAAGACCGACTGCAGCGACGGCGAAGGAAGGGAGAGATCGGACGGAGAACGCTGGAAGAACGACGCCTGCACCACGTGTGAATGCAGAGTACGCACACACACACACACACACACAAGTTTGACCTACAGAGCACAGAGATAAGGCTCATTTACCCATAATCCCCTCTTGCTGCCGCCCTCAGGACGCCCAGGTGACCTGCTTCGTGGAGTCTTGTCCGCCAGCCGACTGTAAGAGACCCGTCAAGCTAAAAGGCGGCTGCTGCCCCGTGTGCCTCCAACAGGCCGACGCCGCGGACACACGCCACAAATAGCCCCGAGCGTCTGCACACACACACTCCCACACAGATGTGCAGAGGGAGGACGAGACTCTTGCAGACCTCAGCGGCCTGGATAGACCCACTAGCCTTGTTTTAGTTTCATTTCCTGCGGTCAGGGCCGGCGCCTGACCTCCTCTGGGACCTGCAGCCGGAGATCCACCTGAGGGATTAACGTTTGAGCCGGCGGGAGGATGGATTTAGGCCACGCCTCTTCTCCTCCTCGCTCAGCGTTCCCAACAGCCGCCACCGTTCACTTCCCCCCCACCCGCCCCACGACCACCGCCCGGGGCCGGCCGCCGCCGCCGCCGCCCGAGCAGGAAATGGGAAGTGGATGGGAAGGCGGCAGCCATTTTGTTGTCTCACACAGCGTTCTCAGGTCAGAGATGTGGATGAACTGGTGCTATTTCCCCGTTTACAAACGATTGAATCACTAAATCCAAACCTTCAAAGTATTTCCTCTTGTTTGTGTTTACCAGCTTGTATTCAGGCCGTATGTACGCATCCTTACAGCCAATCACAGGACAGCTGCTTGTTTTCTACTCCATCTAAAGACGTTTGAGTGACTGCAGTCTGAGGTGCTTTTATATCTATGATTATGTATTTTCTCACTTTTTGTATAAAACTGCTTTATATGAAGATAATGTGAAGCCAAACGTTTGTAATGCAGAGAAATGTCTACTGATGGCTCGTCTGCCAGTGTGACTCAGTGACCAGGGGGAGGGGGAGGAGCCACGGGGTCGCCCGCTCCTGCCTCTGTGTGCCACTGTCATCATGAACTTTGACCCCATTCTCCCCTCCACCTTCTAAAGCCAAATGCATCGCTTGATAACCTCAAAGATTTGCATGTTAGCGTGTTTATCTATGAAAGTGTGTGTGAATGTTTGTGATGAGGTTTTTCTTCTTGTTTGGTCTTTGATCACTGAAGGACTCTGCAGTTTACACGAGGACACACTCGCTCGCTCACTCACTCGCCCGCTCACTCGCATTCCTTTGTCTGGCGCTGGCTCCTCCCCCCTCTCTCTCCTCTGGCTTGTGTGTCGTTTGTTTGGCCCGTGTGTGTGCGTGTGTGTGTGTGTGTGTGTGTGTGTTTCAGGTCCCGCGCTCAGGCCGGCATGACGTCATCGGGCCGACGCACGTGTCGCTCTGACCCTCATTCCGCTGTAATGGAAGCCATATGGGAGGGGAAACCGGGGCCCAGCGTGCGGGGGAGGGGCGGCGACGGGCGGACAGACTCGTTACCTTGACGACACATGTATGTACTGTACATGGACTGAACCTGGTGCACTGTGTGACCTTAAGTCCCACCTGTGAGCTCCTGCAGCGTTTCTTTCTGTGGTAACGCATCATCACACACTCTGGAATGTTCCATTCAGGATTCCTGGTTGTCATGGAGATTGTGCCTTTGGTTTTGGAACTGGCAGTCGCACTGGCAGTTTGGTATCATATCATAAAGATGAAATATACTGGACGTGTTTGTACATGAAACTGTGTGTTTACAGTGTGTGCTTTGTGTGTGTGGGGGGGGGTGGGTGGGTGTGTGTGTGTGTGTGTGTCCTCCGGCTTCACCAGCACACACACATCCATCATCTCTGCGTCTGAACTCATTTGATCTGAAGAACAAATCACCAACATTTCACAGGTTCAATAAGATCTGGAAAAGTTTGCAGTTAGTTTGACTGAGAAATCCCAAATATTGATGAGTGTGTGTGTGTGTGTGTGTGTGTGTGTGCGTGCGTGTGTGTGTGTGTGTGAGGTTCTGCTGCAGTGTGAACCTGTTTCTCCTCCACAGCCCCTTAACCAGGGCTCAGAGGGACAGAGGGACATCGTCCCTATGTTGACATCTGTGTTCTCCGTTTGCTAAAGAAGAGTTTGCGATGTAAAGTCAGCCTCCACGTCTGAATTACAATCAGGCGTGTGTGAGGGCGGCGGGGGTTAAAGGTCTGGACGATCATTTTCCTTACTAATTGGGCAGAAAAGGAGAAAACAAAGTCCAGTGTTTCCTCCCTCTGAGACGATCTGGGTCCTTCCTGGTCCGTCCCCCCGCAGGCTCCGTCCTGGCAGCCGGGCCGGCGAGGGGGACGGAGATCTCTGGAAACAACGCCGGACCAGGAAATGAGGTTTCCAGTGACTGCACAGATAAAAGAGCCTTCATCCTCCGGCCAGGCAGGAAAAGACATTATCGCTCCGACAACCAGGGAGCTTCAAACTTCAGCTAATATGTCTATTCCTGGGAGATCCAAGAATGAACACACACACACACACACACACACACACACACACACTCACTCACACAAACACTCTCACACACACACACACACACACACACACACATCCTTTGATTTGCCGTGTGAGTGCCTCAGAGTTTCCCTCAGCAGCCAGAGGTCGCGCCTGTTGTTTCACTGAATCTTGGACTGTTTGGTTTGGACGGAGACGGACGATCTGATGGTGTACGTAAGGAAGTGCTGAAGGTGGAACAGGAAGCAAGCAGACAGCGTGCGGCCTGTCAACCAACCGCTGCTCGGGGCGCACAGCAGGGGCCGCACAGCAGGGGGAGCAAGGATCCGACATCGCAGAGACTCTCCACCCACATGACCAGGCCGCTACCTCAGCACGGAGGAAAGAGGATCTGCTGCTCAGAGTTGATCCGTG
Organism: Genypterus blacodes; assembly: GCF_046128005.1. Taxonomy (NCBI): domain Eukaryota; kingdom Metazoa; phylum Chordata; class Actinopteri; order Ophidiiformes; family Ophidiidae; genus Genypterus; species Genypterus blacodes. The sequence goes on along the minus strand of NW_027467022.1, from coordinate 424,652 downwards.
TTCCAGGTCATGTAAATGTAGATGTTTGTGTTTCTCTTCCCGGTGGAGACCAGACGTCATTACAGAATAACACAGTTCTGTTAGGGAATCCAGTGGATACTACTTTGAGCTTTTATTGTGAAGGGCAAGAAAGAACCACATGGATCCATGAGGGTCCATTAGAGACCTGCAGACCTGAAGAGAAGAAGAACATCTACACACTGACACTACATACTAATGTATGTAATGATTCTTCTACCTGAATCTGCACCAGCACTTCTCAGTTCCATCAGTGGTGATCAGAGCCTGAGCCTGGATACCCAGCATGCATCTCTCTCTCTCCTCACGCACTGGAATTTCATTTAGGCAGTCGCCTCTCTGGAATTCTTTCCGTTAGCCAACGGAACGCCAGCCTCCTTTACGGTTCTGCTGGGATGAAAGAGAGCGAATCAAGCGCCCTGCTAGTGTAAACTGGGTTTTACGCCCCGGACGAGGACGGCGGGTCACGCCTGGGTCGGTGGGAGACGTCACCACATGGCTTCCTCTTGGTGTTTTTGGCTCAAACACAGGAGTCTGCTGTGTTTGAGGAGCGAGTAGCAACCGCAAGAACTTACAGTAGGAGAACTTTGAAGTATCATGGATCACGGATGACTCAGTGTTTACGTGACAAGATTTAGATTTAGAGCTTTAGAACACATCAAGTACACACAGCACACACAATACACACAATACACACAGTACACACAGTACACACAGTACACAAGAGGAATCAAAATAACCTTTACCATCGTGTGTGTGGACTTAACCCCTGCACGTTCTCGTTGTTATGGTGAACTTGCCGGTGTCCCTGGCGGTGGTTGATTGGTTGATTGATCCCAAATTGGTTTCTGCTGCTGGAGCCACAGGAGCGATGACGTAATCGCCGGCTTCAGCTGTGTTCAACTGTGGCTCTGATTGGTCCGTCCAACACGCCGGATCAGGATTCATGTGTTATAACAAATAAGTAAACATGGAAATCCTACAAAACTAAAGTTCATCAGCAGATCAGAGAGGATTCATAAAACAAAACCTGAAGATTTAGAGTAAAGTTGTGATGTTTTGAGAAAGAACAATTTGTCCTAACATGGACATGAATCTGAAGGGGGATGGTCACGTACTGTAAACAATAGATGTAAGAACCTGTGTGTGTGTGTGTGTGTGTGTGTGTGTGTGTGTGTGTGTGTGTGGGTTGTCCCAAGAGGCACAGCGTTTGTTGGATTCCCACGCCTGCGTTCCTCTTCCCAGCTCATTCCCTGATTTGATTCCCAGCACTTGGTTTCTCTCCTCAGATTTCCGGCTGAAACCCGACACCAGATGAAGTGCTACATTTAACCCCTTCAACCCCGCAGGGCTCCAAACTGCTGCCCGAGCTCCATTCATCCTAATCAGCAACACACAACTGTCCTGAGCAGCTGACGTGTGTGTGTCTGTGTGTGTGTGAGTGTGGACACATGATTGCCCTGTGGAAGCTTTCATGTCCCTGCAGCGCCTCCCTGTGGTGGAATCTGATTTGAGAGAGACAACTTAGCCAAACAATGCCACCATTGACCACAAGGGGCACCACAGGGTTCAGTGTGCATGTAAAGGTGTTGCTCGTGTGTGTGTGTGTGTGTGTGTGTGTGTGTGTGTGTGTGTGTGTGTGTGTGTGTGTGTGTGTGGTGGAATAGAAGCATAAAGGTCACGTGAGAGTGGGAACGTTTTCTCTCATCAGATCCACGCCGTAGACTCAAACTCCAACAGCTCCAACATCTGGCAAAGGCAGTAAACACCCACACACACACACACACTCTTTACTCACACTGAACCGTCAACGAAGGCTGAGCTGAGACAATATTGCTGGCTGAGATAATAAAAGGCTCCAGCAGCGATGAAGCTAGTTGTAGTAAATGTCAAACAGCAGATGTGAAGCTTTACACACTCTGAGACGAGTCCGTAAACGTCTCACCAATGATTCACTGTGACTCGCTCTGACATCAGAGACGGCACGATGTCCTCCCACCAAACGCTTCCTTATTAAAGTTTGACTGTCGTGTGTGTGTGTGTGTGTGTGTGTGTATCATAGTATCAAAGCTTAAGCTTGCTGAGGACATCCAGTGGTTGAAAGGGAGGAGTGATGAAGTTTGTTTACTTCCTGTTCTGGACTCTTGTGTTCCCCATCTTTTGTTAGATATCAGTGTGAGACACAAACAGCTGCATTTGCATCTTAACTTCCTTTTATTCTGCAGGTATTTACACACACACACACACACACACACAAACACTCATACATGTGATTTACACTCAAAGCCTCTTTGAAACGACTTTACATGTCACATAATTACATTTGTTCTGTTAAAATATGAAGAGGATCATTTAACTAAGAGTGTGTGAGTGTGTGTGTGTGTGTGAGTGTGAGTGAGCGAGTGATCGATCCCCCGTGTGTGTCGAGGATCTGCGACGTCTGCAATCTCCAGGTGAGAAAGCAGTTTGCTGGAAACCTCACCAGGTGGCGCTGTTGTGCTTAGACTGTTTTAGGACGCAACACAAACAATAATGCAAAAATATAAAATACAACTTATTATGACGCAACACTGACGGAGTGAAGCTGAGCTCATCTCCAAACATCTGACCTGCTGTGACTCTGACTGGAGTCACAGTCAAACATGAAGCATTGATGAAGGTGATGAAGCTCCTTACACGTGTTTAGCATGACATCATAAGGCACAGACGTTATAATAAATGATACATGTGGGGAGAAGTACGATAACAAACATCATAGATTTGTTCAGACTCACATTTTATTCAGCAACTCAGAGAAAATCCACCTTTAAATCTAAAATGACTCATCTACAGCCTCTATAGACTTTCAGCAGGTTTAGACTTCACCTAACTTCTCTTTGTTCTGCATTTACATGTTTGTGTCCCAGAACAACACACAGGATGTGGCCACATCCTGTTTCACAAAATATAGATTTCACTCAGAGTGCATTAACGTGATGCTTCTTTGACTCGGTAGGTGAAGGTTGAAGGGGAGGAGCCAAGAGATGAAGATGATGATGTATGGATGTGTCTGTGTACAAGGGAACTGAAGAAGCAAACCAGAGGAACATAGCTTCAATGTAGATGTGTGTGTGTGTGTGTGTGTGTGTGTGTGTGTGTGTGTGTGTGTGTGTGTGTGTCAGACGTCTCAGGCACTGAATGAGGACATGTTGTTGGAGAAGTCCTGAGACTTGTGTCCAGAGATGCAGACCTCAGTGGTCCCCTGAGGAGAGCGCTGGGTGGAGGAGATGTACTTCTTACCAAAGCACCAAAGGTCCACCATGATTTGGCGAAAGTGGCTCCTGAACTTCACCCCGATGAAGGCGTAGAGGACGGGGTTGAGGCAGCAGTGGAGGTAGGCCACCGTCCTGGAGACGGACAGAACCTGGAGCTTGATCTGCTCGGCCTCGCAGCTCCGCTCCTTGAACAGGGACAGCGTGTGGACCAGCAGGGCCACGTTGTAGGGGAGGTGGCAGAGGACGAAGACGGCGACCACCGCCAGGACCACGCGGACCGCCTTGTGCCTCTGGCTGCTCTGCGCGTGCAGCAGCGTCCACAGGATGCTGGCGTAGCTGAACACCATCACCACCAGAGGCAGCAGGAAGCCGATGGTCATCTGAAAGCTCGGGACCAGCAGCTTCATCAGCTTTGCCGTTTCCCCCCGGGTGAAGCTCAGCTGGCACATGACGCTCACACTGGGGTTCCCCCCCAGGTTCTCCTCTTCAAAGCGCTCTGTGTAGATGAGAGTGGGGATCGTCAAGGCGGCCGCAGACACCCAGACGGCGGCGCAGATCAGTCGGCCGTACATCAGAGACCTGGAGCGAGTGCCGAAGGAGCGGCGAGCCTGGACTATGGCCACATAGCGGTCGCTGCTGATGCAGGCCAGCAGGAACATGCCGCTGTACAGGTTGATGCTGTAGGCCGACCTCAGCAGCTTGCAGGCGGCGGAGCCCATGAGCCAATCCTGCCGCTCGTTATACACGATGAGCGGCAACGCCACCACAAAGAGCAGGTCGGCCAGCGCCACGTTGAAGAGGAACACGTCCGTCATGGTCTTGGCCTTCTTGTAGAACACGTAAGTGACGATGACGAGCAGGTTGCCGATCAGGCCGATGGCGCAGATGATGGAGTGGAGGTAGGCCTGGGTCAGGACCTCCACAGGGTCAGGGTCCAGGTCACAGAAGCCGTTGCCTGGGTCTTCGCTGTAGCTGTAGTCTGGAGCCTCAGTCGTCATGTTTGTCATCTGGAGGAGGAAGAGATTCAATCAAGGAACCGGAGAAAGATGAAGAAGAAGAAGAAGTACAGTATAATTTGCGGATGCACACAATCTTCTCATCACACCTCTGAGTTTCCTGCTCACCAGGCCACAATAAGAAGAGAGATAATGGTGAGCAGGTTCCACATGAGCCTGATGGTGGCGCTGTAACAAGCTCTTATTATTGACCTGTCACCTTTGACCTGTGAGTCACAGAAGTTTCTCTCGTGGATTCCTTAAGTCCATCTATGTATATAGGCCACGCCCACCATTTTCAAATGTTCACTAAACAGTTAATCTCCTACAACTTTGGGTCCAGATCTGACACCGGTCCAGCTGATGGACTCGGGTCTGGAGGACTTCTCGGCCTTGGCGGGGGCTCTAGCTCTCTGAGGTGCAATGAGGTCAAAGATCTGTGAAACTGAGCTGCCAACGCTGTGGTGCAACATCTGCTCCAGTCAGCACAAAGTGAGGCGGGCGTGGCCCTGATGAAGGTTGCGACCTTCACAGAATTCTGTGTTTGCAGGATTACAGCCTGCGTGCTACTTTGCTCCTTCCTGTGGTTTGACTTTGACCCGTTTTCTCTCGTGCTCATGCAGTCTGCTGCTAAGTCTTCATGTCTCTTTGATTTCAGGAGCTGATAACGATTCTTATCACCATGATGATCTTTAACTCTGTGCAGCCACATCAGAGAGACGCTTCTCTACATGTGAGAACAACAAGATGAGGTTAAGAGAGGCAACATGTCACACTCTGCACCCACATCTGTAGGCAGTGATTGAGCCTAAAGTCACACACACACACACACACTCACACAGTTTTAGTCATCATGACGTCTAAACATTCCATTTAATGGAGGAATCTTGTTTTCCTATCTTATAGAGTTCATTTACATTCTACAGTTATCTATGAATAAACTTTATAATGAGGTAGAACTATATATTATATTATATTACGATCATTTGGCAGACGCTTTTATCCAAAGCGACTGACATTACATTACCACCCATTACAGAAGGGGGGAGCAATTGAGGGTTTGGTGCCTTGCTCAGGGGCACCTCGGCAGGGACTCGAACCGGCGACCCTCCGGTTCCCAAGCGGAGGCTCTACCGACTCCCTATAGCCCTCAGCCTAGCCCTACTCCCTATAAGCAGCCTGAACTCACATCATAACACCAGCATTTAGAGCAGAAAGACTTAAAGTGTTAAAGAGTTAAAGTGGGCAACTGGTGAGGGAGGGAAAGGGAGAGAGAGAGAGAGAGAGAGAGAGAGAGAGAGAGAGAGAGAGAGTCAGTGTGTGTTTGTGTGTGTATCAACTTTCTACTCCATAAATCTGATTTAAGGAACAAACCCAGTAAAGTGAGAATGTGGCGATGTTCTTTATCTACAGTTTCACTTCTCTCTCCTCTCTCTCTTCTCTCTCCTCTCTCTCTTCTCTCTCCTCTCTCTCTTCTCTCTCTTCTCTCTCTTCTCTCTCCCCTCTCTCTTCTCTCTTCTCTCTCTTCTCTCTCTTCTCTCTCTTCTCTCTCCCCTCTCTCTTCTCTCTCTTCTCCCTCTTCACTCTCCCCTCTCTCCTCTCTCTCTTCTCTCTTCTCTCTCCTCTCTCTCTTCTCTCTCTTCTGTCTCAGCTGACTTCTAAACATTAGTGTGAGACTTTACAGAAGTGCAGCCTTTAGTTTCTGCTTTTTTCCCTTAAACTGTCCCATTTAAATGTCACATAAACATAAACGCTTAGAAAACCTAAGAGATGTGAGTGAGCAGGAGGCCGCGTTACCTTCAGAGAGACGAGTCCACTCAGCTCCTGGGTGCTTTGGGTCCAAAACCGAAGAAAGTGGCAGATCTGACCTCCTCACACACTCACACACTCTCTCTCACACACACACACACACCGCAGCTGCGTAAAGGCGTTCAGCAAAGAGACCTTTATGTCACAAACAGCGAGGTGAAACCACACAGGCTCATCTGGAGAGAAGCTCTGATCTTCCTCCTTTTGATGTGCATCTGATCTGCCCACCTGCCTGTTACAGCGCTTATCTGATGGTTGTCCTTTTTACATACAAACATACACACACACAGGCACACACACACGCACACACACACGCAGAACCATTGCACAGCGACGTTCCCAGTCTGATCAAGGTTCACATGCAGAAATGCAAAAGTTCTGCTGCAAGATTCCTTCCTTCCTCCGACCAACCAACTCAAAATCTGTTTCATTCTGCTTTTGCTTTCCCACCGTAAGAGTTCAGCCTCACTTTGTCATCACAAAGAACATTCAACACTTAGTTTCAATGTTTCTTTATCCTCAATTCACATTTTCTTTACATTTTTGCTGTAGTAACTTGGAAATATGACGAAGAAAAAGCTCAAGCCAAAGTTTGTGTTTGCAGGTGGTTACAGTCGCCATAGCTACAGTAACTACGTCTGGACCTGGACACTAAGCTCCTCCCCTCTTTACACACCGCTGTGACACATTAATGGAGAGCTCTGTGTGAGGTTGTGATTTAAAAACGGAGAAAGGAAGTAGTTTAGTCCCAAACAGCTTCACCACCAGGGGGCAGCGTTTCAGCGTGTTGACCTCCAGTCCAGCCAGCTCTCCTGTGGAAGTTAAGGTTCACTTTCATCCACTTTCATCCACTTCTCCAGGTCTGTGTCTGCAGCAGAACCTTCACCCCTCCATACTGTGACGCCCCCATGTGGAAATGACCGGGCAAGAAAGAAAAGAGGCTCGATACGGATTTATTATGATAGATACATTTTAGTGGTGCAAGTTGACTCACAGGCTGCAAGGCACACACACACACAGAGAGAGAGAGCGAGAGAGAGAGACACACACTCGTTTTCTCAAACTATTGCAACTTTATTCTCATCACATTGTGACTTTGTGTTCTTGTCTAAGTCTGTGTCAGACTGAGCTCAGTAGAACAAGATCCACAGGTGCATGAAGGGTTAACTACTCCTCCTCCTCCTCCCGCTCACCTGCACGCTGCCTCACCTGGCGGCGGCTCGTCCCGTGACTCTCTCTGCTCGTCCCGCTGCTTCACTCCCGCGGCGGCGACTCAAGCGGCGGACGCGTTCGCTCCTGCGCGGCGCTTTAACTTTGTTTGGATCAAAGCTTCCACTTCATCCGGACGACATGAGCAAATCCGGCACGCTGAGGGTGAAGAACTTATTCAAGTCAAAGTCCCTGGACAAGGAACACAAGGAGCACAAGGAGCACAAGGCGAAGGATGGAGCCCCGAGCAGCCCCGCGGACCTTTGGGTCACCTACCCGGGCAACCCCGGGGACCTGTGGGCCACATCCCCGGGCAGCCCCGGGGGGGACCTGTGGGCCACCTCCCCGGGCAGCCCCGGTCCCCTCAGCCCGGGGGACAGCGCCGCGCTGCCCGCGGACGCGCTGCCTGTTTCCCCGAAGGAGAAGAAGTCGAGGCGGCTGCTGTCGTTCAGGCTGAAGCGGAAGAAATCCAAACGCAAGGACGAGGGAGAAGAAGTGTTCTTCCCCGAGACCTTCGAGCAGGGCAGATTCAACCGACAGATGTGAGTTTGAAACCGCTTGGGGAGAAAAAGGGCAAAACGTTAAAGTCTGCTTGTGCTGAATGCGTCATTAAGTTGAGTTAATGAGACAATCTGAGTATTGATGACACTCTGATCAGAGAGGAGCAGCAGCAGGGTGAGCAGGGGCGCACACAGGGATCCAGGGGCCCCGGGCTCCTTTAGGGAAGCGTCAGCTCAGTAATACAGCAGCTCTGTGTAAAGACTCTAACCTGCAAGAGAAAGAGACGCAGGAGACAAAGGGACATTTATAATAAATAAAAATCCATCAATGAAGGTAACAATCAGTCAAGCATGCAGGTTAGTGTGAATGATACTGGAGATTAGAAGCTTTGATCCAACATCCAGTGCAAAACAAAGCAAAGATGCCAACGAGCCTCCACCCTGAAGCTCAACCTGCTGATGTAAACACAGGGTGAGGTCAGGATGAAGCTTATGTAGCCTGTCACGGCCCCCAGAGACCCAGGTCCTGTGAGTGTGTGTGAGGGTGCAGGCAGCAGGGTGTGATGGGCAGGAGGGCCCGGTGGTAACGGTTGCCCCCCCTGGCAGAGTTTGAAAATGAAGCAGTGCAGTTTGGACTTCCTGTTCCTGTTCAGCCTGTTTATTATTCATAGAAAGCTTTTTATCTAATTGGCTTTAAAAAGATAGAGAGACAGTAAAGGAGAGAGAGAGGGGGGTGAGGGAGGGAGGGAGGGAGGGAGTCACTTCACTCTGAGCTCTGGAAGCCGTCGTGCAGCTTCTCCTACGTTGTTCAAATATTTGATGTTGTGCCGTCGCTCACTTTGTAAGATGTGTAAAGTGAAGTGCAGGTCGACTCCGGCCTGAACAATGACTGCTGAGGTGCCCAGGGGCAAGGCACTCGACCCCAGCTTCACCCCTCCCATTCGGGGGCAAGACTGTGCCTGTGTGGACGTGGGAATGTGGGGCGTGTGTGTGTGTGTGCGTGTGTGTGTGGGCCTCAGATGATCCTCGCTCTGATCCGGCTCCACTTCTGCTCACCTGAGTTTGATCGTGTTGTGATCTCTGCTTCCTGTGTTGTTAGATGAACGTTTATACGCACACAGTGATGTCAGCTGTGCCAGTGTTGCGTAACACTTGGGCGCTGTTATGAACAAACCTGCCGTGCAGGAATGACACAAAGTTAATCACATAATGACCTCACAAACCTGAGGCTGCTCAGCTGCTTTCCTTTTCCTATTTTAGTATTAATATGTCCACACACACACACCCACACACACACACACGAGGCGTGTGATCACAGACGCACACATGACCGTACCTGTTTACTCTGTGACAGCAGCACGGTCATTTCCTGAATCTGTCAATCGTTCAAAACAATAAGACAGACAGAGAGAGATATTGTGTGTGTGTGTGTGTGTATGTGTGTGTGTGTGTGTGTGTGTGTGTGTGTGTGTGTGTGTGTGTGTGTGTGTGTCTCTTCTTGGTCTTTTCTTTAGATGCATGTCTTTCTGTTCACACACAAGCTGAGAGGTCAAAGGTCATGTGCGTGTGCTGAACTTGTGTGTTTGTTGTGCTGCAGGCGGACTCCAGCTGAATGTGACCCGGTCAGTGTCAGGTTGCTGTGTTGACTGTAGCAGCAGCAGCTCGTCGGGCTCCCATGAGCGTGTGGCAGTGTTTTCACAACCGTTCAGGTTTGATGCTGACTCAGCGTTTACACTGAGCGGAACATCAAACCTGGAACAGTTGGGATCTCTAACGTGTGGCTGCTTTCTTCATTTCCTGCCTGTTGTGTTGGTGGGGCGGTGGACGCCTGTGATGTGTTTCTGACGTGTGCGTTTCACTCTGAGACCTTGACACTCTCTGATTTACTGCTTGTTTGCTCCGTCACGGCCGCTTTTACAACTAGTTTAGATGTCTGAGAAGTGAAGGGGCCCGCTGATGGAGCCCTGGGGTTCACCACCGGGTATCGGCTCTGCATCAGACAAACCGCTTTCACTCATACAGGTTGAACTGGTTGAAGTCCATCAATAACTCACAGAATCTCCAGCAGAATCAGTGAAAAGCAGCCACACACACACACACACACACACACACACACACACACACACACACACACACACACACAGGAGTGATTGTTGTGAGTTGAATATTACACTGGGACGTCTTGAGATGAAGGTTGTGTCTGAGTCTTCTGCTGCAGGTTGGGCTGAGTCTGATCAGCTGAGCAGAGGGAAATCCCTTCAGACTGCAGCTTGTTTGTCCTCTTGTCTCCTCAAAGGGACACAACGTCTCTGTTGTTTTGACTTGTTGGACTCTGACTAGCAGAACACTCGATAAGTGAGCCGTCACACGAGTGCAGCCTGAGAACGCATCAGCTGTTTGTGTGTGTGTGTGTGTGTGTGTGTGTGTGTGTGTGTGTGTGTGTGTGTGTGTGTGTGTGTGTGTGTGTGTGTGTGTGTGTGTTCTTGTTACTCTTTTTCACAATAATTACAGGACAGATCTTTCCCTGTAATGTGTCAACGCTGATTGGAGTCTGATGCTGACTCACTTCCTGTTTGCCAGCGATGCCTGTGTCAGATCTCAATCCACTTTGATGGATTGTTTGCTTTCTGAGGCTTTCAGTTTGTTTACATGCATTAAACCTTCAGTTTAACTCAGATAACCGCAACAAATCCATTTGTTTTATCATGTCAACATCACAATGTGAATAGAATTCACATCAATCAGCGATGCGATTGTAAATCATTCAGGCATGAACACATCAGAGCTCACCTCCTCCTCCATGGGAGCTCCTGAGCTTCAGGCCTGAGCTTCATGTGGGGGCTTCGTGTGTGAGCTTCATGTGTGAGCTTCAGCTTCATGTGTGAGCTTCAGCTTCATCTGTGAGCTTCATGTGTGAGCTTCATGTGTGAGCTTCAGCTTCATGTGTGAGCTTCAGCTTCATGTGTGAGCTTCAGCTTCATCTGTGAGCATCATGTGTGAGCTTCAGCTTCATCTGTGAGCTTCATGTGTGAGCTTCGTGTGTGAGCTTCAGCTTCATGTGTGAGCTTCAGCTTCATCTGTGAGCTTCATGTGTGAGCTTCATGTGTGAGCTTCAGCTTCATGTCTGAGCTTCATGTGAGCTTCATGTGTGAGCTTCAGCTTAATGTGTGAGCTTCAGCTTCATGTGTGAGCTTCATGTGTGAGCTTCATGTGTGAGCTTCATGTGTGAGCTTCAGCTTCATGGTTGAGCTTCATGTGTGAGCTTCAGCTTCATGTGTGAGCTTCATGCGTGAGCTTCATGTGTGAGCTTCAGCTTCATGGTTGAGCTTCATGTGTGAGCTTCATGTGTGAGCTTCAGCTTCATGGTTGAACTTCATGTGTGAGCTTCATGTGTGAGCTTCATGTGTGAGCTTCAGCTTCATGGTTGAGCTTCATGTGGTAGCCTGCAGCACAGCAGACTGACTGTTATTTAAATGACTCCAGGCTCCAAACTAGAGGAGCAAGTTCCCGTTTCCTCCCTCCTCAGTGTGCAGGAAGTTATAAAGGCTCTTTGTTTCTCTGAGTCACTTTGATCTAATTGATAAAGATTTCAACCATTCATCAATGTGTTTGCATGATAACAGAAATAAAACTGTCTCAGTAAAGTAAAGAGTGTGAACATCCGGCTCTGAGGTGTGTAGAGGCAAATGAGCTGAGATGTTTGACATGAACACACACACACACACATACATTAGACTGGGGTGTGTGTGTGTGTGTGTGATGAGGCTGCAAGGCTTCATTCATTCATCACGCATTTATCTTACGCTTATTTTATCTGTGTGTGTGTGTGTGTGGGCTCGTGGCTGTTCAGCTCTGGACTCACTGCTCGTCCTCCCTGCTGTCTGTCTGTCAGTCAGTCAGCAGTTTGAGTGACACATCAGTCACTCTCTGCTGCTCTGCGGTTGCGGCTCAGGCAGCATAACTGAATATTTACAAACGTTAAACTGGTACTGCTGCATTACTCTGGATCTCACTGCTGCCGGTGCCAAGTCGCACCCTGTGATGCATTCAGGCGCTGCGACTGGCCGGACGCTGGTACTCACGCCAGGCAGACAGACAGGCAGACAGACAGGCATTACATTACATTACATTACGACCATTTGGCAGACGCTTTTATCCAAAGCGACTTACATTACATTACCACCCTTCGCAGAGAGGGGAGCAATTGAGGGTTCGTTGCCTTGCTCAAGGGCACCTCGGCAGGGGCTCGAACCGGCGACCCTCCGGTTCCCAAACGGAAGTACTACCCACTGAGCCACTGCCTCCCTCAGGCAGGAGTCACAGCAACAACTTCACCTTAACTTAGACTGAGTGAGGCTGCAGTTTGACTTTACTAAGGAAGGAACAGAGGTGGATCCTCCTCCGACTTCACTTAGGAGGGGGTGGAGGGGAGGAGAGAGGGGGGAGGAAGGGGGGGCGGAGTTATTTGCTGAAGGGGGAATTTGTGTGAGAAAAAAAGTGAAATCACTCACAGGGATGAACGTCGCTCCAGGGAAGAGGGGTTGTGAAATCCAGAGCGGCAGTTTTAACTGACAAGAGCTGGCAGGCAGCAGAGCGCTCGTTTATCACCTGTGGAGGATGAAGAAGACGGGGAGATGTGTGTGTGTGTGTGTGTGTGTTTGGTGTGTTTGTGCAGCAACAGGGTGAATGTTTGATCCCTACAGTCAGAGCTGCAGGGTGACTGAGCTTTAAACCAGAAGAGCTCTGGAACACAGCAGAGCAGATAAGAGCAAGCAGAGGACGAGGAAGACATGGATACAAGGGTAGAATAAAGCTTAGCAAGCATAAAGAATAGAATTATAATATTAGATCAGATAGAATCAGATAAATAAAAACAAAAATACAAAAACAAATCCTGAAATATCTGCCAGTGTCATTAAATTATAATAAAGAAGTTTAAATCTAAGTTTTCGGAATTGCGTCACTGACTGAGTCTGCAGGATAGAACCTGACTCCTGACCTTTGACCCTGGAGCTCTGTCCTGGCCTGTAACAGCAGGCATTGCAAGGAAACGCAGTAGAAGCAGAGAGTCCTGCAGAGGATCCACATGGATCCACCAGAGTCCAAAGACCTGCAGACCTGCAGAGACGCAGGCTGGGCTGCAGCTCTCAGATCTTTATCCTCGTCCTTATTTGTCTCCTGTCACTGCGTTGTTATTTAGCCAACAGATCTGTCTGCAGCTGTAATTGAAAAGCAGGCTCAAGGGCATCCAGGTCAGGCAGAGCGCCTGAACCTGCTGCTGACAGGAAGTGGCCCCAGGGCTTCACAGAGGATCAGGACTTCATTACAGGATTCATTTGTTGACGGTAACTCACACTTTTGTCTTTTCACCGCTGAGCTTTGACAAAAATTAGAGATGACTCAGCGATCTTGATTTCATACCTCTGCCAAGGCCAAACAGAACAATGGGTGTCTTGTCCTCAGCTAAACAGTGAAGAGAAGGTTGAGACGAGCCGATCCAGACTCTCCACATGTTCACGCTCAAGCTGCAGGGGGAGGAAAACTGTGGAGACAAAGTTCAACTGTGGAAAATCTAGTTGGGTACAAAGGGGCGTGGCCTATAAGGGAAGATGACTGGTTATTCCATCACCGCCATCAGGCTGAGCCAGGACCTGACCCTGAAGCCTCTCAGGCCAAACCATGACCCACATGGGGTCACAGCAGTGCAAGTCCTGACTGGGACTGTGTGTGTGTGTGTGTGTGTGTGTGTGTGTGTGTGTGTGTGTGTGTGTGTGTGTGTGTGTGTGTGTGCGCGTCCATGTTGTGTCCAGCTGTCCAGTGTCGGTCTGAGCTGCTGTGTTTGTGCAGAAGCAGAGTAGATGTTTCCACCAAAGACAAACTGGCGCCTGTAGAGTGGAAAACCCTCGCCTGCCCGCTCTCTCGCCTGCTCCCTCTCTCTCTCTCTTTGCTCGCTCGCTCACTTGGTGCCACCGCTGCTGCTGCTGGTTTTTTCCATGTGCCTATAAAACCCACAGCCCCAAATTACAGCCTGAAGTTTGTGGTCCAAAGCTGTTTTTGGTGAATGTAGGAAACAGTCGGTCCGTCCCTGCAGATGAAGATGAAGATGAGTCACTCAGGCTATTCTCTCTTCAGTCAGGGTTTCTCTGCTCCATCAAGCTCAGACCAGTGAGATGAACATCAGATGAGTCACGACACCAAAACTGAGCACCCAAACTATTTACCCTCAGAGTTTAAGACCTGAGCGTTGTGTTTTCACTCATGTTGCTCTGCAGGATGACTGTGAGCAGCATGAACCTGGGTGTGTAGGTTGGGTCTGATCCAGGGAAGAACGTGGTGCTGATCCCAATCTGGATCTGTCCTGGGATGGTGCTTCCTCTCAGCGCTACGGCTAATTTGGGAGAACGGCGTCCAAAGCCTCCGGGTGATCTTCCTCTAGGTGTGACCTGGTCCAGATCCAGGTGATCTTCCTGTAGGTGTGACCTGGTCCAGATCCAGGTGATCTTCCTGTAGGTGTGACCTGGTCCAGATCCAGCTGAGCAGAGAATCACTGTGAAGCCTCAGACAGGGACAGAAACCTACCAGGACCAGATTCAGTGAGACGTAAACTAATCTCACATCTTCACCTGGATGAAGAGGAAGGCTCTGTTTGTAATGACTGATTGATCTTTAAGTGTGCAGTCAGATTTCCTCCTCTGATACCAAACATATTCAGAGATGAGACACACGTGATTGTGTTCAGGATCAATCAGCTGGAGTAAATCTCAGGTTGATGGAGCTCAGACTCAGATTCATATCAGAAGAGGAGGAAGAGGAGGAGGAGGAGGAGGCGGTCAGGCGTGTTGAGTCGTTCTGTCCATGAGCTGCATCGTGGAAGCAGAGCAGAGCAGTCTGTTTGGTTTACTCTGAGACTGAGTCATGGTGTGTTTGGATCGCAGTGTCACGTTGTTGTGTAGCAAAGTCTCCACGCCTGTCCCTCTGTCCCTCTGTCCCTCTGTCTCTCTGTCCCTCTGTCCCTCTGTCCCTCTGTCCCTCTGTCTCTCTGTCTCTCTGTCCCTCTGTCCCTCTGTCCCTCTGTCTCTCTGTCTCTCTGTCTCTCTGTCCCTCTGTCCCTCTGTCTCTCTGTCCCTCTGTCTCTCTGTCCCTCTGTCTCTCTGTCCCTCTGTCCCTCTGTCCCTCTGTCCGTCTCTCCCTGTTCAGTCTGATACTCGTCTCTATAAATAACCCCCTCTCCCCCTTAATGACAGTGTGGAGGTGGAATAATCTGACGGTCGTCCTTTCGTTCAGTGTTTAGTAGTTAATTACCTCTGTCTGTGTGTGTGTGTGTGTGTGTGTGTGTGTGAGCTGGATTGCAGGGTGTTAACGCAGCATAATCCCTCCATTGTTGTCCTTTTGTGCAGCAGCAGGCCTTCAAACAGCCTGAAACATAAAGCTGAGGGAGCAGCAAACAGGCGCGCAGGGATAAAGTAAACACCAAACACACACACACACACACACACACACCTTTAAGGCTGTAAAGGAGTGGAGCTCACTTCAGTTTGTGTCAGAATGTTTCTTTCCTCTGTCAGAGAAAGCCAGTATTGTTTAACAGAGGGGTGTAGTTCCTGAGGTCGACCAGCGGGGGCGTCTCTCTCACACGCCCCCCCTGCCTGGGACCTGCAAGTGGTGTTCATGTTTACAACAGACAGAGAAGAGTCTGAGGAGAGAAGGAGGAACGAGTTTAATGAGGGAGAAAGTCTCAGGGGAGGGGGGGGGGGGGGGGGGGCAGGGAGACAGGCAGGTAGAGAGACAGACAAGCTGCAGCAGAGCGCCCAAAGCTCTGGACACTCTGGCCGCTCCCAGCTCTCACTCATAACATCTGCTTCACATCTGCTTCACATTCACACTGAGGCAGAGGAGTTACTGCACAAGGACAACAGATGAAGATGAAGATGCAGTGATGCAGCGTTCTTCTCCTCTGCAGGTCTCTAATGGACCCACATGGATCCGTGCGGTCCTGTGCAGTTGTGTGCTCCTGTTCTCCCACGCTGACTCATAATCCCCTCGTCGCTCCTCAGTGTGAGTCAGAGCTTGAATCGGTTCCATCCCTTGTGTTGAGCTCGGCTCCTGAAGCTCCGACTGCAGCTTCGCCTCCTCACTGCTTCATTTGTTTATTCTGCTGTAATCAGGGCCTCACCTGTGTGTGTGCGCGCGTGTGTGTGTGTGTGTGTGTGTGTGTGTGTGTGTGTGTGTGTGTGTGGTTGCTCAATTCCTCTGTATTGTGTGAGGTCTGCACACGTCTGCACGTCTGCTTCAGACTGGTTTGGTTGAGCTTTTCTCAGGTCAGCAGTATTCAGACAGTTTAGGTATGAAGCAGATCTTCATCCACGCCCTCGTCATCGTCACCGTCCATACCTTTAGCAGCTGAGATCTTAAAGTGAGGGGGCGGGGCCGACGACCTCCATCTACGACACAAACATCTCCCAGTGTCCGTCGGTCCAGTTGTCCCTCAGTGGGCCGGGCGGTGCTGCGAGCCGGATCTCCTCACATTCCTTACCTGCACAAATGCTTTGGGAATGACATCAGTTTCCATGGAGACTCGGAGACATCAGAGCTTGAGACACTGGGGCTTTTGTGAGCCCGGGTTGTGGACGTGTTGGAGCTGGTTTGTGTCTCTGAGCTCTGAGGAAGAAAACCTTCAGGTTCAAAGGTTCCCAACGCTTCTGAGCTCCGTTTGTGTTTCATAACAACCCGTCGGTCGCTTTAGTCGCCTGGCTGTGAGTCGCCGTGGTAATGAAGCGACCCTGGTGACCTCTCATACCAGGCAGTGACACCCAAGCCAAGGGAGCACAATGTGTGAGAGTCCTGCAGTCTCCATGAAGTCTGGGCCTCTCCGTGGTGTCATTCATCTGCTGGTTCTGCTGGGTTGCTGGGTTACATGGCTGCGTGGCGTCACCTGGTCTTGTGTTGGGCCTGGTTTGCTGCTTCCTCCGCCCTGCAGCGTCACGTTTCTCTGCTTCTTCCCCCAGCATTGTTAGAGGAACATGAAGGTGTGCTGAGCTTCAGGTCCATATCAGGTTCTGTCCTGCTCTTTTGTCTTTTTTATCTCTCACACTTCAGCTGTGCCTGATTGTGACAGAACTACACACAGACGTAGATGCTTCTTCCTCTCCTGTGTGAGGGCCTGTAGATGTCCTGATGTGGTTGTGATCACATGATCACGCTGTTGTTGTCTTATCTGATGGGTGCGGCTGCGTCGTGCCGCTGCCTCGCTCAAAGAATGTAAACATTGTTGATTCTTGGCCCCAGCTGTGATCTGACTGCAGGTGTAGGAGATGAATCAGTGAGGAACTGTAACTCATCTGACTGTTTACAGTTTGCTGCAACAATCACTCAGTCAACATGTAGATAATTGATACCTTTAAGTTGTTTTTATGAGTCATGACCCGCCGAGCAGAAAACCGAGAGACTGCTGCCCCCTGGTGGCAGAACGGGGAACTCAGGTACGACAGAGAGCTGAGCTGTGACGGCTGCTTTCATTTCTACAGCTTTGCCTTCATTTAGGAGGTCAGAGGTCACAGCTTACAGCTCAGAACACTATTAATGATAATAATGATAACAATAATAACAATAATTATAACTTTATCTTTACACTTTTATTTCATTCTTGTAGAAACAATATAGTCCTTCATTTATATTTCTGTGATTTTACATTGACGTTCCTTGCTTTGCACACACACACACACACACACACACACACACACACACACACACAGAAAACATTCCTTCAAACATATGACGTATGAAGCTTGCGTCCCTTTGCTGTCAGTATAAGTACAGACGTGTCCCTCTCTCATCTTCGTCTTGTCTTCGTCTCATCTTCGTCTTTGTCCCTGCTGCTCTTCCTCACTTTGTGTCCTCAAACTGCTCCGTCCAGATTCCATGTAAAGTGCCTGATAATGCTTAGCGTGATCGAGGGAGCGAGCTGTCACGTCTCACATGTGTCATGGAATGCTCACCGCAGCTCTAATTGCTCTGCGCGTGCCGTGTGCCTCTGGGCCGCTCTGTCGTCTGTCCGGTGTCGCTCTGTCTCGTCCTCAGTGAGAGCGTGAAGACAGAAGCGGTTTGATCAGCCGGCTCGTCGCACGGCGGTGAGACTCGTACAAACATGTGACCACCAGAATAGATTCAATTACAAACTAATGAAGTCAAAGCACAAACAGGAAGAGGAAGAAGAGGAAGAAGAGGAAGAAGAGCAGAATTAAGACAAAGAAATGTTCAAACTGGAAATTTAAACAAAGAAAAAACTGAACTGGAACAGGAGAGAGGTTGTATTTGTTGTTTCCAGACTGTGCACGCACGCACACACACACACACGCACACACACACACACCTTCCCTCCACTGCACAACATTTACATTTAAAGGTAAAGAAGTAAAAAATGTTTGATGACATAATACAACAGAGACACAGGACAGAAAGATGGAAAACAAAGGCTGATGACATAACATCCTCCCTCTCTCTCCCCCTCTCTCTCCTTCTCCCTCTCTCTCACTCTCCCTCTCCCTCCCCCCCTCTCTTTCCTGCCGCTCTATCAGGAGCTACGACCAGCTGAGTGTGAGCACCGAGTGCAGTTTCCGCACTGAGTCTGAGTGGGACCCTACTGAGTCTGAGCGCTCGTCCATGATCAGCTTCGACATGGCTCAGCCTCACAGCCCCGGCTCGCCCTCCAAACTCTTCAAGGTGTGTATTCCCTTCACACTCTGCTGCCTGTTTGATCTGTCCTCGTGTTTCATAGTAGTTTAGTTTCATTCTGAACTCTGAGCTCTAAACTCTGTTAGCTCTGCCTCACTCTGTGTGTGTGTGTGTGTGTGTGTGTGTGTGTGTGTGTGAACAGAAACGTGTGTGAATCTAATCTGGGGGTGTGGTTGAATACTTTTGCATTCCTCAGATATCATCCAGCTGTTTTACTAGAAACTGTGACAAATGTTTACCTGACTGAAGCCAGACCTCCTGACTGATCATGACTGAACTAACTCACTAACTCACTCACTCACTCACTCACTCACTCACTCACTCACTCACTCACTCACTCACTCACTCACTCACTCACTCACTCACTCACTCACTCACTCACTCACTCACTCACTCACTCACTCACTCAAGTCAAACTTTCATTTCGGTCTTCATCCACAGCATCACATGACACACAAACACACACACACGCACACACACACACACACACAGGGGTCACATCAGGGTCTGAGAATTGATAAATGCTCCATGTTATCATCTTAGAGAAAGTGAAGAAATGCATTGTTCTCTTTGCTCACACACACATGCACACACACACGCGCACACACGCGCACACACACAGGCCAAATGCACAACCTCCTTATTGTAGGTAACAACAGAGAGAATAGAAACAGTTCATACAGGTACTGTGTGTGTGTGTGTGTGTGTGTGTGTGTGTGTAAACTTCTGATATTGACTTATTCAGCATTCAACTCAGCATGTTGTTGATATTTCATTGATCTATTCTGTTTCTGACGACTGTCACATTGTCGTGATGACATCATCTGTTTCAGCCTCTAACCTGAGGGCCGTCTGCACAGTAAACATGGAGCTGAGCCCAACGTCCCTTTAACTTTAAACGCTCCCCTGGGCTGTGTGACATACACACTCACTCACTCACTCACTCACTCACTCACTCACTCCCTTACTCACTCCCTTACTTGCTTGCTTGCTCACTCACTCATTCACTCACTCCCTTACTTGCTTGCTTGCTCACTCACTCATTCACTCACTCCCTTACTTGCTTGCTTGCTCACTCACTCATTCACTCACTCCCTTACTTGCTTGCTTGCTCACTCACTCATTCACTCACTCCCTTACTTGCTTGCTTGCTCACTCACTCACTCACTCACTCACTCACTCCCTTACTTGCTTGCTTGCTCACTCACTCACTCACTCACTCCCTTACTTGCTTGCTTGCTCACTCACTCACTCACTCACTCACTCACTCACTCCCTTACTTGCTTGCTCACTCACTCACTCACTCACTCACTCACTCCCTTACTTGCTTGCTTGCTCACTCACTCACTCACTCACTCCCTTACTTGCTTGCTTGCTCACTCACTCACCCTCTCACTCACCCTCTCACTCACCCTCTCACTCACTCTCTCACTCACCCTCTCACTCACTCTCTCACTCACCCTCTCACTCTCTCACTTGTTGCTCAAACCTGTTTTGAAGCCGTCAGTCTGTCACAGCGTCGCTCTCTCACAGGCGATCAATTCCATAACAATAACTTTGATTGGATGAGACTGAGAGCTGATCCTTGTTGCATCCATGCAATAAGGAAGTGGACTGTAACACACACACACACACACACAGATATGGTTTCATATCTCCACCTCCACAGATCTCAGAGGATCTTGACTCTGAGCACAGAGGGACGCAGGGAAACATTCAGGGATTGAAACTCATGGCCGACTGAGGCGCTTTGTTTGTTTCTGCTTTCGTGTCTCAGCGGCGAGTCATTTCTGAACACAAACGACTGGAAGGTACGACACTCACGCCGCAGAACTTCACTTTTGTTTAGATATGAACCGGAAGACCCAGATCCTGGGTTTACTCAGAGAGAGAGCTGCTGAGCTGTGAGTGAATCTGCTGCAAGTGTGTGTCCTGAGCTCAATCTGCAGGCTCACTGGGCCTCTGACCACTTATTACACAATACAACATGTAGGCACAGAGCTGCAGCACACACACACACACACACACACACACACTCGTGCCGTTGATCAGCTCAGAGGTAGGGAGGGTGTGGTGAGCTCCTGCAGGCCCGGCCACGCCCTTTGGATTCCTCTGGATTGTGGCGTGTGGCAGGATTCTCACCGTGTAGCCACCATGCAAACCATCCTGCCTGAGAGTCGGGACACTCGCTCAGAGTCTCAGGCTCAGCAGGACGCTCTGTTCACCCGGGTTAAGACACACACACACATTCATTTTATCTGCTGCGTGTGGATTCATGGATTAGATTGATGTTTCACTCCAGATCCTCCTCACGTCAACATGGTACGTACGGGTTTACACTGAGCTCCGTCCGTCCGTCCCTCTGAGACGGGCAGAGGGGAGGGACGGCTTGGTGTGCTCTCTGTGTGTTATATTATTCTATATGATGTCGTTGTGCACAGTGTAGGAGTGTTTGTTTACACATCCGTGCGTCCTGCTGTGAGGATCCGCCTCCTTATTGATGATTCACCTGCAGTAATCTGCTGCCTGCCTGTGACCCTTGAGCCGGGCATCACTAAAGTTTGATATCGTTCTAGTTAATAATTTCACAGCCTGATTGTCATTCCAGTGTGTTGGCAGTCAACAGGGAGTCTTGTTGTTGTGTCAGTGTGGCTCCAGTTTGTTTCCTGTTTGCTTCTCCTTGTCTCAGTCGCACTCAGAGACCACAACCTCCAAACTATGGTCTCACTGCTGCCAAGGTCAGGGGTCAAACAAATCAGAGTCTGATTACGCAATACAAAGGACTAGGGTTGAATCTGATGAACTCTGTGTGTGTGTGTGTGTGTGTGTGTGTACAGTGAGCTTCCTCCCACATTGACTGAATGGATGGATGACGACAACACATTCTCCTTCTTCTTCTCCTTCTCCTTCTCCTTCTTCTATAGTGTCTTATACAGGATGAAGCACATTACAGTTATTTCTCCGTGCGGCGTTGCTGTGAACATAGCTGTTGCAGATCACAGCTTTCGCTTTCCTGTGATCTGTTTCCACTGTGCAGAGCCAAAAACAACAGGCGTGGCCCGGCTGAGTGTTTACCTTTCTGTTTGTCACCTCGCAGAACCCGGAGGACAAGAAGGGAGTGTTTGATCGTATCAGCAGCTTCTTCAACACCAGGAAGAGGAGGAGCAGCAGCAGAAAGCAGTCAGACGGCACAGAGGGAAGTTCGCCCAGCACCCAGGTGTCCCCCGTGCCCCCCGCGACCCCCGTGTCTCCACGTTCTCCCCAGGCGTCAGAGGAGGACGGGCAGAAGACGCCCACTCCCTCTCGTAAGCAGGGCCAGCTGAGCCGGCTGGATGGGGGGGGCGGCGGCAGCGCGGTGAGCTCCAGCGTCACCAGCCTGGCGTCTGACACGGCGCTCCCGTTTGCAGACAGCAGCAGCAGCGGCCATGGCAGCGTGAGGGAGCTGCACGTGTGCAGGGTGAGCACGGCCCACGGCTCCAGGAATTCTGGAAATGTGACTCCCACCCCTGCTGACCTGGCAACCTCGACACACACCAGTACAGATTTGGGCTCGGAACAAGGGTTTCTGCAGTCAGTGGTGCAGGAGGTGAACAAGAGCCTGCAGGTCAACCTGGAGGAAACCATCATGAAGGACGCAGAGACCTCCGGCCGGGACAAGACGGCTGTCCCCTCCCTGAGAAAGACCATGGCCGCCCCCAAGTCACCCAACCTCACCTCCATAAGCTTGGAATCCAAGAAGACGTCTGTGAGGAGTGACGGGAGCGTGCACAGCAGCGGCCTGTCGGGAATCAGGTTAGGCTCTTCATCTCGCATTGCCACCGCCTCACACACCATCAAGCCCCAACAGGACGCAGAAGACGGCAGAGACAAAGCCAGGAAACACGCTGCCAACGTGCCCAGCCTCTCACCCGACAAGGAGGAAATACCTCGCAGTGATTCTCCTGTTCAGCTACACAAAGCCATATGGGTGGAAACACACCTGGGCGCGGAGGAGGAGGAGGAGGGGCGGTGGGAGGGGGAGGGGCAGGGAGGCTTCGGGAGAGAAAGGGAGGAGGACTTCCGCGCCGACTCGCCTCCCGTTCTGGCCATAGCTGTGATTGTGATTCCCGAGGACGACTGGTTTCCTGAGGCTGCTCCGGGCGGCCCTGCTCCCCCCCCACACGCTGCTCCGTCACATGGCAGGCTGCCAGAATCAGCCGTCTCCTTGGCAGCGACTACAGGGGACTTCCAAACAAACGCTCCCCCGCCAGAGGAGCCCAGCACCGCCACCAGGAGAAGCTCCTCTCAGGACAAACACGGCCCCAAAGAAACCCGTGTGACGCGCAAGACGGTCAGGCTGCCGTCCAAGCACAACCCGCTGCCCCACAAGGCCCCGGAGAGCCCGCGGAGCAGCGCGGAGGAGAAGCCGGAGCGACGGGAGGCTGCAGAGGAGAAACGGTGAGTATCTGTGAGAGAGCCTGTGTGTTTGTTGTGTCAGAGCCCCTTTGATGCGGCCAAGAAGGAGGCAGGGAGCGAAACCTGAGCTCAGAGTTCCCATCAGGCATTGTGCTCCGGGAGAACAATACACAGTAAACCTGCACTGAGCCTCTGAAATATTCAGTCAGTTCACATGCCGTCACACTAAAGCTGACATGTTTCCATGAAACAGCTCCGAACACAAACGGCTCTGAATCAAGCAGAGATTATTCCTCTGCTCACGTTCGCTTTGTTTACCTTCGGTTGTTCATCACAGAACTCGACAGGCCAGCAGCAGGGCTTTTGTTGGACTTTTGGTTGCTTGGTCACACACACACACACACACACACACACACACACACACACACACACACTTAGAGGAAGAGGAAGAGTCATGAAGCTGTGACCTGAAGCCTTTATAAACCTGGAACATGAGCTAAGGTCCATCAGTGTGGAACACACACACACACACACGCACACACGCATACGCGCACACACAAACACATGCGCACATGCACACACGCACACACGCACACATGCACACACACACAGTCAGTGAATGATTAATACCTTAATAGGTAATAGATAAACTGATATAACCAAAGTTAATGATATTCAGTGAACTTTTTGAAACGTTTGTGTAGATGTTTGTGCTTAGTTACGTACTAATATCTCTATGTTTTTATTTCTCTCTCTCTGTCTCTCTCTGTCTCTCTCTCTCTGTCTCTCTCTCTCTCTCTCTCTCTCTCTCTCTCTCTCTCTCTCTCTCTCTCTCTCTCTCTCTCTCTCTCTCTCTCTCTCTCTCTCTCTCTCTCTCAGACTACCGAGCGTCCAAAACAGCGATGCAGTATTTGAGGAAGTCAAACCTGAGCGTCTTTCAGCTGCTGATGTTTCCCACGGCAACACAGTGCCTGGTGAGCCTCTGGTGAAAGCCCCAGCAGACTTGGAGGCCTCAGACCTGGATGATTCCTCTGCAGGTTCAGAGATGCAGAGAGCAAAGCTACAGGCCTCATCGGCCAAAAGAGGCGTTAAGTCATCAGCAGAGCGACTGAAGAGCCCGACTGCAGCGGCTGGAAGCAAAGCCAAGACCGTGGCCATGAAAGGGAAAGGCCCTGCAGAGAGCCTGAGAGTGGTAACCCCCGGAGACGTCTCCCCACAGAGGGAACACGGTGAAGAGAAGACAGCGCCGACCTCACCCACACCCAGAGACAAAGCCACGGCAGGAAGCAGCAGCGCTCCCTCAAACGTCACCAGTCCCAAATCTAAAATCCCTAAAAAGTCAACCTCAGATTCTGAGGTGAAATCACCCACAGCAGCAGATAAACATCTGGTGACAGACGCCTCTGGATCAGCAGACGCTCCCAAACTGCTGAGGCAACCGAAGTCCAAAGAGACGCTGAAATATCCAGTAGCTACATCTAAAGTTAGCAGGAAGTCCAGTTTAGAGGAAGCTAAGGGAGGGAAAGCTCAGCCAGGAGACACGAAGGCTCCGTCCAGAACATCAACCAAGCTCCTCAGAGAGAAGGGCGAGGAGAACGTCAACTCTGCTAACCTGGTGAATGGACTAGAGATGAGCCAGGAGAGTCAAACTAAAGTATCCAGTCTGACTGACAGAGAGACGGCGAATGCCAAACATCAAGCACATGTGGAGAACACGGTTTCCTCCGCAACAAAGAGCCGGCTGCCTGTTTCATCTCCTCTGAGAAAGACCTGCAGTGAAAGGGCTCAAACAAGTGGCAGCAGCATGAAGAAGCCCAGTGTGAGCGACCCAGAGGTGCCCAGAGCTCCAGAGCGGCAGGAAGAGCGACCCATCAGCAGAGTGCCGCCCTCGCCTCCTGGGAGTCCTAACAAAGGTAAGAGCAGGTGAACATGTGAGCAGCTGTGTGTGAACCTGTGGTGACCCCAGCAGACCTGAAGCTGTGGATCCAGTTTACCTTCAGCTTTAGGAGTTGTTTACGTTTTGAAGTAGTGATTATCGTCATTAACCTGTCAATCAATCATAAGTGACAGCTTTAATTGGATGTTTTTCTTATTTTGGTCGTTTCAAACTTTGTCTTCTCAACAGGAAGTGTCTCGTCTTCACCACCAAAGCACGTCTCAAAAAGGAGCATCAGCCACGAGGACAGTGAGACTCCGTCTCCCACCAAGCAGGAGAAGATCGCCTCACCGCTGGTCCCAAAGCAGACGGCTCCCAGTAAACCAAAGACTCAGCTGAGGGACTCCACCTCTACAAGCAAGCTTCCTACACGACGTCCCAGAAGTCCCACCAAGGTGAAGCCCAGGAAGCTTGAGCTTTCCCCAACCAGGACACCTGCAAGCACATCCACGTCCAAACAACAACTCCTGCTGGAGGGCTCTGATGCAGACACCACGGTCGAAGCTCCTGAACATGATGTCATCGCCAAACAAGTGAAGGAATCAAACTCTGTGTCTGCAAAAGAAGAGAAAGACCTGAAACTCACAGATGAGCAGTCCAGCTTTAAAGCAACAGAAACCGTAAGGAACAATGCAAGTGTTACAGCTGAAGACACTCCTGAAATCCAGCCGACAGCACACAGCCGTGCAGTAACTATGGCAACCACACCAATAGCACGGCCTACTGCTGAGCCTGAGCCGAGCGGTGAGGCCTTGAAAGTAGTTCCACCTCATTCACCTGTCAGTGAGTCAAACAGTGCTGCTGTGGACGGCCAAGTCAAAGTCACAGCTGAGTCTGAGCAAAAAACACAAGCAGAGGTGAAAAAGGCTGCAGTAGAGAGAATAGAGTCCATAAGTGAGCTTAAACCAGATGTCATCAGGGAGAAAAGCATTCCTGAGCTAAACCCTTCAGCCTTAGAGCACGACGTCATATCCAGTCTGAGCAAAACAGATACGTTAGCTAAACCTGCTGTGACTGACACCCTGACCCAGGCTAATCAGGAAAGTGTTACACCGGCTCATGTTTCCATGGATGCAGCCAGTCAGGGCAAATCAAAACAGGAAGAGATTAGAAACGGCTGCAAACCTCCAGGAAACAAAGAAGAGAAGAGGTTGAGTGGAAGCTCGACCTCCGCTGGCACAGCTGAGGCTAATTTGGCCAAAACAGTGCAGACGTCTTTCACAAAACAAGAGGAAAAGGAAATGAAGTTGACAAAGGCTCAATCCACAGATATAGTTGTTGAAAATGACAGATCAGATGTAGTTTTGATAAAAAACTGTGAAGTAGCGAAGAACGCCAAACAGGAGATTGAGGGGAAACCAGAACAGGCTTTGGACCTGCAGACAGAGACTGCGATTGTTACAGAATCTCCTGAGAAAGCTGAAGATCAGCTGGACAATGAACCCCTTATCCTCAAAAGTGATTTGGCAGGCGAGTCTTTCAGGCTGGAGAAAGGCGCTGAACCAAGTGTGAAGCTCAATGATGCAATAGTGGAACGCAGTGACTCAAAGACCAAAGAGCTGAAGGTCAAAGCCATTAAAGCTGAAGCAGAGGACGGACCGTCAGAACCATCAGCAGAGGCAAACAGGCTGCAGGATCCTCAGACAGTCGCTGTAAAAGATGAGAAGAAAGATGCAGATCAGCAGAGGAAAGTGTTGATTCAACAAAATGAACAGGAACCCAAAGTACTTTTGACCAAAGATGAGACCAACAGCCAAGAGAAGGAACACATCACTGTTTTCAATGAGAACCAAATGGAGTCAAACCAAGACCTCAAAGCCTTGGGACCAGAGGTGAGATCTGCCAAAGAAGCTGCGAAGTCGAAACAAGTGTCCGATCCCTCAGCAGAGGAGAAACGGCCAGAAGACCCACAGAGAGTTGTACTAAAAGCTCTGAAAGATGAGAAAAAAGAGATCAGCAAGGAGACAGAGCAAGCAGATCAGCAGATAAAGACAATAAACACACAGCAACCTAAAGAGGATCAGACCAACAGTGAGGCCACACATCAAGAGAAGAAACTCAGTGTGATTCTAAAGGAGAACCAAACTTTGCCTAAAGAACGCAAAGCTTTAAACACTGAGCTCCAGAAAACTATGGACACCAAAGAAGAGACGAAACCAAAGGATCCAAAGAATCTGACCAAGGAGATTGTAATTGAGAACTTGGACTCTAAAGTGTGTACCCAGAAGAACCTGATGTCAAAAACTGTTGGAGTCCAACAAGAGGAGGAAAAACCTGAGAGGAAGACTGATCAGTCGACAGAGTCTGAATGTCCAAAGCCAGAAGCAGGGAGGACAACAACTTTGCAGAAGACAACACAGGACATCAAGTCAGACGAATCAAGTGGAGGACAGACACTAAGGAAAGTGATCACAAAGACAGAGAAGACAAGGCAAGACACAAAGTTAGAGGACAAATCAATTGTAGGACAGAAACCAGAGCCAGTGACCACAAAGGTAGAGAAGACAACACAAGACATCAAGTTAGAAGACAAATCAATTGTAGGACAGCCACCAGAGACAGTGATCACAAAGGTAGAGAAGACAACAAAAGACACCAAGTTAGAAGACAAATCAATTGTAGGACAGACACCAGAGACAGTGAGCTCAAAGGTAGAGAAGACAACACAAGACATCAAGTTAGACAAATCAATTGTGGGACAGACACAAGAGACGGTGACCACAAAGGTAGAGAAGACATCAAAAGACACCAAGTTAGACAAATCAATTGTAGGACAGACACCAGAGACAGTGATCACAAAGGTAGAGAAGACAACACAAGACACCAAGTTAGACAAATCAATTGTAGGACAGAAACTAGAGACAGTGATCACAAAGGTAGAGAAGACAACACAAGACATCAAGTTAGAAGACAAATCAATTGTGGGACAGACACCAGAGACAGTGATCACAAAGGTAGAGAAGACAACACAAGACATCAAGTTAGAAGACAAATCAATTGTGGGACAGACACCAGAGACAGTGATCACAAAGACAGAGAAGACAACACAAGACATCAAGTTAGACAAATCAATTGTGGGACAGACACCAGAGACAGTGATCACAAAGGTAGAGAAGACAACACAAGACACCAAGTTAGAAGACAAATCAATTGTAGGACAGACACCAGAGACAGTGATCACAAAGACAGAGAAGACAAAGCAAGACACCAAGTTAGACAAATCAATTGTAGGGCAGACACCAGAGACAGTGATCACAAAGACAGATAAGACAAAGCAAGACACCAAGTTAGAAGACAAATCCATTGTAGGACAGAAACCAGAGACAGTGATCACAAAGGTAGAGAAGACAACGCAAGACATCAAGTTAGACAAATCAATTGTGGGACAGACACCCGAGACAGTGACCACAAAGACAGAGAAGACAAATCAAGACACCAAGTTAGAAGACAAATCCATTGTAGGACAGACATCAGAGACAGTGATCACAAAGGTAGAGGAGACAACACAAGACATCAAGTTAGAAGACAAATCAATTGTGGGACAGACACCAGAGACAGTGGCCACAAAGACAGAGAAGACAAAGCAAGACATCAAGTTAGACAAATTAATTGTAGGACAGACACCAGAGACAGTGATCACAAAGACAGAGAAGACAAAGCAAGACACCAAGTTAGACAAATCAATTGTAGGGCAGACACCAGAGACAGTGATCACAAAGACAGATAAGACAAAGCAAGACACCAAGTTAGAAGACAAATCCATTGTAGGACAGAAACCAGAGACAGTGATCACAAAGGTAGAGAAGACAACGCAAGACATCAAGTTAGACAAATCAATTGTGGGACAGACACCCGAGACAGTGACCACAAAGACAGAGAAGACAAATCAAGACACCAAGTTAGAAGACAAATCCATTGTAGGACAGACACCAGAGACAGTGATCACAAAGGTAGAGGAGACAACACAAGACATCAAGTTAGAAGACAAATCAATTGTGGGACAGACACCAGAGATAGTGATCACAAAGACAGAGAAGACAAAGCAAGACACCAAGTTAGACAAATTAATTGTAGGACAGACACCAGAGACAGTGATCACAAAGACAGAGAAGACAAAGCAAGACACCAAGTTAGACAAATTAATTGTAGGACAGACACCAGAGACACTGATCACAAAGGTAGAGGAGACAGCACAAGACATCAAGTTAGACAAATCAATTGTGGGACAGACACCAGAGACAGTGGCCACAAAGACAGAGAAGACAAAGCAAGACACCAAGTTAGACAAATTAATTGTAGGACAGACACCAGAGACAGTGACCACAAAGACAGAGAAGACAAAGCAAGACACCAAGTTAGAAGACATATCCATTGTAGGACAGACACCAGAGACAGTGATCACAAAGGTAGAGGAGACAGCACAAGACATCAAGTTAGACAAATTAATTGTAGGACAGACACCAGAGACAGTGATCACAAAGGTAGAGGAGACAACACAAGACATCAAGTTAGACAAATCAATTGTGGGACAGACACCAGAGACAGTGACCACAAAGACAGAGAAGACAAAGCAAGACACCAAGTTAGAAGACATATCCATTGTAGGACAGACACCAGAGACAGTGATCACAAAGGTAGAGACGTCAACGGAAGGCACCAAGGTAGAAGACAAATCAATTGTGGGACAGACACCAGAGACAGTGATCACAAAGACAGAGAAGACAACACAAGACATCAAGTTAGACAAATCAATTGTGGGACAGAAACCAGAGACAGAGACCACAGAGGTAGAGAAGAAAACACAAGACATCAAGTTAGACGAATCAATTTTAGGACAGACACCAGAGACAGTGATCACAAAGGTAGAGAAGACAACACAAGACATCAAGTTAGAAGACAAATCAATTGTGGGACAGACACCAGAGACAGTGATCACAAAGGTAGAGAAGACAACACAAGACATCAAATTAGAAGACAAATCAATTGTGGGACAGACACCAGAGACAGTGATCACAAAGACAGAGAAGACAACACAAGACATCAAGTTAGACAAATCCATTGTAGGACAGACACCAGAGACAGTGATCACAAAGGTAGAGGAGACAGCACAAGACATCAAGTTAGACAAATCAATTGTGGGACAGACACCAGAGACAGTGATCACAAAGGTAGAGACGTCAACGGAAGACACCAAGTTAGACAAATCAATTGTGGGACAAACACCAGAGACAGTGATCACAAAGGTAGAGGAGACAACACAAGACATCAAGTTAGAAGACAAATCAATTGTGGGACAGACACCAGAGATAGTGATCACAAAGACAGAGAAGACAAAGCAAGACACCAAGTTAGACAAATTAATTGTAGGACAGACACCAGAGACAGTGATCACAAAGACAGAGAAGACAAAGCAAGACACCAAGTTAGAAGACAAATCCATTGTAGGACAGAAACCAGAGACAGTGATCACAAAGGTAGAGAAGACAACGCAAGACATCAAGTTAGACAAATCAATTGTGGGACAGACACCAGAGACAATGACCACAAAGACAGAGAAGACAAAGCAAGACACCAAGTTAGAAGACAAATCCATTGTAGGACAGACACCAGAGACAGTGATCACAAAGGTAGAGGAGACAACACAAGACATCAAGTTAGAAGACAAATCAATTGTGGGACAGACACCAGAGACAGTGATCACAAAGGTAGAGACGTCAACGGAAGACACCAAGTTAGAAGACAAATCCATTGTAGGACAGACACCAGAGACAGTGATCACAAAGGTAGAGACGTCAACGGAAGACACCAAGTTAGACAAATCAATTGTGGGACAAACACCAGAGACAGTGATCACAAAGGTAGAGGAGACAACACAAGACATCAAGTTAGAAGACAAATCAATTGTGGGACAGACACCAGAGATAGTGATCACAAAGACAGAGAAGACAAAGCAAGACACCAAGTTAGACAAATTAATTGTAGGACAGACACCAGAGACAGTGATCACAAAGGTAGAGAAGACAACACAAGACATCAAGTTAGACAAATCAATTGTAGGACAGACACCAGAGACAGTGACCACAAAGACAGAAAAGACAAAGCAAGACACCAAGTTAGAAGACAATTCCATTGTAGGACAGAAACCAGAGACAGTGATCACAAAGGTAGAGAAGTCAACGGAAGACACCAAGTTATACAAATCAATTGTGGGACAGACACCAGAGACAGTGATCACAAAGACAGAGAAGACAAAGCAAGACACCAAGTTAGAAGACAAATCCATTGTAGGACAGACACCAGAGACAGTGATCACAAAGGTAGAGACGTCAACGGAAGGCACCAAGGTAGAAGACAAATCAATTGTAGGACAGAAACCAGGGACAGTAATCACAATAGTAGAGAAGACAACACAAGACACCAAGTTAGACAAATCAATTGTAGGACACAAACCAGAGACAGTTATCACAAAGGTAGAGAAGGCAACACAAGCCATCAAGTTAGAAGACAAATCCTTTGTGGGACAGACACCAGAGACAGTGATCACAAAGACAGAGAAGACAAAGCAAGACACCAAGTTAGAAGACAAATCCATTGTAGGACAGACACCAGAGACAGTGATCACAAAGACAGAGAAGACAAAGCAAGACACCAAGTTAGAAGACAAATCAATCGTAGGACAGAAACCAGGGACAGTGATCACAAAGGTAGAGAAGACATCAAAAGACACCAAGTTAGAAGACAAATCAATTGTAGGACAGAAACCAGGGACAGTAATCACAAAGGTAGAGAAGACAACAAAAGACATCAAGTTAGACAAATCAATTGTAGGACAGACACCAGAGACAGTGATCACAAAGAGAGAGAAGACAACACAAGACATCAAGTTAGAAGACAGATCAATCCGAGGACAGACACCAGAGACAGTGAGCACAAAGATTTTAGAGAAGACAACGCAAGACACAGAGATGTTTGAAAATATTAACATTCTGTCCATCAATAATTCCGTCAACAAAACTCCAAAGAGATGTAAGATCTTAGTCACAGAAGAAGAAGTAGAGATAGAAAAGAGGGCGGTGAAGCTGGAGGACCGGCTGAAGATTCCACCTCAAGGCCTTCAGCTAACGAGGGATTCCCCGTCGGGATGGTTGGACGTGGAACACGGTCAGAACCGTGGCCAGAGAAAGAACAACCGCCGAAGACTTAAGGCCACAATCAGTGCGGATGATTCCCTAGAATCTGATGATGTAAATGATTTCATTCAAAGCATTAAAGAGGGAGGCATTCCTTTCTTTCACCCTCGGAAGAAGCAGAGTCATAGGAAAACCTCACCGCCCTCTTTTGCCATGCCTGCCATCAAGGAGGATCACTTTGAGAAACCCTTTGACCCAGAGGAGTTCCAGTTTGGTTTCAGGGAATATGGGAAATGTTTACGGAATCCTTCACCAGCGATGATGATTAAAGGTCGGGACGGGAGGTCACTGGCATTTAAGACTGAAGGACAAGATGGCGTCCAACAGCAGACAAAGGCTGAAGCCGGCAAAGAAGAGGCGCAAAATAATGAAGAGGAGAATAATGTGAAGTTCACATCAAGGCTGGAAAGGATGTCCATCCTGTCCAGCTTACTCAACTCCCCTCGCTCTTCCAGAAAAGACAAAAAGGAAACCAGCCCTGCTTCAAATAGCTCTCTGTCCCCTAAACAAGAACACCCGCCCCCCTCCCTCGGGAAGCAGGGGATTGTTCCCCTGCCTCTGCATGGGCTGGGGCCAGAGAAGGGTGCCAAAGCTGTGGATGGAGGCCCGCTGGTTGGCGGTGGTATAAGTACAGGTAGTGACTCACCGCTTAGTCCCTCCTCTCCTCCTTCCCTGCCTGTGTTCTCAGAGATAAAGCTGCCAGACCACTTAGATAAATTTCAGAAGAAAGACAAGAGAGAGGCAGAAACTTCTCAGGGCTCCAAGCAGAAGTCAAAGACTAAAGTCATGAGTCAAACTCTGAGCTCTGACCTGCCTGATGTGGGCCTGAAGGCCCTGAAGGCCCCGAAGAGCCCGGCAGGACGGTCTCCACCCAGCATGAAGAAGAAGGCTCAGAATGGACTTTACCCCTCTAAAACTAAGGTAGGAATGTGAGATGTTGTGTGATTTCCTCATGGAATTGTAATTACAATTTAGAAATGCCAAAGAAATGAATTCAGCCTCTTTCTGTATCATTTCAACAAAAGAGCGATGAATTCAAAAGGCTGCAGAGGTTTAACTGTGCAGGACTTTGAGCCCGGGGTGGTTTCACAGATTGTATTGCCTCTTCAAAGCGCTGATACGTCTGTGTTTGTTACCATGGTGATGTGTGATTCATATAGTGTTCCTTTGTTCAGTGTTATTGCAAGAAAGTTATTTGCAAGTGAGGGCAAGAGAATGAGTGCAGCGTGTTGTTATTTCATCCAGGCTTTGCTCAGTGAATCTCTGGCAAGATCACATCAGCTCCTCTGTCACACGCGTCACAACAAGGTGTGTCGGGATGCAAATAGTGCAGGTCTGTGCAAGAACACGTTTGGGATCCACAGCAAGCAGAGCTGTGCTTGTTTATCCTCTCGTTCCCAATCAAGCAGGCATGAGGAGCATTCCAGTCTGGACTGTATGACATGTTGTGTACATGTGGATAGAAAAAAACATTTTAATTTGCTTTCTAGACCGAATTAGAATCTCAGGTTACTTATTAATCACTGACTCATAGTTTTGCTGACTTGACTGACTTGTGTCTTTACTGTACGTGTCACATTGTGTTCCAGGTGCCTGAAGTCAGAGGGTTCCACAAAAGGCCGGGGAAGGTTTGTGCGGCTTGTACCTAAATGTCACATCCACTGATTCAACGTTGCTGCGGCCATTTGAAATGAAAAGTGTCCGCTTCCTGTTTCAGATCGTCATACATGAGCATGCTCAGTTTGGAGGGGAAGCGTTTGAGCTGTACCATGATGTGGAGGACAGCACCGTGATGAAGCTGTCCCCCGCCATCTCCATCAGAGTCATCCGAGGATGGTAGGGATGCTCACTTAGTGTATTGAGAAGTGATCAGTCAGTAATGAAGTTTGCGGAGCGTTGGCTCTCTGTTTGGGTCGGTGGTGTTTTGCATCACATGTAGTTGTCCTCGGGTCACTTCAGTCTTGCTGTGGGTGGCTGTCTGTATGCAAATGAGCCAGAGCTCTGATTGGCTGTCTGCAAATGACTGCTGTCTGCCAGGGACGGACAGATTTGTATAATATGGCTCCTTTAACAACCAGCATGTACTCCGTGTGGTTACAGCAGTGTGTAGTTGCAGTTTTGAGCTCAATAAATAATACAAAATAATACTAAAACTAATAATAAGAATAAGAATGTCAGCGGTCAGTGATTCATTTGTCGTCGTGTTTCTGGTTTCTTTAGCTGGATCCTGTTTGAAAAGCCGGGCTTCCAGGGTCGTACCATTGCTCTGGAGGAGGGTCCCGCAGAGCAGATCATGAATATGTGGGGAGAGGAGGAGGCCCCCACCACGCTGGACCAGACGGGTCAGTCCGTCCCCACACAGCCCACAGTCATCGGCTCTGTGCGTCTGGCAGTGAGGGTGAGTCCTGTCCTTCTTCCTGTCACATGGTTTGATTGATTTGATCCCTGTGGAACTCCTAAGTATGAATCTTCCGATGTAAACGTTGTGTTGGCGTTGTGCTGCAGGACTACAGCGTTCCCCGCATCGACCTGTTTGCTGAGGTGAACGGTTTGGGCAGGATGATGTCGTTGTGTGAGGACGCGGTTGAGATCGGCTCCTACAACATGCCACAGACCACCGGCTCCCTCAGGGTCCACTCTGGAGTGTAAGCTTTACTTTACTTTCCATTTGAAAGTGTGAGTGTGATGAGTTTACATGTCAGCAGCTGGACTCACACACTTTGCTTTGCCAGATTTTCACTCAGATTCATCCGTCAGCAAACTGTAACAAGACGTTTAGCTGCAGAACGAGAACATGAACAGGTTTGAAACATTACTCCAATAGTTAGTCTCAGTCAGGCCTCAGTGTCACAGGTGCAGTGTGTGTGTGTGGGTGTGTGTGTGTGTCAGGAGGCGGTGAGCAGGTTTGAGCTTGTTACAGTGACATCAGGCTGAAGCTGATCGTTAGGAGAGTGAAAGTGATGAAAGGCTGTCACGGCCACCGTTAACACCTCAGCTGTAAACAGGATTTATGGTGGGAAATGGCTCCAGGACAATGTTCCACCCCCGACCCCCCACCTATTTATGTGTGTGTGTGTGTGTGTGTGTTTGTTTGTAGCTGGCTGCTGTACAGTGATCCTGGTTTCGGCGGTTTCGTGGCCGTGCTGGAGAAGGGGGAGTATCCCTGCCCGGAGTCCTGGGGCTTCCCTGAGGCCTTTGTGGGCTCCGTCAGGCCCCTCAGACTGGTACAGCACCTCAGATAGCAGCACACGTGTGTTCCTGTAGTCCTCCTGTGAGTGCCTGCTCTCTAATGCTTGTGTCTTCATCACAGGGAGCCATCATGGTGGAGTTTCCTCATGAAGTAAAGGTACGTTCCGTCTTATTAACTCCTGCTCTTGATAGAAACGCCTCAACACAATTGTTGCCTTGTCGTCACTTCCCGGTATTGGATCTCGTCCCGGCGTTAGGCTGAGGTAGCGGCCCAGAAAGGAAACGGCGGTAGTGAATCTCACGTATGTAATAGGCTCAGCCGGGACGTATTTCTGTACGTGTGATTTATGAGGTAGCAGGGCTCGGCTGCAGCGGGAGCTCGTGAAACCTGGCAGCTCCTTCCTGTCTGTGTACAGTACAGAGCGCCACCGGAGCGTCGGCTTGATCTGAGTCTGATGGGATCACAGCAGCAGCTTCATTCTGAACTTTAGAAGAGCATCAGCTTCAATCTCATTATACTTCTAAAATAGAGTTTAAAGATTGATCGGTTTTCTTTTCAGCTTTATTTGTTTTGTTTTGTTTATTTTACCTGTGCGTAAAAACAAAACAGTCAAGTTAACAAAGAGGAAGTTCACTTCTCTCTCTAATAAGTAAAGATCATAAATAGCTGCTTTGTAATGTCGGGGAATCATTACCTACTTTATAAACAGCGTCGCCCTAGCAACAGCAGAGTCTCTTCTTTCTTCCTGTCCACATTTTGAGGCATGAAAGACAGGGGCAGGGTTTCACCTTGGGGGCGGAGTTACACATACTACCTTTGTTTACTTAGTGAGTCACTTGTTCAATCAAACTGAATCCGCCCACTGGAGGAAGAATAAAGCTACTAACTTAGCTACTTTTTCCAGTAGCTTTTTCCAGTAGCTTGTTAGCTTCTTCTTCTCAGGAGCTTGTAGTGTAGCTCACAGCCTCCTCCTCCTCCCCCTCCTCCTCTCTCAGGCTTTACTCTACGAGAAGCCAAACTTTGAGGGCGAGTGTGTGGAGGTGGACGACGATTTGTACGACCTGATGGAAGGACAGGAGGAAGAGGAAGAGGAAACAGAGGAAACAGTGGGGAAGAAGAAGATGCCGTCCACAGTGGGGTCTCTGAAGATCCTGGGTGGCCTGTGAGTATCTCTGGCTTCATGGATTGGGGCGGGGGGGCGGGTCCCTCTGGTTGAAGACATGTGTTGGATGAGCGTCTCTCTTGTGGTCTCCCTGTAGCTGGGTGGGCTACGACCAGGCCGACTTTGAGGGCCGCCAGTACGTCCTGGAGGAGGGCGAGTACCGTCACTGCAGCGAGTGGGGGGGCTATGAGGACGGGCTGCTGTCACTCAGGCCTGTCTGCTCAGTGAGTACATCATCTACTTCCTGTTGAACCCCCTTGTTGGTGTCATCCTTTGCTGTTCCTCAGCTTTCCGCCCTTTAACCTTCTTGTTCTTCCTGAATCTTTACCTTCACCAGGATTTCATGTCGCCCCAAGTGAAACTGTTCAGCGAGCCGGACTTTGGCGAGCGAGGGCTGGACCTGGAGCTGATGGGTCCGGTCCTCACCATGGAGAACATCAACTACAGCCCCAAGACCAAGTCTGTCAACGTCCTGAGTGGAGTGTAAGTCAAAGAGTTTCTGGAGCAAACATCTGTAACACACAGGTCACGACCTCTGTGTATGTTCCTCTGTCAGTGTGTAGATGTTCTTCTTCTCTTCAGGGTCTCTAATGGACCCTTATGGATCCATGAACACGTGATAAAGCCTCTAAAAGCTCTAAGCTTAGTTAGTTAGGGTTCATTCAACCAACCTCTGAATGCTCCACCCTGATAGGGTTTCGGGTGTGTCCACCTCATCTCAGCAGACAGGCAGGCAGACATGACTAAGTGTCTAAACTACGCCTATGTCAATGTACACACACACACACACATGGGACTGGCCTGCAAGTTGACTGCTTGTGTTTGACAAAGGATGAAAATAAGCCTCAGTGTCTCAAGGGCGAAGATTTTTCTAGATAAGATCAGAATTCCTTCTGAACAACAAAGCCAACGCCTCCGCCAAAGCCAAACATCACAGAACAGCCCGAACCTGCATGTCTGTGTACACCTGACCTTTAGGATCTGCCCCCCCCCCCCCCTTCTCCCCCCTCCCCTCCCTATCTGAACACACACCTCTGACCACCATCTGTGAGCCAAAGCCAGTGAGCTGTTCTGTGCTCGGTCTCTGCTACCCTCTAGTGGTCAGGTTGTGTTAACACAGGTCAAGTAGCAGAGCTTTACTCTCTTTAAAACTACGATGTGGATCCACCTCAAACTCTGCTCCAGTCTTGATTTGCTCACAACTCACCTCTCCACAAAATACTTTATATATATTGATATGAATAGAATCGGTGGATGAGCCTCAGAGTTCTCCCAGTCAAAGCCACACACACACAAACACACGAGCAACAAAGGCAGCAGGACTAAATGTGGAACAATGAGAGTTTCAGTGATTTATCTATCGTTGAGTAATGAAGCTTCTATGGTTTATTGTTGCCTTTGTTGCGTAACGTTGTGTGTTTGCATTGTGGCCGCCTCACCTGTGAAATGATTTTCCAGCCGTTCACAGGCGTGGACTTCCTGTTTGGTTTGCAGGAGGGAAGACAGCGACTCAGTGATTTAAGCAGAGAGGCACGCTGACTGATGAAGGCTCCTCAGGTTTACTGTGACACAACAGTGTCACCGCGTCTGATCTGTGTGTGTGTGTGTGTGTGTGTGTGTGTGTGGCAGGTGGGTCATGTTTGAGAAGCCAGGATTCAGCGGGGAGCTCTACGTCCTGGAGCAAGGCATGTACGGGAGCCCAGGGGACTGGGGCGCCCGCACCTGCAGCCTCTCCTCCCTGCAGCCGGTCTTCCATGTAAGGATCCACTCTCATCTGATCCACACTCATACATGTTTGGATAGTTTCACTTTACATTCTACTGCTGAACGGATCTTACTCCAGATTTAAGGATTCAGACTTCCAGAATGGAAAGTGTCAAAGCCTTGTTGTATAAAGATGCTGAACTCTGAGGTTCTGTCCTGGTTTGAGCTCAGCTGAGTGCCGATGCTGCTCGCTCAGTCTGGTGTAAAGATGAGCTGCTGTACCTTTAATGCTTCTGTCTCTGTCTGTGTGTAGGACATGCTGACGGGAGCGAAGAAGTTCAAGGTACGGCCCCTTCTCGGCTCCAGTCTCTCTCTGGAACACACTCCTGTTTGTCTCCTTACTGTGTGTGTGCTGAGCTTCCTGTGGCGTGTTTCAGGTGGAGCTGTACTCAGAGTCACACTTCCACGGCAGACTGGTGTCGCTGGACAACAGCTCCAATGCTCTGGAGGCAGACTTTACACCAAAGTCCTGTAAGGTGCTGGCTGGCAGGTAGGAACACACACACATGCACACACACATGCACACACACACACACACACACACACACACACACACACACACACACACACACACACACACACACACACACAGAGTCACAGAAACATTGGAGGCCCCCTGTGTGTGTGTGTGTGAGGCGTTCATACAAGGCAACTTAATTCATCAAACAATTGCAGACATTCATTAAGATCAATAAGCAATAATGTGTGTGTGTGTGTGTGTGTGTGTGTGTGTGTTCAGCTGGGTGGCGTATGAAGGAGCTGACTTCACAGAGAGCATGTATGTGCTGGAGGAAGGAGATTATCCACACACAGAGGCGATGGGCTTCCTGTCCTCAGACTCCACTATCCGCTCCATGCAGACCTGCGGACATGTGAGTGTGTGTGTGGGTGTGTGTGTGTGTGGTGAGGGTGTTTGTGGTGTGTGTGTGTGTGTGTGCTGTAAATATTCATCTCTCTCTGTCTCTGTCTCTGTCTCTGTCTCTGTCTCTGTCTCTGTCTCTCTCTCTCTCTCTCTCTCTCTTCCAGGAGTTGTCTCTGCCCTCCATCGTCTTGTTCAGTAAGGTGGGCTGTAGAGGTCGTAAGGTGGTCCTGACCAAAGGCGTGGTCAGCTTACCGTCTGCAGGCATGGACCCTCACATACGCTCCCTAGTGGTGGAGGGAGGAATGTACGTTTTCAAGTTTCTACAATGACATTGGTTCAGATCAGATTTGACCCAGTTTAAATGTTTATCAGGTTCAGCTGTTACAGTTCAGTCACCATAGCTGTTTAGACGTGTGAGGTCAATGTGAGAGACCAGACTGGAGCAGAGGTGTGTGTGGCTCCTCCCTGCAGGTGGCTGCTGTACGAGGGCTGCAGCTTCCGCGGGCGTCAGATGCTCCTCCAGCCCAGCGAGGTGGCTCACTGGTGGAAGTACAGCAGCTGGAAGCAGATCGGATCCCTGCGCCCGTTAGTGCAGGTACAGCAGCAGGAGCGGGACATCAATCATCCATTTGTTATCGTATTCAAGTCGATTCTTCACATCCATACTCAGCCCTGATCTTGATTGCCTGAGCTGAATCCTATTGGCCGCTCTGTTTCCCGCTGACAGAAGCCGGTGCTGATCCGTCTGCGGAGCACGGGGACGGGCTGTGTGATGTCGCTGACGGGGTCCCTGGATGACATCAAGCTGATGCGGGTCCAGGCCCTGGAGGAGACGGGGGGGCCGGAGCAGGTGTGGCTCTATCGGGACGGACAGCTCGCCTGCAAGGTGCTTACAAATCCCACACACACAACCAATACATTACTATCAAGCAGCCAATAAGTCTGGATCAGGATGAAAGTAGACCTTAATCCCATTGAAGCCTCGCTCACACGTGTCTCGTCTGTGTCCAGCTGGTGGAGGACTGTTTCCTGGAGACCACAGCCAACATGGTGATGGCAGGCAGCCGGCTGTGTGTGTCCCCGGAGCAAGGCAAAGTCGACCAGCTGTGGGACGTCACGCCGGACGGCCTGGTGCACTGTCACATCAAACCAGGGCTGGTCCTGGAGGTCAAAGGTCAGACATTCTTGCTTTATAAATGTACAGCTCATCTTTGGGGGAATAACACACGCCTCATACAAAAGATCCCGATCAATCCAAGAGCTCCATCTGCTGGCCTGTTTGGGAGTTGCAGGGCTGCAGTTCCACCTGTCACTCACACAGTCAGTCAGTCAGTCCCTCATGTTGTCCCCTCACTGGTTTGTGTTGTGCTCTGTGCCTCTCAGGTGGTAACCAGTATGACAAGCACCAGGTCATCCTCAACTCCTTTGATGAGAGGAAAGTCAACCAAAGATGGACACTGGAGATCCTGTGAGGGGCGAGAGCCTTTCAGAGACGCTCTCCATGTTTCCCATAGACACGGTGCCGGTGCCTGTGAAGGGCCTGCTGGGGAGGCGGGGTCTAAAGATGTCAGGTGAAAGACAAATGCACTTTTTAGCAATTTGGTGGTCATGGGAATCCCAGGATGAATCATTCACACCCGTGAACACCGGCACCTTGTCTATGGAGCTCTGCGTTGCGTGGGCCTGAGGCCCATAGTGCAGCTCTGCCAGGGGGCTGAGCCCCGTGACGCAGCTCCATGATGGAACCCATGCATCAGAAACAAGCTCTGTAGCGTCTTTGCACCATTTGTTTTGTATTTTTCTTCCCTGTTGTCGAGGGCCAACGTTGCTTGGATCAACACTGGAACTCCACACTCATGGTGATGTCATAGTTTTGGTTGTATTTACTATAAATGAGTTTAAAAAGTTGTTTACCTCCTGGCACAGTAAACCAAAGACTCCCTGAGGATCTGGGCCCTGTATCAGTGCTGCACTCGTCTCCTCTGTGGTACTCTACTGACTACTGA
The DNA here is from genome assembly GCF_046128005.1 of Genypterus blacodes. Classification (NCBI taxonomy): domain Eukaryota; kingdom Metazoa; phylum Chordata; class Actinopteri; order Ophidiiformes; family Ophidiidae; genus Genypterus; species Genypterus blacodes. Next base: position 383,631 of record NW_027467022.1, on the reverse strand, counting down.
CCGCTTTAAGTCACATTTTACATTGAAACTGTTAAAAGAATTCATGATTTTCTGAAATGTTCATCTTAACTTGATCACTGACATCATTTTAAAAGCTTTTATCCTGGAAATATGAGTTGTTTGCTGGTCCGGTCTGTAGCATGTAGATGTGGACACGTGTGGTTCTATAGAACATGAGTCAGGAACCGTCACACCCATCTGTTAGGCTCTGCTCTGATTGGTCCAACACAGCGTTTGAAGGTCATCTTCAGTGTTCACAGCAGTTTCACAGGACTCAGCTCATCACAGTTGCCAGCATGGCAGACTGGAAGAAGACTTTCTTCATCCCTAAGAGCAAATTTTTATTCACTTAACATGATCCAGGAGATACGTTGAGCTTTTATTGTGAAGGGCAGAACATAGACCATAGAAGAAAGAACCACATGGATCCATCAGGGTCCATTAGAGACCTACAGACCTGAAGAGAAGAGCAACAGCTACACACTATACTGTAATGATATCAGTAACCTGGTCTGAGTGTGACAGTGACGCTCCTCTCATCGACACACGTGAACCTAACCCCTGACCCCTGACCCTCCTGTGTGCCTCCTCACACCCAGATGCCTTCTTTTGTAATGACCGTGGATCAAAGTGATGGAATGTAAAGTGTTGGTGTGTCTCTACAGTCAGGTTGTGTTTTTCAGTTCCATTTCAAAGCAGAGTTCTAGTGACGACGCTTTCCTCACTGCTGGTTGTAAATATGTGAAGCTGTTACATGTGAGAAAATAAACAGTAGATTTTTCCTCTTGCATCTTTATTTCATTTCAAAGGAGCCACACAGGTGATTGACAGGTGAGCTGTTTGGATGTGCTGGCTCAGGGTGGCACTACTGATCCACTGAGTGACGTCAGCTGTGTGGCTCAGTGGGGGATTTGATTCAGCTGCTCTGAGCCTCATAAGCTGCAGTCTGAGTGTGTGGCTCATCTGGGTGCGCTAGTTTTTGTTCTTTTCCTGAGTCAGACTGATGATGCGGCAGAGGTGTGTGTGTGTGTGTGTGTGTGTGTGTGTGTGTGTGTGTGTGTGTGTGTGTGTGTGTGTGTGTGTGTGTGTGTGTGTGTGTGTGTGTGTGTGTGTGTGTGTGTGTGTGTGTGTGTGTGTGTGTGTGTGTGTGTGTGTGTGTGTGTGTGTGTGTGTGTTAAATGTATGACAGAGTAGAAGTCTTCATTTGAGCTGAGTCCTTTCAGAGCTGCAGATATATAATATCTGTAAGTTGGACATTTAGACGAACTACTTACAAAAACCAGTGTAAAGCTGAAACAGAAACCCAGAGTTGGTTGATGACTTCAGCTGCTTTTATAGTCACAAGATCTCAAATACAGAAGAGCTTCTTCTTCTTCTCCTCATGAGTGTTGTGTAATGTTCTCAGAGTCTCTGGTCCCTATGAGGCGTCTCCTCCGTCTCTGCTGATCTGGACCACCGTCTTCCCTCGGGCGTGACCTTTCTCCACCTTATCAAAGGCCTGAGGAACCTGGGAGAAGCTGAAGGTCTCCTCCACCACCGCCTTGATCTGAGGAGAACACACACACACACACACACACACTTCCTGTAGCACCCGGAGGAGGCGGGACACAGCCGCTCGATGTGACGTGAGTTCGTTCCCGTACCTTTCCAGCATCCACCATGTCTCTGATGTCATCCAGAGCCGGGCCGCTGGGAGCGAAGAAGCCCCAGCGGTAGTGAACTCCCTTAGTGAGGTGCTGCCAGGAAGACAAAGGCCAGACTGAGAACGGGACTGTGACTCGGCTTTGAATTGTTTTGTTAGCTGGTATGAAATGGAGAAGCGATGTGACTGTGACCTAATATTCCTGCTCCCCTCAGGGCGATCCAGAGAACACAAAGACAACACGGAGCGATAAGAGAATAACAGGTTAGCAACAATACAATGGAAAAGGCGTCGTTCCAAAAGCCCAAAATACTTCACACACCTGTATTAAGGACAGGGTCTTTATATTATTACTCTACAGTTCTAAATACTTACATTACCAGCAGCTAAACCACTTTACCTTGTCTATTCTGTAATGTTATCCCCACCAGCCTGAGCTCTCAGCCGCACCTCCATATTCACACTAAACCCAGGAGTCCTGTTTCAGGACACGGCGTGCTTTAAACAGGATCCCATGATGTTAGAGGGCTGGTGGGCACAGAGACAGACGGGGACCCCTGCATGGTGGCAAACATCACACCTGGTTGGTCTCCAGGACACGGCGTGTTTGTGCTTGTGTTTGTGGCTCATGTGTGTCAGGCGTCAGGGTGGAGTCGCGTCCCCATTCAGCCAGGACCAGGCTGGGAACCACCACAAAAGAAGAAGTGACTGCGATCGGGTTTGGGTTTCATCTGTGCTTGACACTGTCTCCATAAAGGAGTTATCTAAGGTTCCCTCCAGGCTCACTCTCTCTGGACTGAACCCAGAGATGTTAGTTTGTCACCAGGACCTTGGACTCCTGAGAACGCCTCCTCGCCTTCTGAATATGGATCATTCCATTCCCACCCTGGATCACTCAAAGGCCCAAACTGGTTCATGGAACAGAAGAACACACACACACCTGTGCTGTGCCACAGATCAGAGCTGTGATTAAGGAGGAGTTTAGGACAAAGTGACGAGACGAGATCCTCCCTGTGGGACCGCAGAGGTGTGAGAGGAACAAAGCCCCATCACCAGAGCTCCTCTGTGTGTGTGTGTGTGTGTGTGTGTGTGTGTGTGTGTGTGTGTGTGTGTGTGAAGGTGTCACAGTGACTCCATGTTCCTATCTGATTACATTTGGAAACACAGGGGAGAAGGAAGTGAGACTGGATAAAAAATCAAAGTGGACTGATGAAGGAGAAGCAAACCATCAAAGTGTGTCCATGTTCAGTCTGAACCCCACAGGAGGAAGTGTGGGCCGGTCCTGGTCCACGTCTCCTTTCAGGCTCCCTGTTTCTGTCACATCTCTTCACATTCAGGAGCCAGAAACAGAACTTCCTCACCCCTCATCCTCTTCATCCTCTTCACTCACTCCTCTTCCTCAGTACAGGTTCTACAAGTTTAGCTGATTTACTTTACAAAGCTTTAGATGGATGTGAACACTTCCATCTCCTTCACCTCTGACCTCTGACCTGTGTAAGTGTTCCCACTGTGTAGAGACTGAGCGTGAGCAGTCAGTGACCTCGTCCAGGGTCGAGTGTTTCCCAGCATTCATAGGGTGAGGAGTCAGGGTGCAGCCTGGTTACCTGAGTTCACACTTCACCAAACCGGTTGGGAGAAACGTGAGGACCTGAGTGAAGCCATGACCTACTGGCTGTGAAGGGGCGGAGCTAAACACAAATCCTGCTCCTTTCAACGCCACCGCTCTCTACTTAGACGTAAAGGATATGCTGCAGACGATGAAGACCCCTTTCTGTTGTCTTCATCCCTGTGGCCTAACCCCAACCTTAACCCAACATCCTGTTTCAAAAGAAACAGGATGAAGACGCCACAGCAGCTTCCTGGTGTCAGGGCAGCCAGACAGGTGACATCATTTGCATCGAACGCCTCGCTGCACCTCTGACACGCCGACTGAGCCCAAAGGGAACAGAATGAGTGAAGAAGAGCTGCCGAGTTTAATCAGCGAGGAAGAGGAGGACGTCCCTGTGTCTTCATCACTGAGGTCCCTGAGTCTCTGGAGCCACAGTGACGCGTTCAGGTCCCGGATCCTGTGGCTGCCAGTTCAGTGGAAAGAGTCGGTGAGAGTGAAGCACAAAGAGCCGCAAACGCTCTGCAAGCTGCAGCACAGGAGACGCTCACCACAGAGGGGAGGGGAGGGGAGGGGAGAGTGTGTGTGTGTGTGTGTGTGTGTGTGTGTGTGTGTGTGTGTGTGTGTGTGTGTGTGTGTGTGTGTGTGTGTGTGTGTGTGTGTGTGTGTGGACGAGCGAAAAGAAGAAGAAGGTTACTGATGTCATCCGTCTCACCTTGAGGGCCTTGGTTCCCATGGTGACGACGGACTTCATCATGCCATCCGCGATGCCCAGCATGTCTGTGTTCTGGAGGAAAGGCGTTACCAGGGTGACATACTTGGCACCGGTCCAGGGCTCCAGCAGACCCAAAGCCCAGCGCTCAGAGTCTCCACCCACGTTATCCAGGATCAGGTGGAACCTTCAGCAGGGGGGAGGAAGAGGAGGAGGAGGGGGGTGAGACCGGTGTGTGTGTGTGTGTGTGTGTGTGTGTGTGTGTGTGTGTGTGTGTGTGTGTGTGTGTGTGTGTGTGTGTGTGTGTGTGTGTGTGTCGCTCACTTCTTCAGGGCTCCCAGTGGGACCTCCACGGGTCCAGCAGTGTAGTCCACCACATGGTCCGCCCCCAGGCCCCTGACAAACCGCTCGGCATTCTGGGAGCAGGTCACAGTCACGTGGGCTCCCCAAGCCTTCAACATCTGAGCGCCACAGCACAACAAACATCAGTCAGCTATAGAATCGGCCATCTTGCTGAAGTCCTGAGTGATTTCTTGTTTGCATGTTGTTGACACACGAGGACACAGTTAACCCTTACATAACAAGAAGAGTGTGTAGAGTTAAGACCAGTGTGTGTCTGTATCTGTGTTCTTCATCATCATCATCATCACCTGTATGGCAAATGTTCCAACTCCTCCTGATCCTCCAAGAATCAGAATCCTGTGAAGCAGATGAAGTGTGTGTGAGTGGATCATGTCCCATGATCTCATCAGCAGTGAGGGATGTTGCTGTTTGGCAGCAGAGTGTGTGTGCGGCCATGTTTCCTTCTGTGTTTCCTCACCGCTTGTTGGCACAGTTCTCCTCAGTGAGCCCGCCGGTGTTCACCAGCGCTGACCAGGCCGTGCTCGCCACGTAAGGAACGGCCGCCGCCTCAGCGTGGCTCAGCAGCTTTGGTTTGTGAGAGACCTGAACACCAGAACACACACATGAAGAACAGGTCAGTGACAGTGAGGGGAAACATGTCAACACGTGTGAGACAGAGGCTGATCCTCAGCACAGTCAGACCAACCTCATTGGCACTCAGCACCACAAACTCAGCCAGGCTGCCCTGCCTCCATGGAGGGATCGCTGCCCACACCTGAGGGACACACAGGGACGCAACACAATGACTTCACACGCACGCCGGGTAACACAGGAAGAGACAATGATCCAGTTTGATCAGGTCCAGTTACACACACCACACACACACACACACACACACACACACACACACACACACACACACACACACACACACACACACACACACACACACACACACACACACACACACACACACACACACACACACACACACACACACTGTATTTATCAGTCTACTTTTAGATTGTCGCCTCCCACACCATGACCCATCAGGACACGTTAACCCCGATGTGTAATGCCGTGTGGCGTCTGTAATCACCAGCAACCACATGAGACCTAGATGTGCTCTGTTATTTCCTGCTGTAGTGACGTTTGGCTGTTCACCACTCACAGGTGACTCAGACCTGACTCACTGTGTCTGTGTGTGTGTGTGTGTGTGTGTGTGTGTGTGTGTGTGTGTGTGTGTGTGTGTGTGTGTGTGTGTGTGTGTGTGTGTGTGTGCGCGCACCATGTGTCCTGGTTGTTTCCTGCCTCTCACACAATGACCGCTGGTGTGTGTGTGTCTCACCTCATCCCCCTCTTTGAAGTACTTCACGTCCAGGCCACACTCCATGATGACGCCCGACAGGTCCCGGCCCAGGATCAGAGGGAACTCGCTGCCCGACTGCTTCATGTTCAGAGGATCTCTCTTTGTGGCGAGCGTAGCAGCACCGTAACCACCTGAGGAGGATCAGAGAGGCCCCCAAAGAGTCCATCAGAGGAGGGAGGACACAAAGTATCCACAATCATTTACTTTACAACATCAATATGGCTGAGACACAAATACACACACATACACAAATACAGCGACAGTTCACTGAGAGTTAAATCCAGCAGCCCGACGCCAAAGACTCAATCGGATCATAGAGGACGGACATCAGGTCTCCATCAGAGCCTGGACCGCTCAGCAGCCTCCTGACCTGAGGGTGGTGGGTTTGAGTCCCTGCTGAGGCATGTAGACAGGGCAGAGGAGCTCCATATTTGGGCTGAGGGTCAGGATTTGACCTCATGGCTGATACTTTATTACTGTGTTACATAAGTTAATTATTTTGCTGTTATCCATTATTGTATCATAATTTCCTGTATTGACGACCGAGCTCAGGACAAACTGATCGATCTTCACTGTGAATGTTCCAGATGTATTATTTATCACATGCAGTATTGTGTGCGCTGCGCAGTGTCACCGGTCCCTCACCTCTCATGCCGACGTCGATGGGGTTGAGTCCCGCCGCCTGCACTCTGACGATCACCTCGTTGGGGTAGCTGATCAGAGGGAAGCTGACGTCTTTAGTGAAGCGAAGCACGTCTCTGCCTCCGTATCGATCCTGGACCCAGGCCGGCATGACGGTGCTGCGGGGGGCGGAGGTACCGAGCAGCCTCCGCTCACACGCTGCCTTGCTCATTAACGGAGCTTTACTGGAGCACACACACCGCCGGTGCACCAGCTGCATCAATATCCTCATGTTTTCACTTTGAAACGCTAAAAAGTCGCTGCCTGGACAAAATTATGTCACTGTTAACAAACTGCACAGTGAGTAAGCAGCATAAGAGCAAGTCACGGTTACTCTCTTACTATTGGCATTTTATTGTCACACAAGCAGATCATTCATTGTCACGGTAAATACGCAGATTCTATGATTTATCAACACTTTTAGGGCCAAAGCGTCTGTTTGATCACATCCCGCAGCAGGACGCTACCGTCGTCCTCTAACACAGCAACTAGCACCTCAACCAATGGGGACGACGCTTTCTCAGCGGCTATCCAATCACAAAGGGCGGCGTTGGACGGTGAATACCAAAACAAACATGGCAGCTTACTTGTGATTCTCGCGATTACCCTTCACTATTAGCACGTATATGTCACACAAAACGAAATACGCCACCTTGATTCATGCAGCGAGTCTCTCATGTATCAACTCGAATCATTTCCGCAGATAAAAGCGTCCATTTAATCTCGCTCCGCAGTGGGACTCTTCCTTCATTCCTGTCGTGACCGGTCCAGGACAGCGCGTGCCCCACTCCGCCAATCAGAAACAGGTTTCTTCCTCAGCTATCCAATCACAGAGCGCTCTGTTAGAGGGCGGATATTGGAACAAACATGGCGGCGTTGTAGCGCTCCTCGCTCTATGTAAAGGTTGCTGTCAGTTTGACAGTTTAACCCGGGAAAATGGTGAACATACTGAGCCTGACGATAAAGGAGGTTAGTCCGGCTGTTCCGCCACCGTAACCTTTCACCTTTGACCCTTTCTCCTCCTGCATTCAATATTTTGTGGACATGTAGTTTGTTTACTCGTTAGTTAGTTTGCTAGTTAAATGGGGCTTCTTCTTCTTCTTCTTCTTCTTTCTTTGACCTCTCAGCTGGCAGCAGATAATAACAGATGACAGACATTTAAAGATGCATGTTGGGATGAACTTATCCTTCCTTTCATTTAAAAAATGTCATGAGGAAAACAGGTCCAAATTGGTCTAAATTGAGCACAATGATGTATAAGGTGTATTGGAAAATAATGTAATGTCCATACATGAGGATGCAGGGTCTCTGGAGGCTATTTAGTACATTTGAGCTGAGATGAAGCTGATTCAGGCCAGTCTGTTTACTAAGCATCATCATCATCATCAGTGCTTCCAGTACAGTGATGAAGCTCAGTCTGTTCTCTCCTCAGGTGGCCTCGGCGCTCAGGGAGGGGAGGATCTCTCCCACCGAGCTGTGCAGGAAGTGTCTGAACCACATCAAGAAGACCAAACACCTGAACGCCTACATCAGTGTGACAGAGGAGCTCGCCATGAAGCAGGCACAGGAAGCAGAGGAGAGGCTGCAGAGAGGTGAGGAGGAGTCAGCGCCTCTCTGTTTGCTCTGTGCCCATGTTCAGCTGCTCATGTCTCATCTTCTCCTCCTGCAGGAGCTCCCAAAGGACCTCTGGATGGAGTTCCCTTTGCTGTTAAGGACAACTTCTGCACTGAGAACATCAGGACTACGTGTGCTTCCCTGATGCTCAAAGGTCTGAGTGCCCCTCAGCAGCTCAGTCTCATGTTCCCTCCAGATGTGATGATGATGATGATGATGATGATGATGATGATGTTGATCTGTCGCTCTTTACCCAGACTACTCTCCTCCATACAACGCTACGGTGGTCCAGAAGCTCCAGGATCAGGGCGGCGTTCTCCTGGGGAAAACCAACATGGATGAGTTTGCTATGGGGTGAGACGTCTTTATGAAGTTTATGTTCAGTAACGTCCAACATGATGTCATTCTAACGCCGCGGCCTCCTTCCTGTGTTCTCCAGTGCAGGCAGCACCGACGGGGCGTTCGGCCCGGTGAGGAACCCCTGGAGCTACGCCGCCCCCTATAGGGAGCAGACGGGGGCCGAGCCGGACCGGGACTGGGTCATCAGCGGGGGGAGCTCAGGAGGAAGCGCCGCAGCCGTGGCCTCGCTCAGCAGCTTCCTGTGAGGGAACACGTCCAGATGTGGCTCGGCATGAGGAGCTCGTCTGAGAACGCACAATAGCCAAACACCAGCAGATAGTTTCATACCTCAGCCATGCAGACAAATATTGATAGCATGTTTTGTCTTTATTGCACTTACTTGCATACAAATGAACTTCCAAGCGAAATCTTAATGTGAACTCTGAGGTTCTGTGCTGCGGCACATTTAAAGCACTTCCTGTTGGTTCCCTGCAGGGCTCTGGGTTCAGACACCGGCGGCTCCACCCGTAACCCCGGGGCCTTGTGTGGCATCGTGGCCCTGAAGCCCACCTACGGCCTGGTGTCCAGGCACGGCCTCATACCGCTCGTCAACTCCATGGACGTGCCTGGAATCATGACGAGAAGTGCCGAAGATGCCGCCATCGTCTTGGGTCGGTCCAAAGTCCAGCTGTGTTGACGGCTCTGTTCAGCCTGTGAAGCTCTATCTCTGGACAGATTGTGTTTGTGTGTCCCTCAGGTGTTCTTCAGGGCCAAGATGTGAGAGACTCCACCACAGTCCCCGCCCCCTCCTCACCCTCAGAGCTGCCTGAAGACTTTGATGTCAGAAACATCTGTGTCGGCGTCCCCAAGGTGAGTTTAGTTTGAGGGCGGCAGTTTCAGAACATCGTGTCCTTTCCCGTGTGAAGTGGTGTAACATTGGACCGAAGCATTAATGTCTGAGAGCGTCTGAGACTCTTAGTTCCAGACTTTTGAAGGGTCCTCTTCATCCGCTCTGTATCTGTGTCAGGAGTACCACGCCCCCGGCCTGTCCCCGGAGACGCTGGCCCAGTGGAGTCGTGTTGCCGACGCGTTTGAGCGTGCGGGGGCCCGGGTGGAGCAGGTGTCTCTGCCACACACACAGCACTCCATCGTCTGCTACCACGTCCTGTGCCACGCTGAGGTGGCCTCCAACATGGCCCGCTTTGACGGCCTGGAGTACGGTACGGTGTCGGCCCGTGTGTGTCTACGCTGCATTCTAAAGATATTTGCTGAAATATGTGTTTAAGTCTAAAAGTTCCTCTACATCATGGTATTCGTTTAGTTACATACAAATATTTTGACCTTTGACCTCTGAACACCAGAATGCAACATCTTACACAAATCATGAAACGTTTGACCTTAAATGTGAGCTGAAGTTGATGTTGTTGTTGTTGTTGCTGTTGTGTTGTTGTTGCTCAGGACACCGCAGCTCGGTGCAGAGCTCCACAGAGGCCATGTACGCCTCCACACGCCACCAGGGCTTCAACCACGTGGTCCGAGGCAGGATACTGTCCGGGAACTACTTCCTGCTCAAACAGTAAGACTTAACCACAGATTTCCATCCTGATGAAAGGAAATCAAACTGTATACAGTTCAGGTATCAGAGTTTGATTGTTTCCATGATGCGATGCTCATTTCTCCAGGAACTTCCACTACTTTGTGAAGGCGCAGCAGGTTCGCCGGCTGATCGCAGACGACTTCCGCCGCGTGTTCCTGTCTGGCGTGGATGTCCTGCTGACGCCCACCACCCTCGCAGACGCGGCACGTTACTCCGACTTCACACAGGAAGACAACCGAACACGCAGCGCACAGGAAGACGTCTTCACCCAGCCGGTCAACATGGCAGGTAGTAGAGAGTGTTCATGTGTGTGTGAGCGCTCAAGCATTTAGGTTCTTCATGGATGGACACACACTTTGAATATCTGTAACTGTTTGTGTCTCTGGTGGTTGAGCTCATCCTGACACTCAAAGACAATATGCCTTTTGATTGCAGGAGACTTTCAATCTAATAGTTACAGTCACAATTCTGCACTACATTCAGGCTCTGAGCCGGGTCACATTCAGGCTCTGAGCCGGGTCACATTCAGGCTCTGAGCCGGGTCACATTCAGGCTCTGAGCCGGGTCACATTCAGGCCCTGAGCCGGGTCACATTCAGGCTCTGTGGGCTCATTAGAGTCTGTGTTTACTTTTGCAGTCAGTTAAAGTTTCACCTGCATGTTATCTTTCTACAAACCGACCTCACATTAACCTTGAAATCCTAATCTTTGCCCTTGTCCAACCTCTCTCTGAACTCCCTTTTATCCACCGCAGGACTCCCGGCCGTTACCGTGCCAACCGCTTTATCCAGCCGGGGCCTGCCCATCGGCCTGCAGCTCATAGGCCCCGCCCTCCAGGACAGAGCGCTGCTGGCGGTGGCCCGGTGGGTGGAGCGGAGGGTGGGGTTCCCCTCCATTGTAGAGAGCAGGACGGACGCAGGTACGACCAATAGGGAGCAGGCTTCAGCCGCCACTCAGACGTGACGGCCTGAAGGTCACACACATGGCCGCCACACACACTCGCAGGCTCCGAGGGCCCTGAGGGAACAGCGCTCGGTGACAAACTCTATACTTGAATCATGAGTCACATTTAAAGCACTCGGTCTGTGACATGTTGCCATGGTAATGTTGAATAAATGGACGACAATTAAAGTCTGGATTCTATTTGTTTTTTGTGTCTCTGCTCTAACATCATGTTTGCCTTTGATATCAGGTTTAAATAAATGTTCCAGAAGTTCCAGGTCATACGTTGTACCTCCAGCGCCGCCATCGGGTCGGTCGGTACCAAACCCTAATGAGCTCTGGATCGTGTTCAACCTGCCCACCAAGCTCCAGTGAAATCTTTCTGCATACTACGTTAATTAATCCTTCCTTCATCGAAGCTCAGGGGCCCAGACGTGTTGTTGTTGTTGTTGTTGTTGTTGTTGTGGTGTGTCTGGCCTGAAGCTCTGGATGAGCTATGAGGCGACATCGTGCTGTAAAACAATATCAGAGGAAGAGACGATCGGCTTTCCTACAGCAGACACTTCAGTTACAACCCAGCTCAATCATTCATGAGCCTCTGTCATCATTACAACTGGGCGGAGCCTCACAGCCACAGCTGCTTCCTTATAAGGCCCGCTGGGGTCTTTCCATCCTGTCTGTAACTTTCCTGCAGTCACGGGACCTCAGAGTCGATGGCAGAAGCTTGAGAAGGTTCAGATGAGAGTGAAGCTCTTCAACCTTCAGAGGCTTATTGGTTTGTGTTTGAGTTTGGTGTTGATGTTTACAGAGTTCTGAGGTTTAGAACAGAGGTCCAGTTTAGATGCGGTGAGATGATTCATCTGTGACGCACTGTGTGAGGTGAGGAGTCATTCAGTCCCAAATACACACATACACACACACACACACACACTCCCCCTGCCTGCTTGTTGTCCCTGATAACACACTGGAGCTGAGCTGGTGGCAGATTTCTCGCTCTCTCTGTTCCTTAGAAGGCAAATTCTCCGCCCCAGCGCCACAGAAGGCAACATTTGTTTAGGTGATTGTGTGTGGATGAAACAATGAAGTCTCTCTGTGCGGCCCCGACCACAGGCACACTGAACACTTTGCATGGTGACGTGAGCGCTCTGATTGAACAGATGTGCAGACCAGATTAGACTCCCCTCTTTGATTGTGTGTTGGGTCTGAGACGTCCACAAAGGGACGGATCAGTCCGGGTCTGTGTCAGTAGGATCTGGATCTGGTGGTCCCTCAGTCCTCTTCAGATAGAACTGATCACTGTATTGATTATTGATATTGATCATTCACCTCCACAGAGAGAGATCATTCAAGTTACTATGGAGAGGGTTTCATGGTTCAGAGGTCAGATTATAAAGGTCAGATGCAGACAGAAATACAGGTGATTGGTTGTTATGGTGACTTGTTTGGCCTTGGCTGAGGTTGGAGCTCTGAGTGCTTCTTGTCACACATGGGATCCTTTGAAACAGCAGAAACCCAACAGTGAGTATCAGGTCCTGTTCTGCTCCCTGTGCTGTGACAAACACAAGCTCTCAGCAGGCTTTGAAACTAGATCGCCCCTCCCTCCCTCTCTCCCTGTGCCTCCCAACACACACACACTGGCAGCTTTACCAACACACATATGTAAGTACCGCAGGGACGAACAGGATGCAAAACAGGTGGAGGATGAGCAATGTGCGGCTTCATGTCCCTCAGCCTCTGAACATGGTTCCTAAGCTTCCTGTAGCCTCTGTAGCCTCTGTAGCTAGGTCTCAGCGTGGCTCTTGTAGTTTTCCAGTGTTTGTGTTTGGATCCTGTGGACAGAGGACACCACACACACCTTCCTGGAAGGTGTCTGGTGATGTAAGCGTGCTGCGGGGAAGCAGCAGCACAGGAGATGAGCTGATCTGTTTCCAGCACATGATAGGCTCTAACTTATTTATCACACTGCTGCTCCAGGCCCCACAGAGCCAAATGGCTGGACCAGCTTCCATCATGACACAACCTCCACTTTACTCCCACCAGGGCCTCTTCACCATCGTGTGAACTTCACTCTGACTAACAGGCTCCACCTCTGGTCTCTCCTCTCTTTACTGTTTTTGACCTGAATGTGTTTTGAGGCTCAGCGCTTCTCTCTGGGCTCAGTCTGAGTGAGCGTGCTGACGAGTGTGAGTCGCGCGTCGGCAGCGTGAAGAGCCTGAGGACGTCTTCCCTCTTACGTCACGTGCTTCAGAGTGGCAGTTTGGGTCTGAGTTAGTTGTTTGCTTCAGTGAGATGGAGCCGGTCCTTGACGGGGTTCATGGTTCAGCGGTGAGAGCTGGGGAATGTCCTCCAATCCCACCTGACCCCCTCCTCCTCCTTCTGTAATCCCCCTCTCCCTGAACTCAGGTTTCAGGTGGCAGTGGAGGGAGGAGAGGCAGAGGGGGCCTGGAGCCGTCACGCCTCGGTGGCCAGTCAAAGGAGAACCTGAGCCCACTCACTCCGCCGCCATTAAAGTTTCAGCGGCGCTCTGTGGCTAAAGCTCCGTCAGGCTTCCTTAGCTGTGGATTATGAGAAGAGGAAGGACAAACTGAGACTAAAGGTCACCGGGAACGACCTGAATAACATTCTGTAGATAGAATAGAAGGTTAAGTGTTTCTGTCAAAGCTCCGGCTCGTCGTCTGAGTGTGAGTTGCTTGAACCCGTTCAACGTTCTGAGGTGCTGCTGTTGTGTCTGGCTTCACAGTAGTAAAGTCAGGACGTGTGAAGGTCCTGGGTTTGAGTCCCACCATGTGCAGCTCTCCTGTTATCAGCTCAGTCAGGCTTCATCAGGTGCTCCAGTCTCCCCCGCCCCCACAAACACACACACAGGTTAGATCAATAGGAAACTCTAAATTTCTGTGTGTGTGTGTGTGTGTGTGCACCATGGAATGTGTCCTGGTTGTTTCCTGCCTCTCACACAATGACCGCTGGGATAGGCCCCGCCCCCCACGACCCCCAACTGGAAAAACAGGTATAGAGGAAGGACGGAGGGACGGACGAGAAAGACAAAAGACACAATGTCCTCCTTTACACCCAACCCAGTGAGATGGGAGAGACGAGATCTTTTCTTAGGGACAAAACAGGAGGAAGAACAGGAGACAAAAGAGGGCCGGGCGGTGCTGTGACTCCTCCTGGTGCTGTGACTCCTCCTCGTGCAGTGACCTAGAATGTTCAGATACGATTGATAACTTTATGATGCAGTACTTTGCTCTTGTCAGATTCCAGTCCTGGGTTTTGGTTCTGGAGTGACCCTTGAATGTCCTGGGTCAGAGATGTGACTTATCATTCCTGCTCCTCCTCTGTCACTGAAGGATGAAGGTGGAGTCCCTCAGTGTGGAGCAGAAGTCCTGATCCCAGCGGGGCAGATAAGATGAAGCCAACAGTGGGCCTATTGTCATGTGATCGGGCTGGGATGGGCTTCCCACAAGAGCGGGGGGGGGCAGGTGAATTCCACTGACGGGCCCCTGGCTCATACAGGACCCCCTTTGATGGAGCAGGGAAGCGCAGGTCAGCAGCCGTTCAATTATTCACTCGCTCCTAGTCAATTATTGAGGTGGGGTTTTTGTGAGTTTCTATATCAGGTGTGGCAAGAAGAGCGAGATCGGGGGAGGCTTCTGTGAGCTCAGGTGAAGTTTGAATGTCTGGGCCCATGTGTTTAGGAGCTTTGACTTGGTGTTTCCTTGTGTAGCCAGGTCTTAAATGTTCTCATCACAACATCTAAGCTGTCACCTACTTGTGTGGAGCTTCATAGGCCTGAGTGGAGAACTGAAGCCTACAGACCAGCTGCTAAAGCTGCCTCTGGGTTTTAACCTTTGCAGGCAGACTGCAGATGTGTTTACCTGTGTTAAGGTGGATTTACAGAACGAGTCAATCCCAAGATCTTCTGCTGCAAGAAGCTTCACTCAATGAATCTGTTTGAACCCTCGTTGGTTTCAGATGTTTGCCAATATGAAGCTAAAGAACCTGTTAGTCTTCTACTTCTTTCCACAGAACGTAACAGTCAACATGTGAGCAGTAAATCTGAAGCCAGCCATCACTTACAAGTCAAATCTTTATTATTAATCTTGTTTTAAAAAAAAAAAAAGTCTAAAAGCACTCGTACATGAATCACACAGGTAAGAATGTGGAACACAGGACCTCTAAACGTGTTATACAATCATCTCAGGCCTTCAGCTGGAGGCATCACGGGAACATGGAGCAGGATTGGTTGGTTGTTTTTTTGTGCGCGTGTCAAATTTAAACCCAATTGTCCCACAAAAAGCCTCAGACAGCGTCAAAGTGGCGTCTTTCGGAGCAAAGGGAGTTATAGTCCGTCATAACAGTCCTCTGCAGGGAACAGAGTGCAGCGATCCAAGAGCTTAAAGAGAACCAGCGCTCTGCCGGTCCAACAGCTGGCACCAGGGGTCCCATTCAGGTCCACGAGTCCCAATATGTTGACAAAACCGCCCAGAAACACTCCATTTCCACCAAAGAGGTGCTGGTGCTTGGTGGGGACGATGGTCTGGACAACTGTTGGTGAAAGCAAACAAAAGGCCTGGAAACCAGCAAAGGTGAAGTTTTCCAGGCCTTTTGTTTGAGGCTTCTTTCCCACCTAAACGTTCCAGAGGCGGATCCATTCAGCACCGGGTCCGCGTCGGTGGAAATGAGGCTAAACAGGCGTTACTTGTGGGGGGGAAACTGCGTTGTTGGAAATCTGCTGTTGAATAATGTCACGCCTCCAGTCCAGCCGCCGGTGGTTGAGTCTTGGCAGCAGGGCGCCGTGATGGGTCAGACGCTAGGGAGGAGGGAGGCCACGAGCGCCAGGGGGACCAGCAGCGTGAAGGCGCCGCTCCGCTCGCAGCCGTTCTTGTCTTTGACCGTGCTGTTGCCCGTGATGGTCATGTTGGCCGTCATGTTGGAGTCCATGGTGCCGTTCATCGGGTTGGCTGTGGAGTTGGTACTTTGCGCCCACACCTGGAAAATAAGTTAAGCTTCAGTTTCACATGGGAGGGGAACAAAAACACACTTTGTGCTAGAGTTACAAGTCTGCCTGGAGCCCAGTGAACATTTTGAGAAATCAAACAACGTTGGCTCAGTTTAGAGTGAAGTGAAGGAAGCGTTGCTCCTTTGTGCGTTTGTTAACGAGGCTCTGGTTCTCTGAGCTCAGAGGGTCGACACCTTAAACTGAAGCCAGAGAGGCTCAGGAGTCAAACATTCATTATTCAGTGAGGTGGAGAATATCATGCTCATTAGGTTAATACAGTACAGACAAGAGTACAATTATGAAAGGGATTTAAGGCTCCAGGGGGTTTAATGGTTAATGTCCTTCATGATGCTTAAAGGGTTTCAGCGCTTCAGGTTCAGATTAATGTTAGATTAACACTTAAGACTCTGCACCACTCAATCTGAAACATCAGGATTTGATAAGAGGATCAGAATTGAGATCCCTTGATAAAAAGAATTCCCTCATTAACTCTTCAAAGTCCGAGCCTCAAACCCTTAAAGCTCCAGGCTCCTCAGAGACGCTTCAAGTTAAACATAAAGACATAAACAAGTTTCAGTCCCCACACTACCAGCTTCCCTGTCTGTCACTCACCTGAGAGGAGAGATGCAGAACCAGCAGGAGGAATCCCAGGTAAATTAAACACGTCTTCATCATTTTCATCATCATTGTCGCCGTTGTGCGTGAACCAAACTGTGGCTTGCTGCTCCTCTCAGGTCCGCTGGATGACGAGTGACTGAACGGAGGGAGGCAGAGGGAGTCTTTATACCCCCACTGACGTCACCGACCACCTGCCGCACATCAGGGTGCTTCCCCAAATGTTTCGATCACAATTGAGCGCACGTGAATTCTGATTAGGAGGCTCGATGGGGCATCGATCACAGCGCGCGCTCACTGTATTGATAGGAAAACAAAGTGACGGACGCTCCTGAAGTGAAGTGAAGATGTCGCTCCAGAACTTTGATACATTTATTTAAACTTATTTCAGAGATAAAGCGCTCTGGTCAGGAAATAGAAATATGTTTAAAAAATGTTAAAACTGTCTTAGGAAACATTTCTGAGTGACAAAAAAAAATCAAAAAACTCACAGGAAAAAAGAGAAATACACACAAGTAGAACGCAATATTGAACAGTTTCCCCCATAATGATGAACACTGTTGTAGTTCAGTAATTATAGTGAAGTAATAAATGATATAAAACTTATACATTAAAGTTATACTTCAACCTGCCCCTCCTTATGTTTCTGTCACCAATGGTTTGGTGAACAGCGGCCTCTAGTGGCTGCCGAACGACACTGCTGTCAAGAATTAGACCGCTCCTCTAGGTTTGTCCTCTGTGGTTCGCCGTAGTTTGTCCTGTCAGCTAACTCTTCCGGGCGAAACAGCGGAGCAGCTGAAGGAGGAAGAATCAAACAAACCGAGCGACACAAACGCGTGTTTATTCTTATTCGTGTTTCCGCTGCGCTTGCGGGCTGTTTGGCCTCCATGCTGCTGTGCAGGTTCTCCTCGGCGGGTCTCTCGCTCGCCAGATGGGGGCGGAGGTCACAGCGGGCAGGCGGCCTCCCTCTGCCGGCTCTGTCCGCCTGCTGGAGCCGCTGCCGGAGCCTGAGCTCCGCGGACGAGGCTGGATCCGCGTACCGGGACACCGTGCTGCTGCCCCGGACAACATTCCCCACCAAACTGACCGGACAGACGCTGCTGGACCGGGAGGTCGAGATCCAGCAGGTGTGGGGCTTTGGTTCGGTTATGATTGACACAGAAACACAACATGTAAACACTATAAGACAAACAGGAAAACACATGGAATATACTGTAAGTCTGTAGTGTAGATCGATCAGATATCAGCAGAATGATTGAACACATATTCCTTCATATGGATCCTGGAAGCTTAATGCATCTGATTGAAAATGCAAAGTTACCACTTGTTGTTTTCCGCCATAATGAAGTGAAATCAAACCTAAACCTAAAAACTTCATCCAGGTGTTGATTGACAGATGGATGTAAAATAGATTTGTGAGTCAAATGATGAGGCGATGCTGCAGCAGTGAGTCTGCAGAGTGAGTGTGCACATGTCAGGGTCAAAGGTCAGCGACCATCCCAGCCTCTTACTTACATTCAAAAGACCCTAGTATGTAAATCTAACATTGTTCCCCTTTGTTGTGTTGTGTGTTTGTAGAAGTGTGGCTTTGCAGAGCTCTACTCCTGGCAGAGGGAGAGGAAGGCCAAGAAGGAGTTCTGCCTCCATGATGGACCCCCCTACGCCAACGGAGACCCTCATGTTGGGCACGCTCTCAATAAGGTGATCAGTCATGCTGTGGCCGCCGTGTTTGTCTTACTTCCTGCTGTTGTAGAGGATCAATACTGATCAGCTGTCCCCGCTGTGTCCAGATCCTGAAGGACATCCGTAACCGCTTTGAGATGCTGAGGGGGCGGCAGGTCCACTACGTCCCAGGGTGGGACTGCCACGGCCTGCCCATCGAGCTGAAGGCTCTGGGAGAGTTGGGAACCAGCGACCTCAGTCCTCTTCAGATCCGACAGAAGGGTAAGGGCAGACGTGAGGCCGGGCGGACGCCAGTGCATCCTGGACTCCTGGACTCCTGGGCTCCTGGGATTTTGGGCTCCTGGGCTCCTGTGCCGCTCTCACGTGTTCCTTTCCGTCTTCTTCAGCCCGGGAGTTTGCAGAGGGCGCCATAGCGCGTCAGAAGGTTGCGTTCCAGCGCTGGGGGGTGATGGCTGACTGGGATCAGTGCTACCACACCTTTGACCGAGCGTACGAGGCTGCGGAGCTCCGGGTCTTCCAGGAGATGCACAGTAAGGTGAGCAGTGAGGCTCCGCCCTCTTATTGTCTCACATAAAGATGGTTATGGAGGACAAAGTGACTCAAAGAAATCTGTTTCTCCTCAGGGACTCATTTACCAGGATTACAAGCCGGTCTTCTGGTCTCCGTCCTCCAGGTACGGCTGAGCCTGACTGTAGCCTTGTTGTTGTTGTTGTTGTTGTTGTCAGTAAAGTAGCGTTGTGTTTGTGCAGGACGGCGTTGGCCGAGGCAGAGCTGGAGTACAACACACAACATGTCAGCAGATCTGTCTACGCAACGTTCCCACTGGTCACACTGCCGCCCAAGATGGCCTCAGACCCGGGTAACACACACACACACACACACACAAACACACACACACACAGTCACACACACAGTCACACACATAGTCACACACTCACACCTGGTCTCTGTCTCGTTGTTGTTTTTCTGTTTTTCTCTATTTAATTGTCAAATGTGTGTGTGTGTGTGTGTGTGTGTCAGCAGACCTGGGTGCTGTGTGTGTGTTGGTGTGGACCACTCAGCCTTGGACCTTCCCTGCTAACGAGGCCGTGTGCTTCATGCCCAACGCTCAGTGAGTAACAGCCTCACCCTGCAGTCAGAGCATGAATGTGATGTTTAGTCCAGTGGTCTGATGGCTCCACTCTTCATCCAACATGAAGCTGAGACAACACAGTGCATGCTGGGATAATAAGCACTCCTCTTCCTCTTCCTCTTCCTCAGGTACTCGCTGGTGAAACGAGCCGACACCTCCCAGCTGCTCTTGATGGCCACAGAGCGCACGGCGAGCCTGGCAGCACTGCTGGACACACAGCTGGAGACTGTGGGCACCTTCACAGGTCACACACACACACACACACAGTCCAGCCTGTCTTATGAGGGTGTGTGTGTGTGTGTGTGTGTGTCATGGATATTAAGCTTGTCTGTCTCCCCAGGCTCCCAGCTGGAGGGAGGCGTCTGCTCACATCCCACCATCCCTGGGAAGGAAGTGCCTTTACTCCCAGCCAATCATGTGACCATGGGGAAAGGCACGGGCTTGGTGCACACGGCTCCGGCTCACGGGATGACCGACTACAGCGTGGCCTCGCACTTTGACCTGCCTGTGGTACGGCTGACCACACACACACACACACACACACACACACACACACACACACACGGGAGGGCTCACATAGCTGCAGGTGTCTCCATGTAACTACAAGTGTGTGTGTGTGTGTGTGTGTGTGTGTGTGTGTGTGTTACAGGAGTGTATGGTGGATGAGGAAGGCCGATTCACTGAGCTTGCTGGCGCCGAGCTGCAGAACCTGCTGGTGATGAGCGAAGGCACAGAGAAAGGTAGAGAGAGAGAGAGAGAGAGAGAGCTGATGATGTAATGTACATGAGGCTGACCCCCTCTGTGTGTGTGTGTGTCTCTCTCTCTCTCTCTCTCTGTCTCTCTCTCTCTCTCTCTCTCTCTCTGTCTCTGTCTCTCTCTCTCTCTGTCTGTCTCTCTCTCTCTCTCTCTCTGTCTCTGTCTCTGTCTCTGTCTCTGTCTCTCTCTGTCTCTCTCTCTGTCTCTCTCTCTCTCTCTCTCTCTGTCTCTGTCTCTGTCTCTGTCTCTCTCTCTCTCTCTCTCTGTCTCTGTCTCTCTCTCTCTCTCTGTCTCTGTCTCTGTCTCTCTCTCTCTCTCTCTCTGTCTCTCTCTCTCTCTCTCTCTCTGTCTCTCTGTCTCTCTGTCTCTCTGTCTCTCTCTCTCTCTCTCTCCCTCTCTCAGTCATCTCCATGCTGCAGCAGAGTGGCGCCCTGGTGAGGGAGGAGCCGTGCGTCCACAGTTATCCGTACGATTGGAGGACCAAGCAGCCTGTGGTCATCAGGCCCAGCAAGCAGTGGTTCATCAACACGGCGTCACTCAAAGACCCAGCCAAGGTCACTTCCTGTTTAGACTTTAACCCTTAATCAGACTGGATGTGGTGTGAGACCCAAACAGCCTCCTGACCTGCTGGAGGCAGCGCTCCACAGCTTTGGCTTCATTTTTGATCCATTTTTTCAGCTGATTTGATGTGTGTGTGTGTGTGTGTGTGTGTGTGTGTGTGTGTAGGAGGCGCTGCAGAAGGTGCGTGTGCTGCCTGAGTCGGCCCGCAGCGGCCTGCTGTCCATGCTGGACAGCAGAACCTACTGGTGCATCTCCAGACAGAGGAGCTGGGGCGTCCCCATCCCTGTGTTCTACCACAGAGACACTGCAGAGCCTCTCATCAACAAGTACACACACACACACACACACACACACACACACGGCCACACACACGGCCACACACACGGCCACACACACGGCCACACACACACATACTCACACACTCTGAACATGCTCTGTCTTCTCCTCTCTGTCCTCTCCCGTCTGTCCTCTTCTGTCTGTCCTCTCCTGTCTGTCCTCTCCTCTCCTGTCTGTCCTCTCCTCTCTGTCCTCTCCTCTCCTGT
>NW_027467022.1:345000-355000 GCF_046128005.1 Genypterus blacodes | reverse complement strand
CTTTGCCCTCTAACGTTGTGCAGTCTGCGTCGCTCCTCTTCTCCTGCATGGCTGCGATCTTCGCCCACTTGTTCGTCTCTGGGTCGTAACATTCCACGCTGCTGAGGCGATGATGTCCATCAAAGCCTCCGATAGCAAAGATGCGGCCGTTCAGTACAGTCACGCTGACAAAGCAGCGGCACGCCCACATGGACATGACCCAGTGCCAGGTGCCACTGTCCAGGTCAAACCTGCACACGCCTTTAATGACATCATCTCCGTCTGAGCCACCCACACAATACACAGAGCCGTTGAGGAAAACCGAGCCGTGGAAGCCGAGACGCGCCGCCTCGTTCTCAGCCACGGTGACCCACTGATCAGTGCAGGTGTCAAAGGCTTGGATCTCATCGCTGAGCCCCACGTCCTCACAGCCGCCCACAGCCAGCAGGATCCTGACAGGCAGGCGCGGTCGAGCCAGAGGATGATTGATGCCGTTAGAGAAAATGATTCTTTCGTTGATCAACGTTTGAGTCATTCTGATCGTTTCCTCCAAATCCTTATTCCACATCACAAGATCATTGTTCTTCACATTATTGGTGAAGTAGTCGCTGGACATCAGGCCCAACCGGATCTACACAGGAAGGACAAGGAAGAGAGGGGAAACCAGAAAATCTAAATGTGTCAACTCAGCTTAATGAGACTGAAAGCTGTCATATTTGTTTGCTTATTTCAGCAATCTGCCTCTGCTGCCATCAAAAGGAGTGTTAAACCAGCAGGAGAAAGAGTTGGACTTCCCCCGCCCCCCCTCGCTGGAGGACATTTTTAAGACTCGTTGTCTCCGCAGGGCCAACACCATCCTGAAAGATGCATCCCACCCTTGTAACTCCCTGTTCTGTCTGTTTCCCTCTGGAAGGCGATACAGATCACTGAACACACAACCACCTGACTGAAGAACAGCTTCTGTGTAAGGGCCATAAGTCAGCTAAACAAAATCAAACATTAGAAGTTAGTGCCCCAAAAGTCAATTGCAATATTGGGCACATTAGGACATATTGGGCATCTTGAGCTATCGTCATCTTCAACTATGATATCATGTGATGTCATATGGGGTGTCATGATGTCATGTGGGATGTCATGTGATGTCATGTGATGTCATGTGGTGATGTGGAGACATGTCATATGAGACATCTTGAGCTATAGGGACCACGTATGTTTTAATGTATGAATGGAACTGTGTGTTGTTTATTTATTGTTATTTATTATTTATTTATAGTTTATTGCTGTTCATTTATCACTGTTCAAAGATTCAGGCACAGCACAAATGCATTTTGTTGTATTATCATGTACGATGACAATAAATTCTATTCTATTCTATTCTATAATGGCCTTGGTTGGTTGGTAAAGATGTAAGTAGAGTTTCTTTACCTTTGGCAGAAGCAGAGAGAGGTGTCTGCTCCTCTCCTGAGCTGAGTGGTCGATCCAGCGGAGGACCGCCTCAAACACGGTGCCCTCTTCTTTCACGTTGAGTTTGTCCTCCTCGATGAGTCCGCTCAGCTCTTCCACAGAGAGCTCCAGAAACTCAGGCGTGGTACAAACCTCAGTGAAGTGCAATGCGATGAAGAGGTAAGCGGCATGGTTGAGTCTGGGGCAGGAGGAGAAGGCGGTGAACTGCCAGGTCTGGATGCAGTTCTCCACACACAGCTGCTGCTCCATGAATGTGCTGCAGGCTTCCTTCAGGCTGGGGAACACAAAGTACTCTGAGGCCATGTAGAGGCTCTGAGCGTTCTCTTTGGTCACTTCAACGTTGCCAATATAAGCAAAGTCAATAACCAGGCGTATGATCTCCGGTGTGAATTCATCCAGTTTGTACACCTTTTTATGTAAATTCCAGGAGAAACAAGCTCTGTGCAGGAGGGGAGACAGAGAGGAACATGAGCCTTCAACCTATCAGAGGCGGACGGAGTACACAGCTTCATTACTTAGGTAAAAGTACAGATACCGCTTGTTACATTTTCACTCAAGTACAAGTAAAAGTACTACAGTCAGATGTTTACTTAAGTAAAAGTACTGAAGTACTTGTTTTTAAAAGTACTCAAGTACCAAGAGTACATTTTCTAAATATTGTATTATTACTGCCACAGTGCTTACCTTTACCTATAGAAACCTCCTGGATGAAGTTTTTATGGAATCTTTACATTAAATTACATTACATTACATCACATTAGGGTCATTTAGCAGACGCTTTTATCCAAAGCGACTTCCAATAAGTGCGTTCAACAAAGGTAGATAAAAGAACTCCAGGTCACAAGAAATCGTAAATGCAATTTAATGTTAATACCTTGAAGAATGTAACAAATTGTGAAAATAAAATCGTGCTTGAATGAATGGGTTTATATGCAAGGAGAAAGAAGAAAATGCAGCTAATTTGTGTGTATGTGTGACAACACGCGCGCACGCACACGCACACGCACACACAAACACACACACAGTATTCCTTAAAACAAATATTACCCATCAACAGTGGTGGTAAAGTCTCGGCCTCTGATAAGTTTGACCTTCTTTTTTTATCGGTGTTCGTTTGTCCAGAACACTTCGGTTTTGCCCCAGGCTATTATATTTCGACTGCCAACGATACGGAGGGCTTCTTTAAGTGCCTCCATGCACGAGAAACAGTGAAAACTACGTTTAAACAGGACATGACGGACTACCTACTCACGTTTTTACAGGATCGTATTCGCGCGGGACTAGGATTATCTGAGGTCGTTTTTCTGAACCGTTTGACAGAAGGTAAAAGTCCCCGTCATTTTTTCTGACATTCTCCGGATTGCTGATGGGCTGTCCCTGTCAGTGGCACCTGTGCGATCCAATCACGTTTGAGAAGGAAACAACAAAATGCTGAATCCACAGGGTTTCCCCGCTTTTTTATTTTTTATTTTTAGAAAAAGTAACGAGTACTCATGGTTATGGATAGAATGTACTTGAGTAAAAGTCATAAGTACTCCCCCAACATGATACTCGAGTAAAGTACAGATCCCTAAAAAGTCTACTTAAGTACAGTACTCAAGTAAATGTACTCCGTTACGGTCCGCCTCTGCAACCTATGATACACATGATGTTACATTTAGAACAAACAGAGAAGTATAAACCCTTTTTATGCACCGGTGTGTTTGCTGCTGCTCACCTAAAGTACTGGCTGTAGTGAGAGAGGACGCTCTTGTGAATTGGGAACTCCTGGCCCTGAACACTGATGACTGCATCACACAGCTGTTTCCTGAGTCTAAGCTCATCTAAGGATGGATTTGAACCTTTATCCTGAACGCTCGTGTTTGTTTGGCTCATTGTTCTGGAATGAAAAGACATGTCCAATGAAAATGAGATTTATAGTGGTGGTCTGCGTCTGCATGACATCACTGACTTGACGGGTGAAAAATCCATGACATCTTCAGGGACTCTGCTTAACTGGGCGTGGCTGCAAGAGGAAAACGAATGGAAAAGTTCAAAATCACCTCAAAGATCAAGAGACAACAAAGTTTGAGGCAGCATCAACCACATTATCCCTGTGAACACACACGCACACACATACACGCGTGCGCGTTCAGAAACATTCCTATGCGAAACAAATGACTCTCGTTTTACTAGCGAGGCATCATCTCAACGACACACACTATCTTTGACCCGTTCACCATAGCAACCAACAACAACAACTCCCGGCGCGCCGTGAAGCTAATGCTAGCAGCAGCTAACTTTAGCCTGCGAGCCTCTGAAGCTCCTCTGTTAAACACAACTGAAGACTTTTAACTCGTTTTTCTTTCCTTTTAAACAGCAAAATGGTGAAACAGAAGATTCTGATATTCGCCCGCATCAAACCCATCAACAAAACCACAGCGGTGATTGAACTAAGAACCTGAACTCATCACGTTTTCACATTAAAGTCAAAGCTTTGTTTTTGACGAGCTTGTGATGTTTCTGTGTTTACATCCTGTCAGAGGGTTTGAGCGCTCAGCTGTATGAGTCTGCTCATGGCGGCGCTGTTAAAAGGAAGCTGTGAGTTCAACCTCTGTGTTATTTGTTGTTGTGTCCCTCAGGTTTATTCTGTTGACAACCAGGAGCAGACAGGTTCCTCTCTAGAGTTTGTGCTGCCCAGAGAGCTGGCAGACGGCTTCGTCAACAACAAGAGGGAGAGTTACAAGTTCAAGTGAGTGAGAGCTGCAGCTGCATCTAAACATGTGAAGGGCAACACTGAAAGAAGTGAAGTCACCTGTATAACCTTTAACAAACACAACACTGGTACGTTTACATGCACATACGTGTCATGTAAACAGGACTGTGACTGAATTGACCTTAAACTGTCGTAAACTTAATATGCTGAGTAACCGATCGAGGTCATGTGACGGGGAACGGATTCATTCAGGCATGTAGAGCCGTAGTCATAGTAACCACACAGCTGCATGTGGATATTTGTGAGGATAATTGTTTGTTTGGGTCGATCACATGTTTGTTCAGGTTCCAGAAGGTGTTTGATCAAGGAATCACACAAGAGGAGATCTTTGAGGCCATCGCCCAGCCTGTAGCAGACAGGTGACCATGAAACACCGTACATGTGCCTTTACACGCACCGATGAAGAGCAGAAGCTGACCTCACAGACGACTTCTTCTGTCCTGTGTGTCTGCAGAGTCCTGGCCGGCTATAATGGAACCATATTTGCTTATGGACAGACAGGAAGTGGGAAGACCTTCACCATAACCGGAGGAGCAGAGCGCTACAGTGACCGCGGCATCATCCCACGCACCCTCTCCTACCTGTACCAACACTTCAGCCAGGTCAGCACACACACACACACACAAACTCCAGATTATACCCCTCTGTGTTACTATACAACACTTTCTGCTGGTTCTCTCCTCCTTCCTCTGTCTGGTTCCACAGGACAGCAGCATGATGTACACCACCCATATCTCCTACTTAGAGATCTACAATGAAGTGGGCTACGACCTCCTGGACTCACAACACGAAGCGTCCAACCTAGAGGAGCTCACGTCAGTTTTTCTCTCATACATTCTGATGTTCTGATGCGTCTCTCTCAGCGTTGAGCCGTCGGTCAAAATCAGTTTGAACCCTGTTTCCTCCTTCAGGCAGTACATTGGTTGAACTTTCTCTTTATGGACTTCAGTCCCATAAGTGTGTGGCAGCATTGCCCCGTTCTGACCCAGCGTGGGTCTCAGTCCGGTCCAGTTGGGTCTGGGCCGTCATGTTAAGGTTCCTTTGTTTTGGTATGTCATCACCTTCTATCTTGTTTCTTCTTCAGTAAGGTGGCCATCTTGGAGGATCCAGAGCAGAACATCCACCTGAGGAATCTGTCCTTACAGCTGTCAGCCAATGAGGAGGAGGCTCTGAACCTGCTCTTCCTGGGCGACACCAACCGTATGATAGCAGAGGTAAGGAGGGAATCACAACCTTGAGCAGATGTCTAACTTCTCTAACTCCTCCTTCCTTCATGGATTCCATTTCCCCCTCCCTCCGCACTCAGACTCCCATGAACCAGGCGTCCACGCGCTCACACTGCATCTTCACCGTGCACATATGCAGACGTGAGCCGGGCTCGGCCACCGTGCGGCGCTCTAAGCTCCACCTGGTGGACCTGGCTGGATCAGAGAGGGTCAGCAAGACCAGTCTGGGGGGCCACCTGCTCACCGAAGCAAAGTACATCAACCTCTCCCTCCATTATCTGGAGCAGGTAGATCTTCTCCTTCTGCTTTCATATCGATGGTGATGTCCTGATGATGTCAGCAGAGGGACGGTAGAGCGGTCAACTAGGGACTGGAAGGTTCCTGGTTTGAGTCCAGCTCATAGTTTCCTGTTCTATACTCACATGTCCCATATTCTGTATCTGCCTCCTTCTTCATATCCGTCTCTCACTTTCTCTCCAGGTGATCAAAGCTTTGTCGGAGAAGAACCGCTCCCACATTCCCTACAGGAACTCCATGATGACCTCTGTGCTGAGGGACAGTTTGGGAGGAAACTGCATGACCACCATGATCGCCACCGTCTCCATTGACAAGAGGAACGTTGATGTAAGGAGGGAACGCTGCTGTGGAGCTCCACTGTGGAGGAACTCTGTGTGTGATGTCCCTGCTTCTCTGCCTTTCTTCTTCAGGAGTCCATCTCTACCTGCCGCTTCGCTCAGCGCGTGGCTCTCATCAAGAACGAGGCGGTTCTGAATGAAGAAGTGGATCCAGCTCTGGTGAGAAACAGACAGACAGACAGACAGACAGACAGACAGACAGACTGAAGCTGATCAGTGAGAATTTCAGGGAGAATCAAGCTTCTCAACCCAGAAGAGTGTCCTCAAGTGTCCTCGTCTGACCTCCAGAATCTGGTCTGACACTTTGTTGTGTGTGTGTGTGTGTGTGTGTGTGTGTGTGTGTGTCTGTGTTTCAGCTCTTAGCCCGTATGAGGAGGGAGATTGTGTCTCTGAAGGAAGAGCTGTCAATGATGACGGGAGAGCAGAGAGACGACCAGCTGACTCAGGAAGACGTCCACCAGTAGGTCACTCCCTGACTCCTCTTCATCTTAGAGAAATGATGATGATGATGATAATGATGAGCTCCATGTCCCACACACACAGTAAGCTCACAGTAACCATTCAATTGTTTGTGTGTGTGTGTGTGTGTGTGTGTGTGTGTGTGTGTGTGTGTGTGTGTGTGTGTGTGTGTGTGTGTGTGTGTGTGTGTGTGTGTGTGTGTGTGGGCAGGTTAGAGGAGCTCGTCAAAGCCTACCTGGAGGACCCTGACCCTGAGGCGACTCTGTCTTTGGGAGCGGACATGAGGAAGATCCAGTTGTGTTTCTCCCTGTTAAAGGTTCTGTTTGTCTCTCTGCAGGTTCATTGAACATTTAAGCAGCCAACATGTAACTGTGTTAGACTGAATGAGGCTCAACAGAGTCTCTGCTCTGTTCCCTGATCAGGCGAGGATCAGGGACCAACCAGATGGACCTGTTGGACCTTCTGGACCTTCTGGACCTGATGGACCTGATGAAGGACCAGAGAGAGAAGAAGGAACTCAAGAAAACCAAGATCCAGCCCAACTGACCAAACTGAGAGAGATGCTGAGTCAGCGGGACAAAGAGATCAGAATCCTTTACACACACTCACACACACTCATGACATATAAAGCCTGAACGCATCAACACACTCCTAAGACTTTAACCTGTAGGTTCAGATACTCTTCATCTTACCACATCATCATCATCATCATCTTCATCATGATGGTGTTTATGTTTGAATGAGGTCCATTTTGTCCTTGAGTATTAATATAACAAAGTGTAGGAGTGTGTGTAGGAGTGTGTGTAGGAGTGTGTGTAGGAGGGTGTGTGGGAGTGTGTGCAGGAGTGTGTGTAGGAGTGTGTGTAGGAGGGTGTGTAGGAGTGTGCAGGAGTGTGTGTAGGAGTGTGTGCAGGAGTGGCTGAAGGACTGTGTGTAGGAGGGTGTGTAGGAGTGTGTGTAGGAGTGTGTGTAGGAGTGTGTGTAGGAGGGTGTGTAGGAGTGTGTGCAGGAGTGTGTGTAGGAGGGTGTGTAGGAGTGTGTGCAGGAGTGTGTGTAGGAGTGTGTGCAGGAGTGTGTGTAGGAGTGGCCGAAGGACTGTGTGTAGGAGGGTGTGTAGGAGTGTGTGTAGGAGTGTGTGTAGGAGGGTGTGTAGGAGTGTGTGCAGGAGTGTGTGTAGGAGTGTGTGCAGGAGTGTGTGTAGGAGTGGCCGAAGGACTGTGTGTAGGAGGGTGTGTAGGAGTGTGTGTAGGATGGTGTAGGAGTGTTACAGTATGAACATCAGTCTGTTTGGAGTCTATTTGTTCCTTAACTCAGCTCCTGCAGGCATTCTGGTCAAGATGCTGAAGAAGGAGAAGAAGAGGGCTGACGATGCTGTGGCTCAGCTGGAGAACATGTCCAATGTTCAAAGAGAGGAAACCCAGAGAGCCTCCAGGTCCACCAAGCAGACGGGAGAGGAGAGAGCAGACATCATCTCAGCTGACAGGAGAACAGGTACGGATCAACACAACATGGCCTCCATCAGACTGTTATAGAGTGTGTGTGTGTGTTGTGGAGCTCCATCATGCAGCGGACACAGAAGGTCCGCATCCATCCACTCTCCTACAAGCGTTCATACCAGCTCTACTGAGCAGCAGGAGCTCCTGTAGAGTAGCACAGCTCTGTATGTATGAACCCATGCTCTCCTTCAGGTCCTCAGCTGTCTGTGGGGAAGCAAGAGGCCTTTGAGATCTTCACCAGGGACCAGGAGGACCTTCTGACTATCGAGGACAACAGGACGGTGCTCAGACAGAGGTGAGAGAGTGTGAGTGACGTTCCCAGCATCCTTCCTGAGGGAGGTATGGGTCAGCTGATGTGGTCAGTCTGGGCTGTAGATCACATGTGAGTCTTTACCCATGAACCCCTGCTTCTCTGGGACAGGTTAGCTGAGGCCAGAGCTCTGGGAGTGAGAGTGAATGAAGCCCGGGACAGAATCAGTAAGAGACAACTCTTCATCTTCATCTTCATCACTTTAACAAGAACAGCTGATCTCATGCTGATCATGTCAACACGTGGACTTTATAAGAGCCTCTCTCTCTCTCTCTCTCTCTCTCTGTCTCTCTCTCTCTCTCTCTCTCTCTCTCTCTCTCCCCCCCCCCCCTCCCCTCTCAGATGACCTGAAGAAGCAGTTGGACTTGTCACGGAGGCAGCGAGCGGCTCATGGTAAACTCTCTCTGTGTTTCACACTTAAAGTTCTTCTCAGGTCACTCAGATCTGATCTGAAGCTCAGACACATGGACCGTCAGCAGGTCCAGACCCAGATGGTGACTGGATGAGTCAGTGTTGTTTACATGTGTTGTGTTGCTCTGCTGTAGGCTTAATGGGGAATCACACAGAGGCAGAGGAGGAACCAAACCCAGAGGAGGAGAACCTGCTGAGACAAATAGAGCGAGAGAAGAAAACGTGAGTGAGGTGGAAGGAAGCCCGGCTGAATCCCATAGGTCTCTGGATTTCAATCAGCTGATCATTTGTTTGACAGATACAAGAGCGCCGTCGCCTCTCTGAAGGCGCTGAGGACGGAGATCGAACACCTGCAGCTGCTGCTCCAGAGGGCAAAGGTCAAGCTGCAGAGAGACTTCCAGGAGTGGTGGAGTCAGGAAGCTTCCAGTCTGCAGGTCTCTGATGTTTCTCTACTTGGTCTCCGCACTCAGAGAGGCTTCTCACAGGAATTCTGTTCATCTCCATGTTCTACAATTCCTTATGTTTCTAAATGTTTGTGTTCAGGTGTCTGGGTCAGAGGTCACAGCCACGCCTCAAACAGAGAGACAGAGTGGATCCTCACAGCCTGATTCACCCGGAGCTCCAGGGTCAGGGTGAGACCTGATCCATCCTCAGCTATAACACCCTCTGGTCACTAGAGGGAGCTGTAACTCTACAGTCTAGTCGGCTCTCTAACGTCAGAACGTATTAATGATGAAATCTCTTCTAACTTGTTTTTCAGTGGAGCTGCTGTGAGTTTACCTGTGAGAGCTTCATCAGGAGGCGACGCGGAGCTCCACTCCTCCTCCTCCTCCTCCTCCTCCTCTGCCTTTGCTCCGCCCCTCAGGGCAGACTCCACTCATTCCAGGAGCTTCATCTCTACAAACATGGCTTCACTGAGAGCCGAGCAGGCCTGGGAGCCGGCGGAGAGCAGGGAGAAGCCTTCATCGCCACTGAGGTAGAGGAAGAGGGAGAGGGCTGACGTGAACTGATGATCACACAATCTGTTTCATAAAAGTACAATTGATAAGAAGTGTGTGTATGTGTGTGTGTGTGTGTGTGTGTGTGTGTGTGTGTGTGTGTGTGTGTGTGTGTGTGTGTGTGTGTGTGTGTGTGTGTGTGTGCAGGGCCCTCCGCAGTGCCGAGCTCCTCTCCTCCTCTGTCCGTCTGACGGGGGATCAGGAAGCAGACGCCAACATCCTGGCCTTTGTCAGAGCCCGGCAAGAACTCCTGAGCAGGACAGGTAA
>NW_027467022.1:302500-342500 GCF_046128005.1 Genypterus blacodes | reverse complement strand
GCCTCCTTCCTGTTCCTCATGTTAATGGCACCGTCTCTGAGAGTCATCACAACATACATGTATGATGTAACACTCAACAGCCATGATAACATACCAAGGAAAATAAGAATTATAATAATAATAATAATGGATGATTGTAGCCACTTTAGTAACCGATGGCGATGTGACTTTACACCTCAGGCTTTTAACCATTTGGTGGATGAAATCCCAGATGGCTCAAAAGAAGCTTCATGGTGAGTAGCTCCTCCCCTTCGGCTCTCCTGCTGCGCTCAGGAAGAAGAATGTCACCATGGATACGTGGTGAATTGAGGAGTTTCCCAGCAGGCCGCCCGTCCCATCAAAGGTTCTGGATGAGCTGGATTGTTGATGCTCGATCATCCGACAGCAGTGAATGATTAACTTTTGTCCTGCTCACCAAATGCTTCCACCGCTTCCTTATTAGTGGAAAAGGCTGAAATTGTGTCTGTGTGTGTCCAGATGTCGCCCTAATGGAGGAGCTCTGCCGTTACCCCAGCAACCCATACATCAACACCCAGCCCCTGCAGCGGTCCGAGCGCTCAGATCCAAACGTGTCTCCGTCTGTGCAGGTGATTCGCCGATTTCCCAGAGCGGCAGCGATGGAAGCTTACGGCAGAGAACTCCACCTGGAATCTGAGCGTTCCATCAAGGTGGTGTAGTGACAAATCAGTGTCTGCGTCCATCCTGCGTTCAGGTGAGCTGATGGCGAGGTTCCTGGTGGCTCGGGTGAAGGTGAGCTGGACCGCACTCCTGGCTCTGGCCCACTTTGCCTACTTGCTGGTCGGGGCCACCATCTTCCAGATACTGGAGCGGGAGGCCGAGAGCAACAATCGGAACCACTTCCAACTGGAGAAGCTGAACTTCCTGTCTAACTACACCTGCCTGGACGGGCCGGCTCTGGAGCAGTTTGTTCAGGTTTGGTCTCTTCTGTCTGTAGATGTTTATGTCTTCAGTTGAAGCTCTTTTCTAATGGAGCGTTTCATTTTAATAACCCTTTAATCTCCCTGTACACCGAGAACCAAAGAGCATCACATCCCACAAACATCCCTGAACTCAGCGTCTGAACCTTTACTCTTCCCTGTTGCATTTTGGTTTCCTTTAAGTTTCCTATCAGACGTGTGGAGAATCATTCTATTCCCTGAAAGGCCTCCTGACAGTTGGATCGTCTATGGAAGCTTTGGGATCTCTACTGTAGACTTCAGCTCTTATCTTTTTTGGTGTGTGTGTGTGTGTTGTGTTCAGGTGATTCTGGACGCCTGGGAAAAAGGAGTGAATCCCTCTGGAAACTCCACCAACCCCAGTAACTGGGACTTCAGCAGCTCCTTCTTCTTCGCTGGCACCGTGGTCACGACCATCGGTGAGCTCATCGTCGCTCACTCCTCTCATTTTCAGCCGTTGGCCATCAGTGACTAATGACCGAGCGTCCTCTGGTCCACAGGCTACGGGAATCTGTCCCCCAGCACCGTGTGCGGTCAGGTGTTCTGCGTGTTTTACGCGCTGTGTGGGATTCCTCTCAACATCGCCTTCCTCAACCAGCTGGGGAAGTGCCTGACCATCCACCTGGGCCGGCTGGAGAGGGGCGTGGTCTCTGTGGTTCCACACAAGGTACCAAAGAAGTCATTATAGGTTAGAGATCCATGACAACATACAGAGAGTTCAGGGTCAAAGGTCTGTCTTCTTGTAGAGGAGCTTCAGAGGCTAAAACACGTGTTCATGGATCCATAAGGGTCCATCAGAGACCTACAGACCTGAAGAGGAGAAGAAGAACATCTACACACTGACACAACTTGCATAACAAGAACTTCAGTGTTCTAGTTTAGACAGAACTTTTCCTGAAATTGTGTAAGAATTGTGGTCTCATTTCAGATTTGTCCTCTGATGTCTCTGATGTCTCTGCAGCAAACTATGGAGGCTCTGACAGTGAGCTTGTTCTTCATCACGGGCAGCCTGCTGTTCTTGGTCGTCCCTCCTCTTCTCTTCAGTTACGTGGAGGGCTGGACCTTTGGCGAGGGCTTCTACTTCGCCTTCATCACTCTCAGCACCATCGGGTTTGGAGATTATGTGGTGGGTGAGTAGAGTGAGTGAGTCCTGGTATGTTTGGTGGACACTTCCTGTCTGCGACGGTTGAGTAACGTGGGCTGAACTCTGTCAGGGACCGACCCGGAGAAGCAGTACATCTCTCTGTACCGCAGCCTGGCAGGCGTGTGGATCATCTTCGCCCTGGCCTGGCTGGCTCTCATCCTCAACATGGGGGCCAGAGTGGTGGAGCACGCCATCGGCCTGACGCAGCCCGGCTTCAGCAAACAAGAGGAAGATGAGGAGGTTTCATCCAGCAGGCTGGAAGACTCCTCAAAGGTCTGAGAACGGCCTGGAGAGGCATGCTGGGAGTTTTGACCATAACATGGGACTGAAGTGAACATGAGGAGGAGATCTGATCACACAGCTGTGTTTAGTTTAGGGTTTCCTGTTTTGTCTGTCTGTGTCTGTTTATTCACATTCTGAGCTTTAGGCTGGATAGAAGCTGCATGTTTACATTTCTACCTCAATTTAATGTAAAATATGTAAAAATATGGACAGAAATCAGGTTTAAATCTGTAAAGTTTATCATCTGACAGTGTGTGTGTGTGTGTGTAACTATAAATGATACATTTACATTACTGTGACTTTGTTACTTTGAAGGGTGTGTGTGTGTGTGTGTGTGTGTGTGTGTGTGTGTGTGTGTGTGTGTGTGTGTGTGTGTGTGTGTGTGTGTGTGTGTGTGTGTTCTCCACAGCTGTGTTTGTGTAGAGATGGTAAACTGCGGTGAATGGAGCATGAATGTTTATCTAATACAAACACATTAATCAGGAGGTGATGTGAGTCTGGACACTGAGCCGGACTGAACCCCGGGACAGGAAGCTGGAACCACCAGGACTGTTGGCATGGAGACGGCTGGAGAGCAGGGACCTAAAGAACAACATAAATCATGTGGGGGTGGACTCGCCCCCACAGGAGCTGCGTGTCTTCTCTTCTCTCAGATCTTCAGTCATCTGTTGAATCTCCTGAAGCCTCTTTCCCGCTGCAGCTGAATCCTGAGGACTAATGCCATCTTCAGAATCCGGATGTTTGGCTCTGCAGTATAACAAACACACAATCCACTGTGTGCTCATTCTGCCAGCAAGCATCACATAGAATACCTGCTCTGCTGCTTTCTAACCGCCTGTGTTTCTGGGTGAGGGGAGCTTCATGCTCTGCTCCTCCACCAGGGGGCGCTGACTGTGATATGTGCAGGGAGGAACTTCCTTTGGGTATTGACAGTAACTACCCCCCCTTTCTATCCCTTCCCTTTGCTCAGCGCTACAGTGCCACTCAGAGAACACACTGGGTTAGGGTCTTTCGTTCAGTGAACCTGGAAGTCCCCTTAATCAGTCGCTGTATGATTTTGTTCTGTTATAGTGTTCATTTATATTTTCCATCGATCCAAAATAATATGATCTAAAACACGGTATTGGTTCGTGTCGGCCTTAAGTGGAAGTGATTCCTCTCATGCCTCTGCCAAGGAGGATGTCTTCACCAGCTCGTTTCAGTCCAAGGTCAAGGTCAAATTTGAGCCCAATGCTAATGCGTGTGGAAGAAAGTCGGCTTTTTTGAAGTTTTATTGCGATCTTCACAATAATTTGGCAAAGTAAAAAAAGCAACTTATGAGTGTGATTTTTAATATTAAAACTGTTACAAATACAAAGACGCCAAACAGGAAGTGAGTCTGTGTCTCAGCAAAGCTCCAAACTGAGCAACACACTGGGGAAGAGAAAGAGACGTCATCACCCCCTTATGATGATTGACAGGTTTCTGAATCCACTACAGAATCTAAATTGCGGTCTGCTTTCTGTCAACAAAAAGAGTGAGGGGCTGCTGCTTGAGTTTACAAAGTAAAAGTGTCAGAAATACAAATGGGACAAAACAAAGCTGTTCCTGGGTTTTGTCATCAAACTGTAGATTTCTTGGCACATAACTTGTTTGTATACAGAAAATATAGAATAAGAGTGCTTGGTGTCGGTGAAACAGTGAAATCAGAACCCAGTTGGTCTTGTTGGAGGTATGACCTGCCCCTCCAGTCTGGACTCTCCTGGGCACTGGAGGTTCATTGTGGTCAGAAGAAGAAACTGTCTCCCCTTAGTGTCTCACCTACAGGAGAGTTTCTGCCGGTACTTCTCCCTTTTTGTTTGTCATTTCGCTCCTACAGATTTGCATGTCAGGGCCATGGCAGTGATTTAAAGAGGAGTTCGGGTGGAGGTTCATTTGCCTGCAATGGAAAGACAAGAAGCCAAGGAAGTAAACGCTCCCTCATCTTCTTCCCTGCTTGCGGAGTTTTAGTGCGCTCGGATCCCGAGGTCCTGCCGAGGCGCTAGAATGGGAATAACAGAGATTTTAAACTTGGCCCGGGTCCCCTCCATCCTCTTGCTGGGGGCCGTCTACATGGCCTACGTTCTGGCCGGGGGCCTGATCTTCTGGAAGCTGGAAGGAGAAATGGGAAAGAAGGACATCAGTCGCTTACTGCAGAACAAACAGCAGCTGCTGGTGGACTACACCTGCCTGAACCAGAAGGGTCTGGAGGCCGTGGCTCAGGTGAGACCGGCATCTTACATCTGACCTGTGTGTGTCTGTGTGTGTGTCTGTGTGTGCGTGTGGCTGTGTGTGTGTGGTCTTACTGTGGGTTTGTTGGTAGACCAGTAGATTTCCATATTTACGATCATACTGGGTTTGTTTCTGTTCTATTGATCCACATTGATTGATCCATAAATCCTCAGTCAGTCGTCAGTGGGATCTGTCTGAGTTCATGTTTGAGTAGAAGCAAACACACAGCAGAGTGATGACACAGAAGGGATTCAAATGGGGCCCAGTGTGTGTGGAGAGCTACGACATACTGGAGGATATTAAAGGTTGAATAGATTCCAAACTCTGTCGTTCTGTTCTCACTCACATAGAGGAAAGAATCAAGTAACAGATCAATCATTCATCTGTGGGTTTATTTGAGGAGCACAATCAAAGCGGACACACTTACATGTTTACATTCCACACGTGGGGGAAAAAAGGTTTACAGACACCTCCACTACAAATGGAATTGGAAAAATGGAATGGAAAAATTTCTAATTTTAGCCTTAAACTTCATTAATTTAAGACTTATTTTTTAATCAGTTAAATAAATCAAATATCTGGTCATTGTTGTGATTTGGCTGCAGATCAAAGCTGTCACACACAAACGCGTGATCCTTCTCAGGAGCTCTGAAGATCACATTGAAAGCAGAACACGTCAGCTTGTAAGCGTGTTTTCACTGCAGAAGCAAACTCGCCCCATGCAAATGTGGGCTTCCGCAGGAGTCCAGCACTGCACACTCTGCTTTGCGTGTTTCTTCCCTGACTTGCCTGCCGTGCAGTTTGCTTCCTGGAAAACAAGGCGGCTCTCTGCACCGAGGGAGATGAAGCTGCCAGAGCTGAAGGACAAAGAAGGACAAACACAAGGGAGGACAGGGAGAAGATGGAGATTCAGGGAGACTTGAGTGAAATTTGTCCTCTGTGTTGAACTAAACTGATGAAGAGGATCAGTGGCCACAGTGCAGCAACCTGTGACCAACTCCACGCCCACAGCCTAGTGCCTTGTTCAAGGGCAATGGCAGCAGCATTAAGCAACCAGAACGTTCCATTCAGAACCAGAACCAGAGAGGACCAGGATTCAAACCATCTCAAGTCCTTTCTCACAGACAAATTACGCAGTAGGAATTCTTCAGGAGGGATTTTTTTCCTCACTGAGCCAAAGGTTCAGAACCTTTTTTGCTTCATAGGTGAACATCTCCAACATCATGAGCCTGTAAAGAGTTCAGTCAATGGGGGCTCACACTCTCAAACATTCAGATGGAGCTCACACTGGATGGATTTATCTGAAATATCCTTTAAACACCATGATGTTATGGAAATCAGCATAAATCAACATATAAAACAGCTACATGATGAGATTGGCGTCCTCAGGACAGATCCGTCCATGTGCCAGGCGTCTTTATGGCCTCAAACACAGCACAGATACATGAGAACAGTCTGTACATTAATGTAGGGATGTTTCTTTGCTTTTGCATCATTTTCAGCAGGAAAGATGCAAAATAACAAAAAAAAGTTAATAATAATAAAAGAGTTTTGGAAGTTAAAAATAGACCTTTAGTGTAATTTGCCAAATTGTAAGAAATTTCATGAAAATTCCTGATTAATTAGAGGAGGAAGATATAAAAGGAAATAAACAAAGCATCTGTTTCCATCAGAGTCTTTTTCTGAGCATTTATGCAAATCAAATAGCTGAATAGCTGGTTGATCTATTAAGTTGTCATCCTGCTGTCAGTGTGTTTAGACATCAGGGACTCCGGTCACATGACACAAACTCTGAGATTCAGCTTGAGACTACACGATACTTTCTCCAAACCAAAGATGAGAAATGAGAAATGAGACTTTGGGTTTGTGGTTTGTGGTCATATCTCTGTGTGTGTCTTCTTTGTATTTGTGTAGTTTGTCTAGAACCGAATGAATACAGGTTGTAGAAGTGCTGGAACAAATCTCTGGCTTCTACGCGTCTCATTTTAAAGTGGACGGTCGCTGAGAAGGAGACGACTCGGACCCACGTCACAAACGTGCCGACTCATCTGAAGTCTTAGCTTCTCTCTGACACCTCTGTGATTTCAGTGGGATGTGAGATTCTGGTGAAAAGAGTAAAGACTTGAGTAACGAGGTGATAGTGGAAAGACACACCAAGAGTTTGAGTATTTTGCAGATGAATTGACATTTTGTCCTTGTTCCAGGTTGTTCAGGATTCTTCTAAAGCTGGTCTCAGTATGAAAGGAAACTATACTACAGACGGATTCTGGAAGTTCACCAGCTCAGCTGTGTTTGCTGCAACGGTGGTCACAACTATAGGTGAGACCAACACGTTCAACAAGGTCCACAGAGGAGGACAGGGAGCCGGCGTGATGTTCCTCAGCCTCCTCTCCTTCATCTGCTCAGAGATCAAACAAACAGATGTCACAACTGAGTATCGAACACTTAAACTCTAACATTGTGTCCTGGTCCTGTGGTCTTTGCAGGTTACGGGAACATCAGCCCCAGCACGACGGCGGGTCAGATCTTCTGTGTGTTCTTTGCTCTGTTTGGCATCCCGCTCAACGTGGTGGTGCTCAACAGGGTGGGCAAATACATGCTGGTTATAGAGCGGAACATCTGCGACTTCCTGCAGGAGAAGACGGTGAAGAAGGTGAGGACACAAAGAGGCCGTGTCATGTTCAGGTGGCTCTGATGGAGCAGATCAGAGGTCTGCCTCACTCCATCTGCATACATTTGGCTCTGTGTAAACATAGCATGTAGCTAAAGCTGCATTTACATGGCTCCTCACCTTGCATGGTAAAGCTCCGCTACATGACTAATCCCCCCCCCCCCCCCCCCCTCACAGAGGTGCACCCGCTTCTTAATCCACCTGGTGTCCTACCTGACGGGAATGGTTCTCTTCTTTGTGGTGCCGATGCTGGTGTTCCAGCAGCACGAGGGCTGGACCTACTCCGAGGCCATCTACTACTGCTTCATCACACTCAGCACCATCGGCTTTGGAGACTACGTAGCAGGTGGAGTCCAGATTATCTTCAATCCCAGTATCGTGTTCAATGTCTCAGAGGTCTTAACAGGTCCACACATCAACACTCCCGACCCTCCCCAAGCTTTCACCAGCGTGTTTACGTACAGGGGACAACCTGCAAAGACCCTCTGAGGGGAGGAGCCAACAGACTGGAACATCATCAGTGAACATCTTGGGAACATTCCCTAGGGAACGTCTAAGGAAACGATCCCCAGTAAACCTCTGAATGTACCTTAGCTGCTTCCCTCTTCCTCTTTAATTCCTTCTTGAAGTGATTTTCATGCTTAATGAGTATTCTTAAACGCGTCCTTTGCTTTACAGACAGTAATCCAGACAAACAATATCCGGACTGGTACAGCATCCTCATGGCCTCGTGGATCTTCTTCGGCCTGGCCTGGTTGGCCCTGCTCGTCAACCACACCATCGACATCATGGAGCGAGTAAACACCCACTTCAGACGGTGGTGGAACGGTGGAGCCAGTGAGAAAGAAGAGCCTGGTGACGCTGGTGACGCTGTGACACAGGTGGAGGAAGACGATGAGATCAAGAAGCAGGCCAAGTAAACCCAACACATTCAGAGATTTGGCCTCTCGTTAGGTCCAAGTGTTCCTAGATCACCAAGACCATGTGTTCAAACACGGCTCATGTTTAGAGGCTCCATGTTTAGGCTCCATTTACACCTTGCATTAAAAAGCGATCTCCATATCTGTATAGGTTATCTGAGTAGTGTCAGGACCTGCTGCACTGCTGGATCTGGACTCTGCCTGCATCAGGATCAGATCTCAGTAGGCAGGTCCCATTCCCGCTCCATGTAGGATTTTCCTCCGGCCTTTAGAGTTCCATTAGCTTCCTCTCTCTGATCCAGTGGTGCACAGGTGGCGCTCGGCCCAGAGAGCCCAACAAGGTCGGCCGTCCCTGCAGGTGGGCGGCGTCGGCGTCGGATCTAGTCCTGTGCCACTGACTCCTGCTGGTTGTCTGTGGGGGGGTGGGATCCTCTCAGGAAGGCGTTCAGTGAGGAGCAAAGCGTGGGGAATAGGCCGTACTGACCTGGGTAGAGCAGGAAAAGCATTTAGATCCCATTACCAGAACACCTCCACATCTGTAAGTCAGGTTGCAGAATGTCCCACATGTCTTCCAGTTATCTGGGTCCAGATCCCGTTCTAATTCAAGCTGTAAATGAGACCGTGTTGTGTCCCTGCTTTGATCCATCTCCTTCCTCCTTCCTCCTTCCTCCTCACCACGCAGCGCTGCTGGTAACGACCCTGTTGACTCAATTTTGTTGAGTCCGGTTTGTTTGTTCCTGCCGGCTGCTGCTCCTTATCCCTCGCCTCTCTGTTCTGTTGCTCCTGAATCTGAATGACCTTCATAGACAAGTACAGATAGAGACAGAACCAGAACCTCCACTGCACTTCATACTGTACAGTGAGTGTGTGTGTGTGTGTGCGTGTGTGTGTGTGTGTGTGTGTGTGTGTGTGTGTGTGTGTGCGTGTGTGTGTGCGTGTGTGTGTGTGTGCCTGTTGTCTCACTGATCAGTCATGTTCCATTACTCATACTAAGTACTAAGTTTCATCTCATCAGGATGAACGGAATGAAAACAAAGCAGATTTCTCCTCTTTGTGCCTTCTGTCCCTAAAGTAGCGACCCTGTAAATAAGCTAAGATGTCCAGACCAGTGGTTCTCAACCTTTGAGCCTCTGACATAACAAAACCTCACCTCGCCTCACCAGCAGGGGGCCTACCTCTGCCAAGGCTGAACACCCTGCTAATAGAACGCTGCTGGACTCAAACCATTCAACAAACAGTTCATAATAATAAGATCAATTAAAATCATTCATTCATTAAATGAGATGAATTTCTTCAATACAATTTTGGGCTCAATAGTTAATTTCCAGTTGTTTTGGATGGTGTGTTTACCTGCAACACCACCAGGGGGTGCTGTTTGTCCATGTGCCACAGTTTGAGCGCCACTGATCTGGACACAGGAAGTACTGCAGACTGATAGAATGTAAAGAAACACTGCCAGGATGTAAATACGTCAGTGTGGCTCCTTACTCATATTTATCCTGTAGCAGTCTGCCTCCCTCAGTCTGTTTATATCTGATCATATAGAGACGCTTCTGTATCATACGTGTACATGTCAAGGTGGGGCGGGATGTGGAGGGGCGCTCCTTTGTGCCTCCTTCTTCTTACACTTAGCTTTGTGTCCACTGGGTGGCGTTAGTGCA
Source organism: Genypterus blacodes (assembly GCF_046128005.1). NCBI lineage: Eukaryota > Metazoa > Chordata > Actinopteri > Ophidiiformes > Ophidiidae > Genypterus > Genypterus blacodes. The sequence goes on along the minus strand of NW_027467022.1, from coordinate 332,616 downwards.
CCAACTCTGAACCCAGAGGCAGAGCAGCAGATAATCTATGTTACTCTATATCTATAGAATCGTACACACAGTTTACAGTCACACTGACACCTTCACACACTCTGATGGTGGTCTAGTGTTGCATTGACTTCAATTAAAAGTTGTTTCACATGATTTGTCCCTCTTGTATGTAAACGGTGCCGTGTGCTCATGTATTTCTAACTAAGTGCATGTAGATAAAGAGAGAATGTAAAGAGAGTGGATTGGCAGGAGCGGCTCTGAAGTGCAGCAGCCACACGTAAACTCTTCACCTGTAACACACATCTGTCACCTGTAACCTCTTCTACTTCATTAAACATCTGTGCAGCGGTGGCTTCTTTGGCTGGTTGTTTTCTTTCTTTCTTCTTCTTGAGGACAAAGCGGCGCGCAGACGCTCGGATCAGCTGCAGAGGGAGCGATGAGATGAGAAAGACAGATGAACGCGTGGAAAATGGAAGAGCGGCCAGGGGAAAGTGAAGGAGCGAGGGAAAGTGCGACATTCCAGACAGCAGAAGAAGAATGCAGAGAGGATTTCTGCTTTCTCTCCCTCTGCATGGACACAAGCGTGTGTGTGGTCATACAGCAGAACGCCACATACCTGTTTGGCTACGGTTCAATGAGGGCTCAGTATGTGAGGGGAACGCCGCCCGGCGCTCCGCCCGCTTTAGTCTGCAGCGCGTTGGTGAGAGACCAGTGAGGAAGAAGCTGCCTTATACTGGCATTGATTCAGATCGATGTGTCGTCCAACACGTCAGAGCTGCTGACCTGGAGACACTCGCAGGGAAACGCCCAGAGTTCACTTCCTGTTCCCCCGCGACGCTAAGAGCAACAGAAAAGTAAAAACACGGGAGGAAACGTTTTACTGCCTCCACTTCGTTTTCATCCAGTTGGCTTTGTAGTGATACAATGCATGATGAGGTCACCACCTGAAGAACAACCACTGTGGCATCAGTTTGAGTTGATTTTATTACAGCTTCACTTTTTTTCTCAGAATATCAAAGCTCCTCCCCTTCCTGTTTCTCTGTCGTCCTTCAGGCTCCTGGTGAAGTGACTTCTCTCTTCTCTCACGTCAACAATCTGTCACCTTCTATTGACAAAACAAAGAAAGGATGGGGTCAGACGTCAGAGGTCATTATCAAGAAAACAGTTCAAATTCCAAAAATTTGGCAACTGACCAATCAGAGCAAGGAATGATGAATGATGTTTTGGTGTCAGTGTGCAGCGTAGTGATGTCAGAGAGCGTCGACCTTTGCGTGTTGCGTTCAGGCACGTGTGTCACGTTAATCAGTACTCAGTGTTTTGGTCCCCTGATGATCCGTCTGACCTCTGACCTCGCCACTGCTCTGTCTGGCCTGTCGCTCTGTGGCGTGCTGAGGCGTGTCGTGGTCGCAGACGACCCGGCGGAGGATTGTGGGAGTAAACTGGGGTCAGGCGGGCTGTGAGGGTCTGGAGGAGGAGGTCAGCGTTTCTCCAGCTGCTGACTGGCTGGAGGCCTGGAAACCAAAATCCATCTGCCTGCTTCTGTTATCACCTGGACCACAGCAGCAGACCAGTGTGTGTGTGTGTGTGTGTGTGTGTGTGTGTGTGTGTGTGTGTTTGCCTCTATGTAAGCAGGTTTACTCAGACTCAGTCAGTGTGTACATGTGTGTGCTTCTCTTCAGGCCTGTAGGTCTTTGAGTTTAGACACAAATGACCTGAAAATCATTTACAGACTCTTCAGACCAGACTGAAGCTGTTTGTGAGTTCAGGAGGCAGAAAGGTTTCACGTTGTGTCCTCAGACTCACTGTACGTCCCTCAGCATTCACGTTTTCACACTCATTCCGCCCCGTTTCCTCCCACAGTCGATGCCTTGGAAGAGCAACCCAACAGGGATGCCGGTCGATCAGTCAGTCAGGTTCAAAATCGCAACACGAGCAAACATGCAGGTCAACAGTTTGGCTCTGAGTCATGAAGGTCAGGAGGTCAAAGCAGGGGAGGAGGAGGAGGCCGAGGAAGCACAACAGGAGGTTTTCCTGGAGAACTGGAGAGGGAAAGTTTGGAGGAGGCCTGGCGAGCGTGCCGGCCTCCCATTGGCTCAGAGCCGGCAGGTCGGGGCCAATCAGAGGGATGGGACAGGACACGCATAAGGTTAACGTGTCAGACGCAATCATACCTCTGTTTGTTAGCTGCAAACATGGCCGTTGAGATATTGATGATTTGTGCCCTGCAGATGTTAGTAAATGTTGTCAACTCATTTCAGCCCCGAGTGATTGACAGCAGGAGGCTGATGTAACTTGTAGAGGAGGCCCTCTATGGCGTCGATACGTTAGACTGTGTTTAAGCAGAAGCAGCCTGTGGATCATTAACACACACACACACACACACACACACAGATGTTTTATCTTATCGGGTCTGAAGGCTTGAATATGGGTCAGAGACGCTCAGCAGCTGGACCAGAAACCAGACTGAGGCCTGAAGCTCAAAACATCTCTGGGGTCAGAACCAAAGGACACATGGTGTCTGAGAGCTGAACTTTGACCCTTGGTCTAACTGTTTGTGTTGTGGAGAGTCTGGATCATGAAGGGGTTAAATCTGCTCCACTGGAGCTTCAGCTCCTTCATGAAGTCACCGGGGTCTTGGTTTATGCATCAGGATCTCATCATCGTCGTGTTCTTCATCTACAGCAGCCAATCACAGAGAACATGTTTATGACGTCATACGTGTTCAAGAGCCTGTTTGCATGTAAACACAGACAGAGGAGCAGAAAGGCCGGCAGCTCAGAGAGAGGAAGAGTGACACACACACACACACACACACACACACACACACACACACACACACACTCAGCAGATCAGCCGTGGTTCTTGACCTTCTTCACCACACATTTTACATTTCAACATTTGGGGGATGATTGAGCAGAAACAGTGGTTTGCTGTGCGGCGGCTGATAACACACACATGACCACACAGAGTCACCGTTACCCTGACAACCACACAGGCAAATGACTTGTCCACAGGCGTGTGCCTTTACGTTTAAGTGTCACACTTACAGACCTGCAGGACGTGCCGACACACGCAAACACGCCTGCCCGTGAGTCAGCACGCCTACACGCGTGTTGACTGTCTAAACAGCTGATGCATCGCTCACACGCTCAGCTGGAGGACAAACATGTTTTTCTCACCACCTGAGAAGCGGTCAGCGCCTCCAGGGGGGAGGGGCAGGCGGGGGGAGGAGGGGGCGGCGTCCAGGCGGCGTCCAGGCGGCGTCCAGGCGGCGTCCAGGCGGCCTCGCCTGGGAAAAGCAAAGACCAGAAATCTGTGGTAGCAAAATGAGGGAGGCGACCGACTGAAGGAGCTCTCAAAGATTAAACCACTTTCAGGACTTGAGTCAAAGTTAAACGCTGACAAAAGCCAGCAAAGTATTTGAAAGTATACAGATGTTTATGTTTAAAACATTGAGGTCACGCGTGTAAAGGACGACTCTTTCTCCATGCTCCCTAACTGTGGGGGCACGAGAGGAACGTGGGATTTAAACATGTGAACGTACATGACCTACATTTAGATTACAGGAAAACTACAAATCATCTCTCATGGCCTAAAGCCGAGGGGTTTGAGGCGTTTGAGGCGTTTGAGGCGTTTGAGGCTCCAGCACTCACAGTTGAACCTTTTACACAACGAGGGCAAAGTTATATAATCAATCTCTAACTGTCCTTCAGCCTGTAAACTGGAGTCATATGAGGCTGTAATAAACTACACGCTTACAGCTGCTCTATGAGCCCAGAGAGCCTAAACGCTTCAACAGAATCCAGAGTGGAGATTCCAGCGTGTAAAGTAGAGGGACGAGCGTCTCCTCTGGCTCCAGAGTGAGCGATGCTGTAAACGCTGCAGAGCGATCTCACACAGATTGACATGTAATCATGCAATTAAACGAGATAACAGATAAACGGGTAAACTTTGAGCTCTGATACGACCTGCAGGTGTTTGGGTTTCGTGATTTGGTTCCAGGAAAAGACCAGCTGGTCAGCTGACGTGCACACACACACACACACACACACACACACACACACACACACACTTGAGGAGTGTTTAAAGCGTTCCTTATGTCAGGCTGAGGTCCATGTGAGCTTCTGTGTTTTGCCCCTCGTGTTTCCGTCAGGATTCAAACACACGGAGCGGTGTGATTGCGGCGTGATTGTGCCGTTTCCTTCCCAACGAGAAGCAGAGAAGGAAAAAAAAACCCCCACAAACATAAAACAATGGAGTTGGGTAACACTTCAATCATTCCGGGAGGTGGAGTGATGAGAAAACACCTCCATCTAAATATAACAGAGCAGCTCACAAACAGGAAGCTGGCCTGTAAACACCAGGACCTATAGAAGCTCTCAGTGAAGAGCAAACACTCGTCTTCACGCTCCGCACGCTGCGTGACAGTCAGCATCTCATATAATACCTGGTGTTTATGGGAGAGCTGCAGTGATAAAACTCAAACAATCACAGAGAAGATTGTGCTCCGTCTTATCTGATGGAGCTCTTCCGTTTGTCTTATCTGGACTTCCTGACACAAAGGAAGTCCCCTTCTAATCCAAAATGGCGTCTGAGCAGACCACCATGACAGGCGGAGCTGAATGAGCCTGACTGAGCCTGAATGAGCCTCAGCTGAAGGCCTGAAGGGACCAATGAGCTCCTGCTTCACAAAGGAGGAAGAATGAGGAGGATGAGGAAGAAGGTTTCTATTGTTCCATCACTGCCAAACATTTTGAAGTTGTTTTGATGTTTGTAGCTGTAAATGAAGCCGCTGTGTTACAAATAGATCAAAAGTGAAAACGTTTATTTTGCATTATATTTCATTGCATTTTAAAATGTTTTCAGAATTTAAAAAATGTAAAAGTTTGGGAGAAATGTGAGTGGACTTTCACAAGGTAGTGAAACAATTTGAAATTGATTTCTTGGTTGATGTCAAAGGTTAAAAATGTGCATCAACATAACAAAGTACTGAAGCAAACGGAGCGTGTGATCGTGAGGTCAAGTGATGGTCAGAGAGCGTTAAGTGTCTTGTGTTTCTACACACACACACACACACACACACACACGTGACCTCATGTGACTGCTCACATTGTTGTGATAAACTTTGTGACAAACAGATTCAAACAGAACAAAGTAAAGAGCATACGTGAGGGAAGATGTGAAGATCACATGACCAACAAGGTCTCACTGCTTATTCTATCAAAGCAAATATGTCACGTCTGTTTTTCATGATCAGCTTCCTCATTTCAACGTAAACACAGTTTAGATTTGTATTTTCTTCCTCCTTCCCCTCCTGGCTCTTGTTCTGTGTGTGGTTGTGTGTTGTCCTGAGTCCTTGCCTCCAGAATCCTGAAGCAGATCCTCATAGTGACCCAGGAGCACAGATCCAGGCTGAGAGAGAGGAAGTGGGTCTGGAGCAGCGAGTGCAGCAGCTGTGATGATGCAACACCTCGCTGACTTGCATGCCACACTTCCTCACACAGCTGCCAGTTTACACACTCTGACCGCCAGGCAGACGTGCAGCGAAAATCAGGCTGGAGGTTTGAATCCATGTGTTTCTCCCTCGCTTAGCTCTTCCAAGGCGAGGGACGTGAGCAGGTGTCAAGCACGGAGGAAGTGGAATGTAAAGGACTTGAGCCTCCACCTGAACTTGGATCAATACAGGTCATCATAGTGGGAGGAGCACCCTGAGGTCATCATAGTGGGAGGAGCACCCTGAGGTCATCATAGTGGGAGGAGCACCCTGAGGATCTGCTGAGGCCACACCTAAACATATCAGACTTGTTCCCACACATCTGCACTCCCTCACTGAGCAGAGCCGTCACATCATTCCTGCTCGTGTGCTGAGTTGGTTGGAAGTTGTGAGATAAAAAGTGAAACCAAATGAATGAATCCTGATCCATGGAGAAGCTTCTGGAAGAACACAGATGAAGTCCACGTCCCAAACAAAACCAATCAAATCAATCAAACTGTAGAGATGAACCCCACTTCTCCAGTTCTCCACCTCTCGACCTCTTGACCTTCATCCTGTTTGACATTTGGGTGGAATCAAAACTGTCCACTTACTTGTTCTACTGAGCTTGTCCTGGCAGTCAGCATCTCATATAATACATCAGCGTCAGGCTTTGTGTGAGCAGACATGTGAAGCACGGATCAATAAGTTCATCCTGCCACACATTAAAGATCATCAATTCTACTCTAACTATTTTGGACTTCTTCGGATCTCAAGAAAATGATGACATCGTGCTGTTTGTCAGATTAGAGTTGTTGTTGTCTGTCCATGTTTAGATTCTGTTTAGATTGCTGATTTATTGACATTAGATTAGATTATCTTTACTTTATTGATCCCAGGCACCACATTCCTTTGTTACAGCAGCAGTGTGTGTGTGTGTGTGTGTGTGTGTGTGTGTGTGTGTGATGTTTACAGATGAAGTTAACTGGACTCACAGAATCTTACACACAAACAGATGAAAACACAAAAATACACTCAAATATCTAAATAAATACACATGTCAGTGGTTGTATTGATCCCAAGCCCCGCCCCCGACCACGCCCCATCCTAGTTTGCACACCTGTCGCGGTAGCAGCTGCGGCTCCCCGGCAGCGCCCCGCTTCCTCCTCCTCCTCCTCCTCTTCCTCCTCCTCCGGGGCGGGCCTCGCGCTCCTCTCCACTCCCACACACCCACACACCCACACACACTCCTCCACATACACACACACACTCAGTAGTTGTCCAGTAACGCACGTGGAGCCCCGTGAAGCCCCGCAGCCGCCGCGCGCGCCCCGCAGACTGTTTGATGCCGCACGGAGCTCGAGCGCGCTGCTGCCCCGCGCTGCGCGTGTCGCTGCTTCTTCTTCTGCTTCTGCTTCTTCTTCTTCTTCTCCCGGACAGTGTGCGGGAATGAGCGCCGCATAGGTCGGTCTCGTGTCGTCGCTCTCCCGCACGCACGCAGGCAGGCAGCATGGTCGATAAAGGCCCCCTGCTGACCTCCGCCATCATCTTCTACCTGTCCATCGGGGCGGCGATCTTCCAGGTCCTCGAGGAGCCCAACTGGAAGGAGGCGGCTCAGACCTACAAGAACTACAGGGAGAAGATACTCAAGGACTTCCCCTGCCTCACCAAGAAAGACCTGGACAACATCCTGGAGGTATGGACCCTCTTAGCCGCAGCGTGTGTAGAAGAAGAGCAGGGCCCAGTTAGTCTGTGAGGAGAGGAGGTTCAACAGGTCCTCATACAAAGATGAAGAGTAGAAAAGAAGTCAATCTGATCAATGTGTCCGATATTAGAAGTATTTACATATTTATACTATGATACATGTTCACATGCTTCTGTGGTGAAGAGGAGCTGAGGGCTGTGGTGTGTTTGGGTTGTGTAACGAGCTCATGTGACTGTGTGCGTGGGTGTGCGTGGGTGTGCGTGCGTGTGTGTGTGTGTGTGTGTGTTTACTTTGGCAAACTTCTCAACTGCAGAGTAAACCCAGGTCTGGTCTTCAGTTTGCTTCTTCTTCATGCAGTATGAAGTTAGGTGCTTTACTTTGAGTTGAATGCAGGAGGACCTCAAAGCGCAGGGCCGGACCTAGAACCGGGGTCCCCGGGCCAGAGGGTTCCCAACCTATAATGAACTCTCATTTGTTTATTCATGATGACAGAGCGGCTTAGCTGCATGTAGAGTCTGGCCTCAGGTGCTTCATGTGTGTTTGGTGTTTGGCGCTCAAGTGTACACACACACACACACACACACACACACACACACACACACACACACACACACACACACACACCTGCACCATGGAGGTTTCCCCACTGTTTGTTCTTTGTCCTGATCTGAAATGAAAGGTGCTGGACTCGAACCTGTGCCGGCCCACAGAGGTCACTACAGGTCACAGCATTACTGGACTAATGTGAGGCTGAGTCTGATTCTGTAATTAGGTTTCACTTCAGGAGCAGTTTGACTTTGAGCCTGGTTTGATTTCCTGCTCTGTTTGCGTTTCACAACTCGGGGACTTCTCCACTTTCTCCACTTTCTCCTTTTCTGCACAGTCAGGGTGGAGAGCTGAGGCTGAAATGGAGAAGGAGAGGCTGCAGGTTCTAGTCTCACAGATCTTCCAGCTTGTAGCTGTTGAGCCTCAGAGTGGAGCCTAAGTCCTGTCAGGCTGAGTCACAGGAGGAATGTGCTGCAGTCTGCTGTGTTGTGAAGGAGGTGACACAGAGGTCTGATCTGATGAGGTTCAGCTGTGATCAACTTTCACCAGAGCCTCCTCAGGAATGAGCCACAGCCCTCTGAGACTCAGCCCTCTGAGCCTCAGCCCTCTGAGCCTCAGCTGTCTGAGCCTCAGCAGTCTGATCTTCAGCCCTCTGAGCCTCAGCTCTCTGAGCCTCCCTGCTGCTCTGGAGGAGCTCAGATCTGGACTTAGACTGAGTCAAAGTACAGGCATCTCATTCAAAAAGTCCATTTGACCCATGAGAGAACAAGCTTCGTACATGAACGTCCTTTAGCTGCTGAGCATCTCAGTCGTATCAATATGTTGAATTCATTCTCCCAACAGTTGGACTTAAATCTCGTTTAGTCTTTGTAATTATTTTCTAATTGGCTCTGACTCTCCTTCATCGTTTCACGGAGTCAAAGTTAAGCAATGAAGTTCTCTCTTCTCTTAAATGTTAGATTCTGTAGTACAAATCCTCTAAAACCTCCTGAAGTGCTGAGGTGTGTGTGTGTGTGTGTGTGTGTGTGTGTGTGTGTGTGTGTGTGTGTGTGTGTGTGTGTGTGTGTGTGTGTGTGTGTGTGTGTGTGTGTGTGTGTGTGTGTGTGTGTGTGTGTGTGTGTGTGTGTGTGTGTGTGTGTGTGTGTGTGTGTGTGTGTGTGTGTGTGTGTGTGTGTGTGTGTGTGTGTGTGTGTGTGCAGATGTGCTCAGCAGCTTCTTATCTGCCTCTGTGATCCTTGGATCCGACCCTTTACTGCTTTGTTGGGTTTGTGTCGGGTCGTAAACGGGCTGGAGCGTCTGCAGGGCTGATAGGCTGCAGGGCGTGGAGGCCAAACGCCGCCGTACTCGGTGTTCCATTCGCCAAAGATGTCATTCCTGCAGAAGATGAAAGCCAATGTGGGGCCGTTGACCTCTGCAGTCTGAACCCAGGTAGGGAAGTCCCAGACCTGAGTCCCAGACCTGAAGACTCTGTGACCCTGGCCTGGTTCTGTCTCTCTCCTTTAGTCTGGGATGTTTTCTGTCCTAATCTCAGACGGGCTGGTGAGAGGTCAGAGACAGAGCAGCGTGGAGGAACAGAGGGAGAGGAAACCTTTCACTGCTTCTCCCCTGACAAAAGGCAGATCCAGGCTCTTTGTTCCTCATGTATGACCAGACGGAGGACAAGTCCCGACCCGTCTGCCTCTCTGGGCCCACATCACTTTTAGGAACGGTATTATTCCCCCAACCCCCCACTGCTTCCTCCTGCTTCTCCTCTGTGTGTTGGGGGATTGAAAGGGATATGCCCCGGCCCCCCCTGGCCCCCCCGGCCCCCCCTGGCCCCCCATTCACTGGATCCTCTTTGAGAGTCCAATGTGCTTCCGAGTTGAGTGAGAAATGTGGAGCGTCTGGAGTGAAACTCCGCACATTCCTTCATGTGCGGCGGCTGAAACGGCTCCAGATCTCCACCTGAAACTGAGAGTTGAGCAGCTTCTTCCTGGCACGTCTCTCTTTTAAAGGAGGAGCTGGAATCGGGTTCCCGTCTTTGTAAACTCGTCACACTGAGCCGGGTTCAAATGTTTGTCAGTCAGAAGTGAAAGTGCAAAAGTCGCGCTGGCCTTTTAGCTGCGAGTGTGTGTGTGTGTGTGTGTGTGTGACGTGGTTGTCATCCTGCGGTGGTGTGGAGTGTGTTCTCTCTCATGCCCACGTCAGCTGCAGGGGCAGAACAATGAAGCGGTGCCAGGCAGGCGACAACAATGAGGGAGAGCTCTGGGAACTTTCCCTCTGCCTGGCTGTGACGTCGCCGTCATCCTGCTTTCATCTGGACCTCCATGTTGCCACGTGTGTTTACGCTGGGCAGAGTTGATCGGAGGAGGAAGGTTTCCAGCGTCTGTCGGTTGGGGACGACTTGGCTTCGATCTGTCGCCCCCTAGTGGATAAACCTTCAATCCTTCAGGTACGGGCGGTAAACACTCAGCCCAGCGTGAAGGGACAGGAGGCTGAGGCGTTTGGTCTTAAACTTTAGGCTACTTGGCCAATCGCAGCTCAGTGTCGCCGCCCTGGAGACAAACACTGAGAAAAGCGTCTTTGGAGGATCTCGCCTCAGCTTCTCAGCTCTACGATGTTTAGGTTGATTGAAAAGTTCTGCCAGTTTCCTGCAGACCCGGGAGAAACAGTGAGGACGTTTCCTTTCCTCCCTGCATCAGCTGAGCTCTGATTGGACAGCAGCTTATCAATGACCTCAGGCTAACTCACTCCATTCTAGCTCAGAATTTAAATCTGAAGTGTCTGAGCCGTGTCACCATCATCTCATGTGGCCTCCTCTGTTTCATGTTCTGGCCCTGGTTCATGTTGGGAGCAGAGCTTCTATTAGTTTTCCATTATGGAAACTTCACTCAGCTTGTTAACAGTTATAAACTCTACGAGGAGGCGAACAAGAAAAGAGCCACACGCTTGTAAACGCCGCCGCTCTCTGCTTTATTAACGAGGCTTTGCTATTAACCACAGAGGCCTTGAGGTGGTCGCTTTACGGCCTCGTGAAAGTTCAACCAGGGCCGTCTACGCATTAACTCAGCTTTGAGGAGGAAGGAGGAAGAGTCAGCGCCGTGTTCTCTGTCCCAGCCTTGCTCAGAGGCACTACGGAGGACCAGAGGGCAGCGGAACGTTTACCACACACACTACACACTCCTCAAACCATCAGATCCTGTCCACAGCAGAGCTTCCCTGTCGAAGAAGAAGAAGGACACAAACGAATCCAAACGGCCAAAACAAACCTGTCTCTCTGCGTTGTCCTGACTCACACTCCTGACACACACACACACACACACACACACAGCTCTTAATGGAGTCATGTGTCTGTGGTGCAATCACATAACAAAGTCTCTCTTTCTCTTGACAACGTGTAAAACACAGTTTCACTTGACTCTGCTGAGGCGATGGCGTTCAGACGGCAGCTGTTGATGAACCGCAGCGTCGTCTTGATCGCTCTGTAAATCCCCTCGGCCCTGTTTCAGTCTCAGAAGCGTCTCCATGTGTCGCTGGGAGCTCAGCTGGTGAAGTCTTAATCCGGCAGTGACGGTTTCATTTCCACCTTTCACACACACACACACACACACACACACACACACACACACACACACACACACACACACACACACACACACACACACACACACACACACACACACACACACACACACACCAGAAGTAAAGGGTGAAGCACAAAGTGGTGAGCAGATGCATGCTGGGAGAAGGTAGAGACTTTATACTCCAGCTGCGTCACCTCTGCGTCCGTCCTGACCTGATGAGGGATCTGAACCCGTTCTTTTGGGCGGTTGACCTTTGATGGCAGTCATACAGAGCAGTGGCTCCTCTGACCTCTATGTAGGGGAAACCCATAGAGCTGCTATAGAGCGGCGTGTCAGTGGATGGCACGTCAGCTGTTTCCCAGCATTCCTCTGCTGTGTTTGTGGAAGAATCCCGGCGACGACGAGGCGACGAGGCGACCACCTGCCTGATAACAGCCAGAGCTCCTGTTACACTCACGCTGCACCATAGTGTTACTCTCACTCTAATGTCTGTCTATCAAAGCTTTACAGTACAGAGAGAGGCTGAGGGGACAGTGGGGTGTGTGTGTCTCTCTCTCTCTCTCTCTCTCTCTCTCTGTCTCTTTCTCTCTCTGTCTCTCTCTCTTTCTCTCTCTCTCTCTGTCTCTCTCTTTTTCTCTCTCACTGTCTTTCTCTCTCTCTCTGTGTCTCGCTCTCTCTTTCTCTTTCTCTCTCTGTCTCTCTCTGTCTCTCGTTTTCTCTCTCTCTCTCTCTGTCTCTTTCTCTTTCTCTCTCTGTCTCTCTCTCGTTCTCTCTGTCTCTCGTTTTCTCTCTCTCTCTCTCTGTCTCTTTCTCTTTCTCTCTCTGTCTCTCTCTCGTTCTCTCTGTCTCTCTCTCTCGTTCTCTCTGTCTCTCTCTCTTTCTCTCTCTCTCTCTGTCTCTCTCTTTTTCTCTCTCACTGTCTTTCTCTCTCTCTCTGTGTCTCGCTCTCTCTTTCTCTTTCTCTCTCTGTCTCTCTCTGTCTCTCGTTTTCTCTCTCTCTCTCTCTCTGTCTCTTTCTCTGTCTCTCTCTCGTTCTCTCTGTCTCTCTCTCTCGTTCTCTCTGTCTCTCTCTCTGTCTCTGTCTCTCTCTGTGTCTCTCTCTGTCTCTCTGTCTCTCTCTCTCTCTCTGTCTCTCTCTCTGTCTCTCTCTCTCTCTGTCTCTCTTATGGATCCATGATGTTCTCTCCTCTCCAGCACACACACAAACACACACACACACGTTGGTCTTTACACGTTGCTGTTAAATGAGTCACATTGGTTCTAACCCTTGTGACTGTAATCATGCGTTGTTGCTCTGATGTCTCTGTCATGTTTGTGTTCTTCAGTATTGATCTGATCCAGTCTCTCTTATCTGGGCTCACATCGTATCTGTTAATGTTTAATACACTGACATCTGCAAACATCCACAGTGATGAGACTGTGTGTGTGTGTGTGTGTGTGTGTGTGTGTGTGTGTGTGTGTGTGTGTGTGTGTGTGTGTGTGTGTGTGTGTGTGTGTGTGTGTGTGTGTGTGTGTGTGTGTGTGTGTGTGTGTGTGTGTGTGTGTGTGTGTGTGTGTGTGTGTGTGTGTGTGTGTGTGTGTGCGCGCTGCAGTCACATAACAGTCTGTCTCGCTCTTCACAAAGAGAGAGAGACCTTACTGTGTGGACCCCACCAGGCAGGGACAGTCTGGGGACGTCTTTCCCGTTGTCCTCATATTTGCAAACCCGTCACCCAGACTTCTCCCACATTAGCGTGGCTGTGAGCAGAGGAAGTGTTCCTCCTGTGGTTTGCTCTCAGCTGACGCAGCGTTTCAGACGGGTCAGATGTTTCCTCCTGGTTTGCTGCGCGTGTGTGTGTGTGTGTGTGTGTGTGTGTGTGTGTGTGTGTGACACTTTGTGCCTCAGACCTCAGATGGTCCCCTCTTAGTGTTTCTAACATGAAGCTGGGTTATAAGCTCCTCTTTAATGCTTCATTCCTTCAGAGAGTCTTCAGGCGTATCTCCAGCTTCTTTCAGCCCTGTTCCCAGTGTATGAGCCACTTCCTCCTGCCCGGCCTGTCTTTGTGCTTGGTGGCACACAAAGGCTCTTTTCTCTCCGTCTCTCGGGGGTCCGGGCTTATTGCCTCGTTCTCAGGCCCGTTTGTGACCTCAGGCAGCTATGAGGTTGACCTGCAGCTGACCCCTTTGACCTTTTTAAGGGACCTCCTGCACAGAAAAGCCCATTTGTGAAGGTCGCAGCTCGGCCTCCTCCTCCTCCTCCTCCTCCTCTTCAGCTCGTCTGGGTGAAAGTCAAGACGGCTTATTGGATTTTCAAACATTCATATTGTTAAATGTGTGTGAGCCTCCTGCTTTGATTTGAAGGTTGTATCTCTTCTCTTTCTGTGACTTCCTGTGAGACAGTGGGGCGCGTTGGCGTTCACTCCCATGATCACGGCTGCACTCTGCCCTCATGTCGTTCTAACGCATCAGCATGTTGCACATTTCAGATTCAGCACTTTGTTATCTCCAGCAGACCGACGCCTGAACTCGTGCGGTCGCCCTCATTGTGCTGTCGCTCGCCTCAGACTCAGCTCAGCCTCAGCTCAGGCTCAGACTCAGCTCAAACTCAATGTCACACAAACGGCCACCCGAGATTGGAGGTGACATCGGCGTTTGTTCTTCTGTTGAGTTTGTTATTGCGTTAGCGTTGAGCTTTGAGCCGGCGTGTCGTTTCAAACACATTATCACTTCCCTGCACAGGGAGTGATTACAGAGGGCAGGTGGTGATTTAGTGTCTGAGGGAGGCCTGTGTGTGCTGCGTTTGTTTTCTCACTCGTGTCTGATGATGTAACGACCACGAGCCCCAAAGCTGCAGCTGAAGGGGTGAGGCTAAGCTCCGCCCCTTCTGCAGGTGATTTTAGGATCTGTTGCATGAAACAAAGCAGCGATCATGTGACAGGTTTTCTGCTGCTGTCTTGGTCTGGTGACTCTTTGGCCACGCCCCCTAACTGAGATCACCAGGCTGCACTGAAGTTAAATAGTTGTTGAGTAGTGTGAAGGGGTTAATGATTGTGTGTCAGAGGAGAACACAGCAGGGACTGAACACATCCCACCTGTCTCACCTCTAACTAACCTGCCTCTGGGTCTCTGTGTCCCTGTGTCTCTGTGTCTCTGTGTCTCTGTGTCTCTGTCCCTGTGTCTTTGTCCCTGTGTCTCTGTCCCTCTCTGTCTCTGTCCCTGTGTCTCTGTCCCTGTGTCTCTGTCTCTGTCCCTGTGTCCCTGTATCTCTGTCCCTCTGTCCCTGTGCCTCTGTCCCTCTGTGTCTCTGTCCCTCTGTCCCTCTGTCCCTGTGCCTCTGTGTCTCTGTCCCTCTGTCCCTGTGTCTCTGTCCCTCTGTGTCTCTGTCCCTCTGTCCCTGTGTCTCTGTCCCTCTGTGTCCCTGGCCCTCTGTCCCTGTGTCTCTGTCCCTCTGTGTCCTTGTGTTTCTGTCCCTGTGTCTCTGTCCCTCTGTGTCCCTGGCCCTCTGTCCCTGTGTCTCTGTGTCCCTGTGCCTCTGTCCCTCTGTCCCTCTGTCCCTCTGTCCCTGTGTCTCTGTCCCTCTGTGTCCCTGGCCCTCTGTCCCTCTGTGTCCCTGTGTCTCTGTCCCTGTCTCTCTGTCTCTCTGTCCCTGTGCCTACTCCAGACACCCCCCTCTCTTAATTACAGCACTCTGTCTTCAGACGTGTCATTATTAAAGAAGCAAACAGGTTCCAGCACTTTAGGGCTCAAGTCAATTTTGCCAACCATGGCACATTTCCATCCTGGAGCTCATTTGGAGAGGATCTGCTTTGGGGTGTGTGTGTGTGTATGTATGTATGTGTGTGTGTGGCAGCACACGCGTGGTTAGTGAGTGTTTGATGTAGCGTGTTGGTCTCTGTCTCGTCTCCTGTCCTTCATACGGGCTCCGTCTCTCGTGGGTTCCTCAGACTAATGAAGCACAAATTGGCCGCCTGTGCTGTCGTTTATAGGCTGCGGTGAAAACATGTGTTAGATGATGTGGAGACATCTGAGAGACGTGGAGTACGCTGACAGTTACTACGGTTACTCAGGTACTCAGGGTTTACACTGCGTTTCCATCTTAGAGATCACAACAAACAGCCGTCACAACTCAAACTCTGTTCTCCAGAATAGAATGAATCCATTAGCAGCTACAGAGTCATAATGCTCTCAGTCTATATCATACTTAAATCAGAGAGGAGTAAATCTCTGCCTCACGTGAGTCAGGACAGCAGCGTGAGCGAAGCACCTTGTTCCTTCTGCAGAACATCGGGATGCCAGACTCGGCTTCCTGTTTTTCTATCAAAGTGGTTTGAACTGAAGCATCTCGAGTCACAGCGAGTCACAGCGACTCCCCCCGGGTGCTGGAGTGTTCTCTCAGCTCATCGGCTCATCTGGAGATACCATCACTGTGTGGCAGGAAGGATGTGGCATAAGGAATGGAGCTTGCTGTCCTCCTCTCGCTCGTTTGTATCTCCAGCTCTCTTATCTTCATCTTCGTCTTGCTCCTCAGGTTGTGTCAGACGCTGCGGGCAAGGGCGTCACCATAACTGGCAGCAAGACCTTCAACAACTGGAACTGGCCCAACGCTGTTATATTTGCTGCCACCGTCATCACAACCATCGGTGAGTTCTGCTGACAGATGAGGGAGGAGCTGAGGTCGGCTGTTTCCACACTCGGCTGCTTTTTGGCTCCATTACACTTTGAGTCACGAGTAAAGGATGTTGTTGTTGTTTTAAAGGATATGGGAACATCGCCCCAAAAACCCCATCCGGCCGTGTGTTCTGCATCTTCTACGGGCTCTTCGGCGTTCCTTTGTGCCTCACCTGGATCAGCGAGCTGGGGAAGTTCTTTGGCGGCAGAGCCAAACATCTGGGTCAGTTCCTCACCAAGAAGGGCTTCACGCTGGTACGTTGATGTGGTTCTTCTGTATGTTTGACACGTGGTGTCAGAACTTCCTTCTTCTCAAATAACCAGGCCTTTGTCTTCTTCTCCAGAGGAAGGCCCAGTTCACCTGCACCGCCATCTTCCTCCTCTGGGGTGTGCTGGTACATTTGGTCCTTCCACCTCTGGTGTTCATGTCTCAAGAAGGATGGTCCTATGTTGAAGGCTTGTACTTCTCCTTCGTCACTTTGACCACCATTGGGTTTGGAGACCTGGTAGCAGGTGAGATCCTTCAGCAGGAGTTAGTGTCATTACATCATCACACAGTTCAGTTAGGGGAGCGAGGAGATAAGAAACAACAACATGGATCCATATGGGTCCATTAAAGACCTACAGACCTGAAGAGAAGCACAAACATCTACACACTGACAGAAGGACACACAGAGTTTAGACATAATTCTTAAAAAAAACGTGAAAAGCTTTTGTGTCTTCAGCAGTGTATTCAGTTCCATCCTGATTCATCTTATTTACGTTCAATGAGCTGATGTTTGGAGATGTTTGAGTCGTCATGTCTCTGTTCTGTCTTTGTCTTGGCAGGTGTGGACCCAAACACAGAGTACCCGACCCTGTACCGTTACTTTGTGGAGGTATGGATCTATCTGGGCCTGGCCTGGCTCTCTCTGTTCTTCAACTGGAAGGTCCGGATGGTGGTGGAGGCCCACAAAGCCCTGAAGAAGCGACGCAAGCTCCGCAAACTCTCTCTGGATGAGCTGCGGCACTACAAAGAGACTCACAAGGCGTCGCTTCGCCTGCCGCCCACTCCCAGCGACGTCAACATCTTCAGCTTCCTGTCCAAGAAGCAGGAGGGCTACAATGACTTGATCAAGCAGATTGGCACCAAAAAGCACGTGGGTAACAGCGGCGGCAGCGGCGGCAGCTCCATCAACACGTCCAAAGAGATGAGTCGCTCCAAGAGCTGCAATGACGCTCCCATATTTAACGGCCACACCATCCTCAGCCTGGAACGCTCGCCGCGCCACAAGAGGCGTTACAGCTTCAGCGATCGCGTCACCGTGGCGTTCTCAAAGTCCAAGAACTACCTGCTGGGTGCAGACAGTGGCTCTCTGCTCTCTGAGGACCACGGAGACGGAGACCTGGATCCCCACCAGGACGGCATGTTTGAGAACCAGCTGGACAAAGACGTGGACCTGGAGAATGGAGGAGAGCTGGGAGGAGTGGGAGGTTGCAGGTCCGGGGGCCGAAGGACGTGGGACTCTAAAGACTACCATTCCCTCACGTATCAGAACGCCAACATTACGTTCATCGACGAGGAGAACTTCCTCAGCAATAACCTGCAGGATAATGACGATGACGACTCTAAAGCTAAGCTATCTATCGCTACCTGCGACGAAAACATGGAGATGAACTCCAAAGAGGAGCCGGGCTCAGAGACGGAGGGGTCGGTGTTCACCAGCGACGGCTCAGAGGACGGACACTCCTACGAGAAGCTGGTGGAAGAATACGCCAAGGAGGAGAACACGGAATGCTGAGCTGCCTGAGTGTGTGTGTGTGTGTGTGTGTGGTCTGACCCATTCGACAGCATGTATACAGTATGAACCATTTCACCGCCGGGTCCTTTAGGCTCTGACTCTGAACCGACGCCTCAGACTTCAGTTGAATGTTCTGTTATTTGCCGAGTTTCCTGTGAACTCGTCACAACAAGCAGACTGAGTATTTATGCTTTGATCTATTTATGATCTTTTATACGGTTTTAGAGATGAGGCGTGTGTGTCGAGCGTCCCGGCCCGACGCAGGAGTCGCTCCACTCGTCATCATCGTCGTCATGGTGACATGTTTTAAAGTGATTGCAGGTATCTGCTGGCTTCCTGCTCATGTTCACCATATTGGTGTTTTGATATATTTATGATGAAGATGAAGGACATGACAGCCTTTTATTCATTGGCTTTGTGCATTGATGTCTCTTCTGGTTGCACACTTCCACCTCATGGGGACCGCTTGAAGTCCATTTCTGTGCAGGTTGTCTCTAAGAATCTGAGCCAAACAGTCCTAAAGATGAAGAAGCGCTGGAGGGCCAACTTTCCCTTTTTATCTCTGTGAAATCCTAAACATGCTGCGTGTCAGAGTGACATTTTGTTTTGTCTGAGAGCCACAGGATCATTTTGACTGCACTAGAGGTCATCAGTGACGACGCACAGACATCTGGGAGTCTGAGAACCGACTGAACTCAACGTCTGACTTGTTTTCTGGCCAGAGGAACATTTAGGCAGCGAAGGAATTCAGCTAAAATGTGAAGAAGCTGCCTGTGAAACACTGAATACTCTTAATGTTTCTGTCTTTACTTTGCTCTAAAACCATTTCACTGCTTTGCTATTTAAGGAATTCTGATGCCAAAGTCGTCTCAAACTGGTTTAGCGAGCTCACACTTCCTCTGCAGGCGGCGTGCTCGCTCACAGGAGCCGGCGTCTTCAGCCTGAGCCTCTTCTCTTCTCTTTCCTCTCGCTGTGTTTGCTTGTAAATATTGGCCGACTGCTCGTCAGTAGCCACAAACACGCCTCTGCTGGCGTCGCGGCCCGGTGTTTCCCTCTGGGTGTTGGCCGGCCTGAACGACTGAACCCCAACACGGCCGAGGCCGGGTGACCTGTGACCCGTCGACGCTCTAGGCGGCCATGAGACACAAAGTAAACAGTGTTGTTGCTCTGGCTTCTTGTGTGGCTTTGTCTAAGTCATCACGTCTGTTGCATTAACCCCTCGGACTTTTTCACATATTAACTTACACACAGAAAACTTGAAACGGCGTCGCTCTGCAGAGGAAGACGCAGCGTCGCTCTGCAGAGGAAGACGCAGCGTCGCTCTGCAGAGGAAGACGAGCGTGGCCTCTAATGTGAGAACCAGTGGGAACTTAAGTCATGTGTAAATATGTATAAAGCCTGATGATGTCATATGTGTGTCCACCTCTGCCTTGAACATGAACACACTCAGTGGGACGTCACCTGAATGTCCTCCTCTTCCTCTTCCTCACTCGGCACGTTTACATGCATGCAGACTCCCGTTCCACTCTAATTAAGCCGGTAAATGGGTTTCTCTCTTATGCACCATGGTTACTCAGAGTAACAGATGATGTGAATGTAAACACTGGGGTCTTAAAGCTCCTCTGCATGCGTTTCCTCCGGAGGAATCCTGCCTGGTGCACGTCGGTGTTTGGCTCACTGCCACTTAATGGCACTAGAGACGGTGATGGGAGTCCTGATTGCATGTAAACGTGGCGACCCGGCTGACTGACTGGAGGCTGGCTGGCTGACTTGAGGCTGACTGGAGGCTGGCTGACTTGAGGCTGACTGGGGGCTGGCTGACTGGAGGCTGGCTGACTTGAGGCTGACTGACTGGAGGCTGGCTGACTTGAGGCTGACTGACTGGAGGCTGACTGACTGGAGGCTGACTGACTGGAGGCTGGCTGACTTGAGGCTGACTGACTGGAGGCTGGCTGACTTGAGGCTGACTGACTGGAGGCTGGCTGGCTTGAGGCTGACTGGAGGCTGGCTGACTGGAGGCTGGCTGACTGGAGGCTGACTGGGGGCTGACTTGTCTGTCTGAGCACATTTCTGCCTTCCTCTCCCTGGACCTGTTGGTGCAGACATGGTACTTGTCCCGACTGATTGAATTACAAGCATGTGCCAAGATTGTGATCCTCTGCAGATCCTGATGTGTCAAACTTACTCCAATTGTGTTTTTTATAATTAAATTATTCACCTTTGTAAAAGTTTGTATAGTGAATCCAAACAAACCTGTATATTTCATACAAATAAAGAAAGAAACGTTCAATGAAACTTGCTTTGCTGAGATGTGACTGCAGGAGGGTAGAGCGACAGTAGAGCGTCCGTAGCTCTACGTATGCTGCTGTCGGCCTCTTAAGTGTTTCCACATGGGCACATTCCACTGCATTTATATGACCTCTAAATGACCTTTGACCCAGGCGGTTAATTTTAAATACTGAGTAAACACGTTTATGAGAGCAAAACACGACGAGTGCATCGATGAAGCCTTCAGGAGCTCAGATGGGATTCCTGCCTCAGCACATTTAGGCAACAAGACACAAAAGAAAATGTAAAATAGTCAGAATATCACTTTAGATCTATAGGATAAGTGTTTACATCACACACAGCCACATGGTTTCACTTTATTCTTTATTTTACAGTGGCTTTCTATAGCTGTTAGTTATATGATGTTTAGCTTTTGTACATAGGAGATTTGATCAGATATTCTGAGCTGATATGTTGAACGACCGGCTCTTCCTGTTCCTCCTGATAGTTTCACACACGTCTGTCTGACAAGGCTGCAGAATAATGAGACGCCTGCTGCTTCTATCTGACTCCCTGTGTGTCTGTAGTGGCTGCTTGGTCAGGTTAGAATGGTTTGAACATTGTTATCATACGGACACATGCTGTTGCTCATTATGCACACACACACACACACACACACACAGAGCAAGGTCATGTTGTCAGACAAATGAACTTATCTGTAAAAGGGGGAAAACCTGATAAACAAACTCCATAAACACTGGAAACCCAATCCTGAGTCAGCGAGTGGCGGCAGTTGGGAAGCATCTGTGTGGCTGAGGGACAGTTTATCTGAGCCTATCAGCTCATGGCTGGAATGTGTGTGAGTTTTAATAAGTGTGAAGGTTGTTGACATTTCCTGATCTGCCAAAAGGACCTGAGATCAGTGTGTGCATTCCACTCAGCTGCTGTTGCCGCGGGGTACAAATGATCACCATTGTCTGCCTGGATTTAGCTTCACACACTTCCTTATATACACTTCCCCCGTCAGCAGGCAGAGGCAGAGGAACAGGCAGACAAAAGCCTCTTTATACCCGCGATGAAATACAATCTCAGTATCCGGACACTTCATCTGGGCAGTGACAGCCGATGATGGGATCTGATTGGATCTCAGGCGACCTGTTGGTACACGATTAACCATCAGGGGCGCGGACAGGGTTCTGACACAGCTTTGGTTATGGCTAAATGTCTAAAATACAAATAATCGGCATGAAAATGACAAAAAAAACTAAATAGAAATGATAAAGGGGACTTCCAGGTTTGCCCAGATAGTCCACTCTCTTTAGCGCTGTGAGCGTGGGATGGCAGGGGTGGAGCGGAGGAGCGGTGAACAGACAGGAAGCTGCAGTTAATTCACTTTTTGAAACAAATCGTCCCTTTTTATTTTAGTGCAGATAACAAAGTCTCACATTGAGAAAACAATATCTTTTTATTCCATGGAGAAAAGGCATCAAGGTCTTTGTACACATTACATTACATTACATTACGATCATTAAGCAGACGCTTTTATCCGAAGCGACTTACAATAAGTGCGTTCAACAAAGGTAGATAAAAGAACTTCAGGTCACTCATTTCCTTCCTAAACCAACAGCTAAGAGCAAAACTAGAGCTAGAGTAGAAGTGCAATGAGTTAGGTACTATGATGAATGACACATAGTTGAATGTGATTCAGAACTTATTCCACGTTCCGATCCTCTGAGTTTCCCTCTGAGTTTCCGTTTCCCTGCAGGTTTCTCTGTGTTGTTGTCGTTGCCGTGTGAAGCAAGCAGGTGCAGATGTGATGTGTTGCCCTACATCTCAGTCTGAACTGTGCCTACGCAATGTCTAAGGTAAACAGAATGTAAAAGCACCACAGCTGCTTCGTCTCCAACAGAGCTGCTTATGTTTCTGCTCACATTAACCTTAATTGGCACCACAAACCCTCACAGCGCTGAAAGTGAATGCAGGCGGCGATAAAGACGTTTACATAAGATTACAAAGAGGCGGCGAGCTCCACCAGAGCGGAAAATGAACCCTCAGTGTGATGAGCGGCTAAAATCTGACACCGGTGCGTTGAATGGCATCACAGCCAGAGCCGCTGAGCCAAAGCTAGCACATTATTCTGCCATTTGAGGTCAGAAAGTCAGAATTGTATCTGAATTTTGTAACATTTGAAGTTCAAGATTCCAAATTTCTCCCACTGGAACCTTTGATCTTAAACTACAAGTTAGAACAAGAGGGCCGATATCACATTCCTACAGACGTGCACTTGTTTTGACATTGTGTGCGTGTGTGTGTGTGTGTGGGGGGGGGGGGGCAGATTATGCAAGACCTCCAACCAAAGCCAACTCCCCGACCTCCATTCACACTGCAGTGCTTCCTGGAGAGTTTGTGTTTCCCTGATGCAGCGTGTGTGTGTGAAGACATCATGACAGAGTGTGTTCAGACTGCAGCTGCACACATCACAGGTCAGCATGTGTCACACGCACCCAAGATTTCCTCATACAGCCGCACATAAAAGGAGCATTGTGGCCTATGGGTTAGATTCAAAGCCCCGTCACAATAAAAGGCTTCTAAACTTCTAAGAACTGCGGTCTATTATTGATATATACAGGGAGGCAGTAGCTCAGTGGGTAGAGCTTCCGCTTGGGAACCGGAGGGTTGCCGGTTCGAGTCCCTGCCGAGGTGCCCCTGAGCAGGGCACCGAATCCTCAATTGCTTCCCCCTCTGCGGAGGGTGGTAATGTAAGTCGCTTTGGATAAAAGCGTCTGCCAAATGATCGTAATGTATTGTTAGTATTATTATCAGCAGTACTGTTGTTGTTTTTGTTATGATATAAGTTAAAAAGAGAGAAAATGTATTAAAAATAGGTTTCAAACAGTTAAGTTACATGAACCAAATGAGTCAATGTTCCATTATGTTCATCTTGACCTCAGGTGGTTTGATCCTTGGGAAAATGAAGACCAGTCAGCTGTCAGTTTCTTTAACTTTGTGTATGAAATGTGCCGGCCTTGACTTCCACCTTTGAACAGTGACCAGTGTGTGTGTGTGTGTGTGTGTGTGTGTGTGTGTGTGTGTGTGTGTGTGTGTGTGTGTGTGATCAATCAATGCCATCTCTCTCTCTGTGTATCAACACGTCCATCCATGGGCTGACAGCTGGGCGTTTTGTCAACAGAGGAAGTGGGGGAACCTGATGGAGAGTTGTTTCTGTTGCTCTGTGAAGGCTTCACATAACAACAGTTCAGTGCCCAGGGCACAGGATGGGGACGGGACCAAGGACCCTTCTGACACCCAATTGTTTCCTGAGTTTCTGTGTCCGGCCTTCCGGAACGGAAACTTTTGGGCACCCCCAGAGGTGAGAGGTTTGTGTACTTTGGAGTGTGTGCACGCTCATATGCTGTGTGTGTGTGTGTGTGTGTGTGTGTGTGTGTGCGGGCATGAGAGGGAGGTGGGTTTGTTATTGAAGATGATGGAAGTACATTGGAACCATGCCCAAAGCTTTTTTAAGAGCGCGTATAGGAGAGGATGGGAAAGAAAGACACTGAGCGGGGCTGAACAATGCCACAAACAGCTGGCCACGTCCAGGTATTATGTTCACACAGGAAAGAAAGTGCTGACCTTGACCTTTAACCTCACAAAGCTCCGCTAGCATGATGCACTCCACGGGGTCGACGGGGTCACGGCCGTTAGAACATACTGTCCATTTGTCCAGCACAAGGATGGAATACCTGTTGTTGTTGATGATGATGTTTTCCTGGAATAGACATGATTCCAATGAAGACGAGCCTCTGTGTGGTTACACTAAAGGACCCTTACTTTGCTCCATATCAGCTCCTTCCTATAGTTCCCTTTGGTGTGTCTGTAGCTTGTAGAGGTAGTTGTCTTTGCAGCGTTCCCAGCCCCTCAGTTTTTTTCCTTCCAGAACACGCTGGCATGACAGCATGCAAATAAAGCGCCATGCTGACTGGCTGTGCCTTTACACATGCAAAATGATGTCTTGGGCGTACGTTTGAATGCCAGGGGATCTGAAACAGGGTGATGGGCTGGATGCATGTCAGGTGGCATCCTGCCTCTCACCCAGGGACCCCGGGTCTCCCCCTTCCCCCAGACCATCAACAGGATGGACGGGCTAAGACAGCAGGCAGATGGAAACTTGTTTCTCTTTCACACTCAGTCAGAGAACAACACTCACTTTGTAGCCATGCAGGATAGGATCTGAAGTTTCATAAGATTAGAATATAAACTTCCTCAAACAGCAGTTAAACTGCCAAAGTGTGACAGATTTATGGGTTTGTTATGTAACCTTTACATTTCTTACATATTTGCATAATGGAGCAGCACAGGTCTTCAAAGTTTGGTGTTAGAATCAATATTTAAAACTGATGTAATGTGTGTCTGTGTGTGTGTGTGTGTGTGTGTGTGTGTGTGTGTGTGTGTGTGTGTGTGTGTGTGTTGCATAACATTTGTGGAGCCTCATCACAACCATTTCACTGCTCACACAATCAATAAATAAATATTCAATCTAAACATTTCCTCCACAGAGAATATTCTCAATATTAAAGTCATGAAGCACAATTTAGCCTCCTTGCCATTTTGCCAAGATTTGTACGACCATAGATCATTTAGATGTAGAAAAAAGAAAGAAGATTTGTTGTTGTTATAAATTTCAAACTAAACCTTTTATCTTTTAAATGTTGAAGAGAGGATTTAGAATGCCAAAGCAAAATATGTGACACATGTTCTGGAGGAAGTGTTGCATAAGCAAGTCAAACATTGTGGAAAAAACAGTATTTAGTGCCCCCATGTGGTCAAACTATACCAACACAATCTGGGAAAGGTATACTCACGTTTATAAATTACAAAAATGTATATTTTGAAACAATGCGTGTCCGCAGAAAATAAAGGTTGTCTTTTGATCATTTTTCGCACTATTTTATTTTTAGATATAAATTCTTCAATCCAAGTGATTTCACTCATGTTGGTTGCAAAGACGTCACTCTCAAATTCGAAAGGTTTTTGGTTGTATACATTACACGAACTGAAATCCAGGCTTATTTCATAATCGGTCTGTCTAAATCATAACTAAAATAACTTTCGGTTTAAAAAAAAAAAAAAAAAGCATTTACCAGATTTCTTTTTTTTTTTTTACAAGAAACCTCGTATGATTTATGTTGTTTAGAAAATTCGGTCTGTGGCTAAGTGCCTGCTTGTTCTACTCTTCTACGTGTCCTTCGTTTTTTTCTGTCATTTCGTCAATCAAGGTTGAAGGTTTTAATGAAATATTTGCATTTTTGTCTTCTTTTATTTTGAAATGAGCCAATGCTAACCAGGATGTGCATCATTGTTATGCTAACTGTGTGTGTGTGTGTGTGTGTCATCAACAGGAGCCGAGGGGCTGCAAACATCAGAACAAAACAACATTAACGGCTCCGTGTTTGTGTTTGTAGGCGGCGCACTTTGATCAAAGTCGTACTTATATCTATATGATCACATCTGTCAGGCTGTCATCAGATTAGTTTGAGCTTCTGCGCATGAAAAACAAGTTAAACTCTCTGCGACGTTCAGCTGCCAGCAGCAGCTAGCTAGCTAGCGGGCTAACTGGGTGTTCTGAGCTCACTCGGGTCCGGACGGGACGGGACGGGACCGGGGCGGACCGGCAGACATGTCCTGCAGCCTTTTGGAGTTTTGTCGGCTACAGGAGCTGAAAACGGTCCAGGACTTTTTGTTCCAGAGCCAAGAAAGCGAACCTGCGGAGGACAAGCAGACAGGTAACGGGTCAAGGGTCAAAGAGCCGAACCGAGCAGAACAGGACCGACCGGACATGAGCTGTGTGTGTGTGTGTGTGTGTGTGTGTGTGTGTGTGTGTGTGTGTGTGTGTGTGTGTGAGAGACAGAAACCTCTTAGAACCAAACTATCGCGCAAACATTTATGTAGAAGAATCATCGCACACCATGACGTCATCACGTTCCACTCCATGTTCCACTGTTTTTGTTTGGAAACAAAGCGTAGTGATCAGGTCCATGTATGACATCATCCCTCCTCAGTCAGTAAACACGGATCGGGTCTGATCGGAGGATGTGATTGGTTCGTAACCCTCACCCTAAATATGTATGCACATCATGAGTATTTGTAAGTTTAGTTTGTTTCCGTGGTGATTGTGATGATGTTTGGCCCCGCCCCTCGCTCTGAGCTCTAACATGTACAGTAACATGACACGTGGAGAACATGTATGAGCAGAGAGGAGGAGATATCTGCTGCTCTTTGTGCTCTGAGTCACCAGCACACCTGAACGCACCACAGCATGATGGAGCTTGAACACAACACACACACACACACACACACACACACACAGCAGAGGAGCCACGTGTGCTGCACTCTGACACACACACACACAAACCCACACACACACGCAAACACAGCCGTTCACACACACACACACACACACACACACACACACACACACACACACACACACACACACACGTCTACAGGTTGTGCATCTCCTCTTCCTCTCTCTTCCTCCCTGGCAGAGAACGAGCTGTCCTGGGACACGTCTGACTGGGAGTCGTCATGGGACAGCGGCGAGAACCAGCAGGACGAAACCACGCCCACCACCAAAGTCAGTCTGTGTGTGTGTGTGTGTGTGTGTGTGTGTGTGTGTGTGTGAGTGAGTGAGGTTGAGAGCCCTGCTGCTTGAAGGACGAGCTGTGATCTCCAGTGACGTTCCTGTTCCTCTGTGCTCAGCAGGTGGAGGAGGAGAGCTCGGGTCACAGCGCCCCCTGGCTGCACGAGTGTGTGGTGTCCATGTCGCCCTACTCTGACCTGCTGGTGGTCGCCCGGCAACACAAGGCTGCGTTTCTGTCAGGTCAGATCTATGAGACACACACACACACACACACACACACACACACACACACACACACACACACACACACACAGCCTTACACTCTTCCTCAGTAAACAGATGAGTAGTAAAGTGTTGTCGGTTCCGTCTCCTAGCTAAGTGGCGCACGGACGACGGCGGCAGAGAGGAGATGACGCTCGCCGTGTCGTGGACCGGAACGCTCAGCACGGAGGAAGGGTGAGAGAGACGAGAGACAACAAGAGACACACAACTAACCTCAACGCACTCACACTGACCTGTTGTACTGTGTGTGTGTGTGTGTGTGTGTGCGCCCCTCCAGTGAGCGTGTGAGCAGCTCCATCTGTATTCCTCTGGCCAGCCAGAAGAGGTAAGACACAACGTATGTGAGAGAGCAAACACCTGTGAAATGTGTGTATGTAGAGCTGTGATAACATCTTGCCATCTGTGTGTGTGTGTGTGTATGTGTGTGTGTGTAGGAGCTCCACTGGGCGGCCTGACTGGACGTGTGTGGTTCTGGGTTTCACCTCGGGCTACGTGCGCTTCTACACGGAGGTACCTCACTCTGCCTCCTCCCTCAGGCTGCAGCAGCTTGTGTGTGTGTGTGTGTGTGTGTGTGTGTGTGTGTGTGTGTGTGTGTGTGTGTGTGTGTGTGTGTGTGTGTGTGTGTGTGTGTGTGTGTGTGTGTGTGTGTGTGTGTGTGTGTGTGTGTGTGTGTGTTTGCTGCAGATCCTTTTAATTGTTCGTGTTCTGTCAGAGCGGGGTTCTGCTCCTGGCCCAGCTGCTGCACGAGGACTCGGTGCTGCGGCTGAAGTGTCGCACGTATGAGATCCCTCGCCACCCCGGGGTGACTGAGCAGGTGAGACCTCCTCCCAACACAATGCTCCTTGGAGATCAGTGAATGAATGATGAATCAATAATTGATTCCTCTGACCGCAGCACGAGGAGCTGAGTATCCTCTACCCTGCTGCCATGGTAACCATCGATGGCTTTAGCCTCTTTCAGTCTCTGCGTGCCTGCAGGAACCAGGTGGCAAGAGGTACTGCAGTGTGTGTGTGTGTGTGTGTGTGTGTGTGTGACCCTCTCCTCTCTGTGTGTCAGAGGCTTGATGCTGTGTAGTTTTTGTGTGGTTGTAATGAAGTGATCTCCGTCCTCCTCCTCCTCCTCCTCCTCCTCCAGCGGCGGCAGCAGGCAGCGAGTCGGTCCAGCCTCCTCCCCTGGCCTATAAGAAGTGGGGCCTGCAGGACATGGACGCCATCGTGGATCACAGCTGTGTGGGTGAGTGACAGCCTGAAGGGGAGGGAGTCTTAACTGTGTAAGAAGAAGATCATGGTCTCCTTTCAACCCTAACTCACACCGACCCCCCCCCGCCCCCTCAGGCATCATGACGCCCTGCGTGTTTGACCAGATGAGGAACGCCTCCATCCTGGGAGGGTTTAACGCCTCCATCAAGGGCAGCCCCCCTGCCATGAGCCAGTACGTCACTGTGGGAGGAGGGCCCTTCACAGGCTTCTACTACGCTGTGGAGGTGAGACAGGGAGGAGAACAGGCTGAGGGTGTGGGAGGGGAGGTGAAGTGAAGTGATGCATCCTGTCTCCTTGTCTCCTTGTGTCCTCAGGGGAGCTCCCAGCCGCTGCTCTCTCACGTCGCTCTGGCTGTGGCCAGCAAACTCACCTCAGCCCTCTTCAGTGCTGCCAGGTGTGTGTGTGTTTGTGCGTGTGTGTGTGTGGGCGTGCACGTACGATCACATGGGTGTGTCAGGACTGAGCTGCTATAATGTGCCTTTGTTACTCTGAGAGGTTTTAATGTGGATGTAAATATGCTCAGTATGAGGGAAGCAATTATGACAAAAACCACAACCCTCTCTCTCTCTCTCTCTCCCTCTCTCTCTCTCTATCTCCCTCCCTCCCTCTCTCTCTCTCTCTCTCCCTCTCTCTCTCTCTATCTCCCTCCCTCCCTCTCTCTCTCTCTATCTCCCTCCCTCCCTCTCTCTCTCTCTATCTCCCTCCCTCCCTCTCTCTCTCTCTATCTCCCTCCCTCCCTCTCTCTCTCTCTATCTCTCTATCTCCCTCCCTCCCTCCCTTCCCCCCCCCCCCCCCCCCCCCTCTCTCTCTATCTCCCTACCTCCCTCCCTTCCCCCCCCCCCCCCCCCCCCCCCTCTCAGTGGGTGGTTAGGTTGGAGGAACAAGCACGAGGAGGAGTCCGTTCAGAAGCAGAAGCCGAAGGTGGAGCCGGCCACGCCCTTATCAATCAGGTGCCGCCCCGACCCCCCAGCAGGACTGCAGCCATGATGTCATGTGATGTCACCTGCTAACTCAGTGATGCTTTCACTTACAGATTTGGCCTCCCAGACTCCCGTCGCCATGGCGAAACCGTCTGTCTGTCCCCGTGCAACACATGTGCAGGGGTGACTGATGACTTTGGGCGTGTCACGCTGCTGGACCTGGCCAGGGGCATCGCCATCCGCATGTGGAAAGGTGAGGAGTGAGACCGCCGCCGTGTAAAGACGTGAGGAGACGAGACGGAGGAGATAAGGTGACCTCATCCACTTGTTTCCTCCAGGGTATCGAGATGCTCAGCTGGGTTGGCTGCAGGTCCCAGAGGAGCGCGGTGATCGGGAGTTCTCCCCCTCGGCTGGCCTCCCCCGCCGCCACGCCCTGTTCCTCATCATCTACGCCCCTCGCAGAGGAATCCTGGAGGTCTGGGCGATGCTGCAGGGCCCTCGAGTCGGAGCCTTCACTGTGGGCAAACACTGCAGGTAACAACACGCCTGCTTCAGGTTGTAGAGCCCAGTGGGTCCAGGTTTCTCCTGACACGTGTGTGCGTGTGTGTCCATACACCCTTCAGGTTGCTGTATGCCGGCTACCATCTGATGGGGGTGAACAGTTTGACCAGTCAGGGCCGGCAGCTCCACACTCAGCAGGTTTGTCTGCTGGACCCCAGCACCGGGGCCCTGAGGACAGTGAGCATCCCCTTCCACCTGGCCCTCAGGTCGGTACACACACACACACACACACACACACGTGCAGGGATCACTGATGAGGTGAGATCTTCATGTTCTGTCCCCTGTGCTGCAGTGACAAGAAGAGCGAGCGAGCCAAAGACATGCACCTCCTGAAGAGACTGACCACCATCCTGAGGAGCAGGGGGGTGGAGCCTGGTAAGACCCCTGCCCCTCCCCTCCGTACAGCATGTGGAGCGGCTAAACACACACACACACGTGGATCTAAATGTTCCTCTCTCGCCCCTTTTCTGC
>NW_027467022.1:270000-297500 GCF_046128005.1 Genypterus blacodes | reverse complement strand
GCGGCGCCGAGGGGCCGGCCTCCATCGCAGAGCTGGGCCTGGAGCAGAGGGGGGTCCACTTCCCCCTGGTCCAGCACCACTGCCTGCTCGCCTCCCTGCTACACGCTGCCATGACCTTCAGCCTCAAGGTCAAACCGCTCAGCCTGTTTGACAGCAAGGTGAGGAAACACACAAAAACTCTCTCTCTCCTCTCTCTCTCTCTCTCTCTCTCTCTCTCTCTCTCTCTCTCTCTCTCTCTCTCTCTCTCTCTCTCTCTCTCTCTCTCTCTCTCGCACAAGTCACCCGAAAAAAACAATACATAGAAGTCAGGGTTGTGTGTGTGTGTGTTGTTCCAGGGTAAGAACGCTTTCTTCAGAGATCTGACAACCATCCAGCTGATGCCCAGTGGAGACATGGGACCCAGGCCTGATCTCACTACGACAGGAGGTGACTGACACACACACACACACACACACACACACACACACACACACACACACACACACACACACACACACACACTGACCCCCACAAGCCTCTCACCAGTTTCAGTCTGGTTGCTGTTCACTTCCTTCTGGCCCAGTTCCTCCTGAGGGTTCTGACCGGTTGGGTTCAGGCCATCGACGACCCCTCGCGCTCGGCCTCTGGTTCCGGGTCTCCACCTTTACCCTCCACCGGCCCCGGGGCCGACTGGTGGCCCTCACTGTGTCTGGAGCTGGGCTCTCTGCTCCAGGTCAACCCAGACATCCTGCGACGCCACCTGGTCTGTGAGCTCTACAACCAGGGCCTGGACCTGCGAGGGGAAGAGGTGAGGGCAGAGAGGCCGGTTTAGATCCTGGTTTAGAGGCACTTTGCACATCTCCGTTGTGTCTCTTAAAGTCTGCGGCGTGTTGCTGCGCTCTGATTGGCCGTCCTGTCTCCCAGATGATGTTGCAGGTGGAGGACAAGGACGTTCTGGGCTCTCAGCTGCTGGTGCTGACGGGCCAGAGGCTGAGCTACTCACTGCTGCACAGCCAGACGCAGACGCAGGCCGCCATGGAGCTGCTGGCCCGTCTTCCTCCCCACACTCTGCACCTGGCTCAAGGCCATGGTGAGGCTGCCGCACATTCTAACAAAATGTTTCCGGAAATGACCCGAAAATTTCCCCGAAAGTTTCAGGAACTACCAAAGCTTAGAGAACATTTTTAAGTAATTTTTGGGAAATTTTCAGGGAGATTCTCAGTGTTTAACATGTTTAACACACACAGTACTGCTTTAACTGTTACCGTGTTGATGAATGCGTGTTGTCGCTGCGCCGCAGGACCCCGGAGAGCTGCGGTGCCCCTCCGTGTCG
The DNA here is from genome assembly GCF_046128005.1 of Genypterus blacodes. Classification (NCBI taxonomy): domain Eukaryota; kingdom Metazoa; phylum Chordata; class Actinopteri; order Ophidiiformes; family Ophidiidae; genus Genypterus; species Genypterus blacodes. The sequence continues at coordinate 296,188 of NW_027467022.1, read as the reverse complement.
CTGCTCCAGAGCAGCAGGCTGGTCAGCCGCCTGATCGAGATCCTGCCAGAGAACCACGCCCAGTACAGCCTCGCCCTACACCTGCTGGAAGCTGTGGAGGCCCTCACCACCGAGGACTGACCGGGGGGCCGGGCTCAGGAAGGTGACAGGAGGAGGGACAGAGACGGTTGGAGAGGGGAGGCATTGTGTCTCTGAAAGGCTGCCTTGATTGTCTAAACCCTGACTTTTGCTTTTCTTTGGACTTCCCGTCCCCCTGCTCCTTCGGATCCTGGAGAGTCGTCCCTCTACACTTTCCTGATGTCTTCAGCTACGCTTACATGCACAACAACTGGAGCGGAACACTCAACTCAACTGTCCTGGATTAAACGGGATTAGAAATGATGATGATGATGATGATGATGATGATGATGATGATGATGATGATCATGATGACGAAAGGATGTTTGGGTCTGGTGTGTGCATGTAAACGTAGCAGAGACAGGGAGGCCACCTGGACCACCACATGAGGGTCCAACAAGACCTGCAGACCTGGAAGAGAACCACAAACATCTACACTATGACCCAGCTCACTATTTTGGATTTCACTTTAACCCCTCAAAATGATTGCATTGAGAAGAATTCTGCAGTGTATTTAAATGTTTTCAAATTAATCATTGTGTGTTTTTGTCATGTAAAATCATTAACACTAGTTGCTTGTTTGAAGAGAGTCAGACATTTATTATGGATTCTCTGTCCTCAATCTGTGCCATAACCCCCCCCCCCCCCCCCCCCCCAGGACCCCCATGATGTATAATAAAAACATGAATTGCTATTTTTATTTATAAATGCAGGTGGCGCTGCTCTGTGGTCCCATGTCCGTCGGCCCCTCTGGACTTGTTTGATGCTGAATAAAGAGCTTTGATGCTGCACACGTGTGTCTACGTTTCATATGTTTGAAGTTGACCGAAATTTCGAATTAACGCACATTTTGAGACGTTCATCTCAGTTACAAGATACTATACATCCAAAATGAAGCCCACAAGCTAGAAAAGAAGCGAGCGTCTTTAAGGAGCCATCATTCTCCTGATTCACCGGCCTAAAAAGTTGGTTTCAGACAACAACTCTGCCGGTGTTCTGGTTTAAATCAGGGCAGAATATCCTGAGATCCCCCCAAAAAGCACTGACAACCCTGCTTCCATTTCAAACATCCTGTCTTTGTGAAGCGGGGGTTCTGCAGTGAGGAGACTCACTCACTCAGCCTCATGAGTTGTATTTTTTATGCATTTTATTTTTGTTTTTATGCCAGTCATCATTTTGTTCGTCATATTCATCACCCCACACTTTGAATGCCGGTCCGTGGCCCAAAAAAGGTTGGGGACCCCTGGTCTGGAGGACGTTTCACTCTCGATTTCATTCATCCAGCCTGAAATGTGACACGTTCCTGTGAGCGCAGACAAACCCAAACCAAAGACACATTGCGCAATCTGAGAAGTCAGATTTGTGTTCTGAAGAACAATGAGGAGAAACCAGAGTCGCCGGGGGAAAACCCCACGCCAACACAGAGTCGCATGAGCACTCCACAGACACATGACTGTGCTTTCTTCTTGAGTCTCTGTCTGATGTGCTCCCAGCTCAGATCCCCCAGCCTGGTCTGTCAGCGTCCCCCATACCCGGATGACGGTGGTCTGCAATATTCCAGTTTTTGTGAATCCCATCTCCAGCACTGCTGTTGCACATTAAGAAGCTCATGACTCTACGAACATGATACCAAACCATGTTAGGACCTCTGTTCATGTTTTGGCTTAAGTCCCTCAGCATGCTGTCTGGGCACAGAGCTAATGCAATATTGATCTTCTTGGTGGTCTCTGTTACGACCACCTGAAACAGTTGTTCTACGCGGTCATCTTGAGGATGCCATGAGAGATACGACTGTCTCATGTAACTGAGGACGTTGTCCCTCCTCACAGCGAAGGTGATGCTGCCCACCGGGTGTCCCTCAGTGAACATCCTGCACAGTGACGACACAGTCAGCAGAACCACGTATCGAAGAAATTCGTAATACATCCGTGACATTGTGTTTGGGTCGGGGGGAGCGAACGTGGCGGCCCACAGGTACTCGAAGCAGAAGTAATTAAAATACTCTGCTGTTACGTTCAGCGTTCGATCGTAAGGCCGCAGCGACAGATACATTTTGGTCCGGTCCTTGGCTCGTGCTGCATTCATGTTGCTTCCCACGCTGCCAGCCTGATTTACTAAAATACAACATTTGGCCGACCCCAACGTGACGTCACCGTACTGATGATGACGATGATGAGTAATGGCAACGCTTTATGGAGTAAGAATGATATCAAAGCCACACACAGATACCATGACATCATTCATGACACAGTCGTTCCTCCAGTCGCCCCAAACTTGCCAGAGCTCCTGTGATTCTGTGTGTGTACCAAAAGAGTCAAGTGTCTGAAGGATGATCTCTGATGACATCATTACGTGTTTGGTCTGCCTCCCCTGCCCCCGGGGGAGGATGTTAGAGTGAGTGAGAGAGAGGGTCGGCTTGGAAACGTAGAAACACTTTTAAGGGACGATGTCATTAGACGTCAGCCATGATATCACAGGTGACACATTGACATCGTGCTTGCAAAGCTGGGAGCTCCTGTGTGGTACAGCTGTGGGTACAGCTGTGGTGACGGGCTGCAACATCAGGGGCCAGATGTTACTGGAGGGTGGTGTCTTGGTGTCATTTGTTTGTGTGGAGTTGCGATCAGCACCTACAGTCCCACGGTCGCCCCTGACGACCGCCACTGTGATGAGGAAAAAGTCAGATGGGCACTTTGCTCTACTGCCTGTTTGTGTTTATGTGATGAAGACTAAACTCCCTGAGACCACAATAAAGTGTCACTTGATCAAACTGTGGTCCTTCATCCTCTCACACTGAAGTCAAATGCAGTACGACTTCACATCAAACCAGCATCTTGAGCCAAATTTGGCATCTTCCTCTGAGCCACTCTCTCCTCTGAACATTCCCTGGATTGATGGCAAAGTGATGTAAGAGAAGAACATCACTTTAAATGGAAATGATGCTGTTGACCTGCACAGGAGGTTCTTCTGAGAGTTCTTCTGTAGAAAACACAAGGACACACACACACACACACACACACACACACACACACACACACACACACACACACACACACACACACACACACACACACACACACACAGGCTTCATGTCGGGGAGGCAGTGGCTCAGTGGGTAGAGCTTCCGCTTGGGAAGCGGAGGGTCGCAGGTTCGAGCCCCTGCCGAGGTGCCCCTGAGCAAGGCACCAAACCCTCAATTGCTCCCCCCTCTGCGAAGGGTGGTAATGTAATGTAAGTCGCTTTGGATAAAAGTGTCTGCCAAATGATCGTAATGTAATGTAATGTAATGTCATCAGAGAACACAAACCCTTACTGGTTGAACAGGTTTACCTGAACAAAAGCGAGTCGTCCATTAGACACTGAGCGACGTCTGAACCGAGTGTGTTTGTCTCTGCTCCACTTTCATCCAGTTCTCCATCAGAAAGACGTCTGAGTGAGTGTGTTTCTGTTTTCCAGCCTCTTCTGAGATCCATTTTGACATTATTGTATATCAACAAATAGAACACCAGCGTAAATGCAGGCATGTTTATGTAAATGGCCATAGGTGCAGTTTGATGCAGTCTGATCTGATTGATTCAACCTGAAACTGAAATGGGCAGAAACCTTCTACAAGCAGAAACTTCAGCATCATGCTAACAGATTTGAAATCTCAGCCCCAGAAAGGAATGTGCTTAGTTCTGTTGTGTAGCCAAACCTTTGATTTTGGAAAATAAATTCATCTATAGCTTTGTGCTGTGTTGGCCTACAGACGGCTGAACTGGGATGACACCTGTTACATAAAGGCAGACAGGAAAACCTGTTTTTCCTGTCTCAGTCAGAGTCACAGCTACGTGGCTGAAATACATGTGAACATCACGTTCATTGGCGTCAACAGCCACCTGCTGTATGTAAACATCAGTGCAGCCGCTCTCATGGCTCCTCTGCTTTACTTTTGAAGGTTCATCATGGATAACGAACCAGCGCTGATAACAAAAATCAGAGAGGCAATGGAGAGCAGCGGTCCAGCTGCAGCAGCTGCAACCATCCAAGCCTATCTGGACGACCAGAGAAGCATTCACTTAAACATCGCAGTGACAGGAGAGGCCGGCTCTGGTAAATCCACCTTTGTTAACGCCTTCAGAGGAGTCGACAACAGGGATCGAGAGCGAGCCGCCCGCACCGGCTGTAGAGAAACCACCATGGATATTCAATCATACGCACATCCACACCTCGACAACGTTCACCTGTGGGACCTCCCTGGAATCGGCACCACTAAGTTCCCAGCTAGCCAATATCTGGAGTACGTTCAATTCAGCAGGTTTGACTTCTTCATCATCGTCTCAAGCGATCGTTTCAGAGAGAACGATGTGAAGCTGGCTCAGGCCATTCAGGGGATGGGAAAGAAGTTCTACTTCATCCGCTCAAAGATCGATCACAACCTGGAGGATGAGGAGAGAAGTCAGTGGGATTTCAACGCAGAGAGGACTCTGGCTGTTATCAGAGAAGACTGCATCCAGGGTAACACACACACCACACTGACCTTTGACCCTTAACCCTCTGTATGTTGTCATGGATCTGTAGATTGCCAAAGACCTAGTTTGGATGTAATCTCCTTCACTGTTTCAGTTTGAGGACTTAATGAACTTCTTTGTGTCCAGGTCTTCTCAGAGAAGGTGCGCAGTCTCCAAAGGTCTTCCTGATCTCCAACTTTCATCTCCTCCGGTATGACTTCAGTCTCTTACAGGAGACCATGGCTCAAGAACTTCCCACACATAAGCGCAATGTTCTGCTGATAGCCATGCCCAGCATCAGCCTGCAGATCATCAACAATAAGAAGGAGGGTTTTGCATCCGAAGTCAAGTACTTGGCCGGTTTGTTTGCGTTAATGCGATCCTTACCTGTTTCCGGGAACGTTGCTTACGTCGATATATTTATGGTCAAAACCGTCAAACAGTACCAAACTGCTTTTGGTCTGGATATGGAATCATTGAGAAATCTTGCTGGTACTTCTCGTGTGCAGTACGATGATCTTAAAGCAGCCACAACTTCACCACTGGCTGCTACAGAAATAACACAACACCTCATTATGAGGACTGTGTCTGACCACACCGCTCTACTTATGGGGGAGCAGGTGTCTGCAGCGATTCCACTGTTTGGATTGCCAGTGGCACTGACCTCTACCTTCCTCCTGAGGTACAGCGCTCTGAATATTTGCCTCAACATGCTCGCCGACGACGCACAGGCCGTCTTCACAAGGCTCTGGGTTTGAACTCCCCAATGTAAGAACAGAGCCAGACCTGGCAGCATGGACCACATTCTGACCGCACACTAACACAACTGTGAGAGACGAAAGAGGGAAACTAAGAACAGGAACCGATCATCTTAATCAGCAGAGGGATTCTGAAGAGATCCCAGTTTTCTAATCAAACATGATAATCAGAAACTTTGTAAATCATCTTGATGACTTTAGCTTTTTGATCCAAACATGTTATCCTTATATTAACGTACACATAATATATAAACATACTATAAATGTAGTGGGGGAACTGGGGAGTCAGATTTGGAATTTAGCTGATTGTAAAAAACACACACACGCACGCACGCACGCACGCACGCACGCACGCACGCACGCACGCACGCACGCACGCACGCACGCACGCACGCACGCACGCACGCACGCACGCACGCACGCACAGGGTCAACAGGCAAGGGCGGGGCACTCTCACATTCACACCTACGGCCAATTTAGAATCACCTCCTTTACCTGCATGTCCTCGGGCCCTGGTCTCGTACCAACAACCTTCTTCCTGTGTGCTCACCGCTGCACCAACACCGCCAGGCTTTTGTTTTAATGCTGTATTATTGTTTATATGTGTTCTTGATGTCATGTTTTGGTGAGTTAATAAATCTAAAGGTTGAACATGGGTTTATTGCTTTGTTGTGGTTATTGTAATATTGTTACTTTGACCTTCTCTGTGCTCTCCGCTTCAGTCGGCTTATTCAAAAAAGGACTATTCAGCAAGCACAGGATTCAAACTCACAACACCCAGCTCATTGTACGAGTGCTCATCCTATTTTTGTTCCATCCTGGTCCTGAAGGATAGTGAAGTCAAACCTTCTGTCCATGGAACAGCAGCTCAACTCAGAGTGAAACCCTGCAGGCTCACATGAAGAGGCCCAGCTCCCCTCGCTCTGCTACATGTGGACCTGCATGTTCACAGTGTTCGTCACCCTGGAGGCCAGAGGAAGAGGACACTGGCTTATTCTGACCCGGCTTTGATCTGGATCCAAATGAAGGAAGTGACGGAGCTCAGAGAGGCAGGAAGTGACGGAGCTCAGAGAGGCAGGAAGTACCGGAGCTCACTGAGGCAGGGAGTCAGGAACACATCACTCCAGACATCAATGAGGTCATTATGTTTCAGCTCCATGACAGCCAAACATCAGACTGGAGCTGAAGCAAACATGGAGCTTCCTTCCTCCTCAGCTAATATCTATGGCCCAATCAGATGTGTTAACGACTAAGCCCCGCCCACTCACATTCACAGAAGGCTTTATACAGTAGTTCACCCTAATTATCAGTACTTATCAAGAACAAACTGATCAGCATTATAGAGGGAAAATGTTTATTGTGACCCCACAAAGAGACAAAAACAAAAAGATAGAGATGAAGAAGTTCCATTCCTAAACCGTCTCAAAGGATTCATCACACAGGATCTTTATTCATACTCAGTTTTAATATAACATTTTATTGTAATGCTGTGTGTACATACAAAATATAGCAAACTAAATAAGGCAAATAAATAGAGGTACAATTTACAGGACAATGGAACATTCCTCCATGTTTTCATCTTTTTTCATCTCATCTCGAACATCAAGAACGGCGTAGAAAAGGCTTCAACCAGCTGTACATCAATCTGTGGAGGAAACTTGATTCAAACCATAAAAATACTGACCGCCTCCAAAACTGGCTGCAACGTTTGTCAGGCAGTACAAACCGTAATGTGTGTGTGTGTGGGGCTGCAGGTGCCGTCACACACGTCTGCAGGCATGCAGGGCGACGCCACGTGCATGATGGGACAGAAACGCCTCGCCTGGATCCACATGACAGGAAGTGAGGCATTCAAACTCTGCGCACGCACGTAAGAGTGCCACCTCGACTGACCTTTAACCTTTCCATCCACCTCTTTGTGTCTTATGTCCTGACTTTAACGTGTTTCCCGGCCGGAGCGTGAGCCTGAGCTCATCCGCACGTTCTTTGCGTTTTCTTCATGTCGTGGCTTTGGCGCCGCTCTGTGCTGTAAATGGAAATGTCCCATAATAAAAGTGCATTGAACAAGCTACTACTTTCATTCCTCTGATTCCATCTTCACACCTCCATCAGCCAGTCAATGGCCAAATGAACGCATCAAACATGGAACAACACAAACATGGAATAATACTGACAATGTTGCAATAACCCCTGGGTAAATAGTCTGTAGTAAAATAAGGGTTAAAGCTCTGGATTAAGAGTTTAAAGGGTTTGAGTAACTTGAAAGGAGCAGAGGAGGTTAGAAAATAGAATAGATTCAATATACAACAACGCCTTCTTCTTCTTCATCATCATCATCATCATCATCCTCATCCTCCCTTCGCTGAGGACTGAGGTGATCTCTTTAAAGTGTCGTCATGTGTTTGGCGTGCCTACATGTTGGGACGAGAGTTTAACCTCGTGTCTTAATCTCTTTCTGGGAAACATTTCTAGGAGGAAATCTGTGAAATAACGGATTTTGGATAAATTAAAGCTTTGGGGTAAAGAATGTGAGGACTTTCTCTTGTTAAACTTCACATATGTACATTTCACACACGGACACTTTGAGTTGTGTCGATCTGGAGTCCAGTACCACATCACATCACGAGCTAAAGCCTTTACATCCTGACATCACCACACGATGGCGCCGTTTAGCCTCTTCCCATGTTATTTCACCACGATACAGACCTTCACTACTAAACAGAACAGTGATTGTGTGAAAGAAGAATCAGAGGCACTTAAAGGTGAAAGGACATAAAGGAAAGGAAAGGTGAGAAGGATGAAGGAGTCTGCAGATCTTCATCAGTGTGACGCTCAACACCAAGTGCTGCTACCAAGTCAAGTGCTGCTAAATGTGGAGGAGGTGAAGGAGAGCGTGTCCTTCATGTTGGTAAGGAAACAATAGTTTGTAGTTTCACCTTCACTGTTGTACGACCACAACAGATCTAAACGTGAGAAGGTGGCTTCCCTCTTCTTCTTCTGGACCACTGACAAACTAACAATGTAGATCACAGCAGACTGCTTCTGCATGAACATGACAGAGCTCATACGTGTTCTGCACCGCTGAGGTCTTCACACAGGGACCCACATCGCTATGGAAGGACAGACCATCACAGAGAGGCCACTGCTGAAGATCACGCATGGCCACCAGTGACTGTGAACCGTCACAACAAGGAGGAAACAGGAAATCAGGATCCTAGCTGCACCTGATCCTGCCGCAGGTTTTCAGGTTTCAGGTTTTCCTTCTATTAATGAGAAAGTAGAAAAAGCTCTCAAACGCTTTGAGCTCGCACCAGCGAATAATACAAGAAGTGACTCTTGGACCAGAACCTGTGGAGTCGGGATACCTGAGCGGGTCAGAGGCCAAATAACATGGCCACGCCTCCATCCTACTGTGTCCAAATAACATGGCCACGCCTCCATCCTACTGTGTCCAAATAACATGGCCACGCCTCCCCAATAACATGGCCACCCCTCCATCCTACTTTGGCCCAATGACATGGCCACGCCTCCATCCTACTGTGGCCCAATAACATGGCCACGCCCCCATCCTACTGTGACCCAATAACATGGCCACGCCCCCATCCTACTGTGGCCCAATAACATGGCCACGCCTCCATCCTACTGTGGCCCAATAACATGGCCACGCCTCCATCCTACTGTGGCCCAATAACATGGCCATGACTCCGTCTGAATCATCTTACCAACTTTGATTCATGTTTTATATTTGAATCCGAACATACTTTAAACCGGACAGAACTCTGTCAGACCAAATCGGGTCCTGTAGTGTTGGGATTGCGATGTGGAGCTCTGGAGGGGGGCGGAGCTCCGGAGGAGGGGGCGGAGTCAGTGCCTCTGTGACGTAGCAAAACGTTTTAGCACCATTAGAACAGAACCTAAATCACACACGGAGATCAGAGACCAGATGCATTAGAGGACCAAAGCGTCCACACGTCGTCTCACAGTCCACAGAACTTCATAGGGGACATTAGGTAACAATGATTGTTGTGTTTTACTTCAATGTAAGATGAGGGGGATTCTGCTCCTCTGTCGGCTTTCAGAACTATAGAGTGCGATGTATGTGAGGAAAGGTTCAGTGTAAACAAGACGCACAGGTGTGAAAGGACACAAAGCAACATAAAGAGCAAGTCAGATAGAAACCCACCGCAACAGCAAACTGCTCTGTGAAACTGCAACATCAACACCGAACGCATCGTGTACAAAACCCAAGGATACCATGAAAACATAAAAAACTACATCTTTGCAATTAGCTTGTCTGCTAAATATAAATATATATAAATGGCTAATCGCAGCAGGTTCTGTATGAATACATTTACACGTTTCCTCTGGCTGAAGCGTGTGACGCACAGTCACGTCCACGCTGGAGTTTCCTTGAGAAGAGCTTGGAAGTGGCAGTCTGGGATGTCGCTCCATCCTGGGAATGCTGCCGCCTTTGTGGGCTCAGCGTCCTTCTTTGCTGAGAGAGAACTTCATGAATCTTCAGCTCTGACACTGGAGACCGGAGCAGGGCCTCAGGAGGACCTCTGGACAGAACCTCTGGATAGAACCTCTGGACAGAACCCACAGTGAGGAATTACTGGAATCTCTTTCCATATTGGACACACTGGGAGAGATGTGGATGGTGGCAGTTTGGTTTGGTTTCTGCCTTCCTTCTTCTGCCAGGCTCTCCATCCTGTCCTGGAGTCCCTTTACCCGTCCTTTGTCCCGGTGGAGTGTCTATGTACAGTGTGACAGGTCCATCTCCACGTCCTTCATGTTTGGGAGCCAGATAGCAGAGAGACGTGGCTGCTGGAGCACCAAGCACGTAACTGTGTGTGAAAGAAGGAGTAGTGAGGAAGAGGAAGAAGCTTGAGCACAGTGTTAAAGAGGATGTGATCAAAAGCATCAAGGTCATGTGTCACAGTGGTCCGTCCGTCTGTCCGTCCGTCTGTCCGTCTGTCCTTCATCCAGCTCAGGAGATCAGAGTTTGATTTAATGTCCAAGGAAAACGGGTTGGAAATCACTTTACAAGAGCGAACAGAGGAGAGCGTCGATCCTTCAAAAGGCCTCGCTGTCAATACGTCAGTCCAGCCGGGAGTTACTTCCTGTTCCATGTCACTGACCGTCTGGCCGCCGCTCCGGCTCCTCCTGCGCTGAAGGTGTTAAGAAAGATACACCCCCAAAGAATTCAGGTGTCTGTGTCCTGTGTCCCGTGCTAGTAGTTGACCTTGGTGGCGGCTCGCTCGCGGCCGCCGCCCTCCACCAGCTGGTTGACCGAGCGCTTGCGGCCACGCTTGAACTTGTTCAGGTCCTTGTCGAAGACCTCGCCGGAGCGTAACGCCGACACCAGGTCGTCAAACTCCCCGCTGACCTCGTCGGAGCCGCCGCTCTTCTTGGCTCTGCGTTCGCGCTCACGCTGCTCCTTCAGCTGAAACAAAGAAGAAGAGATGGACCATTCATCACAACATCTGACTTTAGAGTGAAGCAGACAAGAGCACAGATCTGAGCTCATATTAGACAAACACAGATAAGGCCGTGTATGTAAACGTGTCTCACCATGGTCTCCATCCGTGCCCTTCTCTCCTCCTCGTCCTTACGCCTCTGCATGTTCTCCAGGTCTTGCCGCGCTTCGCTGAACGACTGCAAGAACGTGTCGAAGATCCCAAAGAACTCATCGGGCTGCATCCTCCCCTCCTCCTCCCCAAAGTGCTTCAGAGATTTGGCAAACTGGACAAAGAGGAAGAGGAAGAGATTCATGTGGTTCATGTTTCTGACCAAAGCTTTATTTGCTGTAATGAGCCTGAGGCTGCTCAGATCTGTTGGCGTCGGCTTTATTCTCAAACTCCTCCGCCATATGTCCACTCGTCTCTGTCCAAGCTGTGCGGCGCTCTGTGCCAGCATCTGTGCCACATACTGTAAACACAAAGAGATGCATCCTGGGAGGAGGAGCTCAGCAGGCCGGATCAGGTCCAGGACAGGACAGGAAGGACTCAGGGAAGCACAGCCTTTGGTTTGTCTCTCTCTTCTCTCTGTCTCTCTCTCTCTCTGTCTCCCTCCCTCCCTCCCTGTCATTATGGCCTGGTTACCATGGCAACCCCCACTATCACCACACACACACACACCCACACACAGTGAGAGGCAAATTATATCTCTGTCTTCTTGATGGTTTCTTATTGTCTGTTTGTGTTTGTTTACTGTGGAAGCTAAATGACAATGAGCCACTTTAGTTTGTGTGTCTGTAACTCTGCAGTGTGTAACTTTAACTGTAACCCATAGGAACACAGGAAGTGAATGAAGCGTATCAGCGCCTCCTACTGATGGAATCTGGTTTGGGGTGAAACCTCCAAAAAATACCAAGGTTCTCCACAAGGGGGACCCCTCCCTCAACTGTCAATCACGTGTCCCATTCTGAGGTGTGTGGGGGCGGGGCTGCAGGTATTCATTCTTAAATAGAACCCATGACTTGAAGTGGCTCAATGATGCAGCAGCATTCAAGGGGATCTCAAAGGGTTAAAGGTTCTGTAAAGGGTTAAAACATGCAGAAACACATTCACAGCCACAGAACATCTGATTTCTATCTGTGTGACCCAAATAGCAGCGAAAGACATGGAGTGTGACCAGAGGGAGGCCGACTGACGACACACACACGTACGTACACACACACACACACACACACACACACACACACACACACACACACACACACATAGGTGCAGAGGTCTGGTGTATTAGCCTTCTCTGTGCCTCGTTCTCCACTGCTGCTCAGACTCCTTTACTTCCTTTAATCTCATTCTAATGCTCTTCCAAGCGAACATGTGGCAGTGGAACATGGCGGCGCTCTCCCTGCACGGCTCCGTTTCACCGCGCTCTTTTGTTCTTGGACGAGGGCTGCATGTTGAGTGTGTGTGTGGGTGTGTGTACGGGTGTGGAGCACACAGCCAACCTGTCTCTCTCTCAGGTAGAAGAGGGAAAATCCCTTCCCTCCTCTGCCAAAGCTCCGTCCCAGCGACCCACACGACCCCGGACAGCTCTAATCCTTTGTAATGTATGTAGTGGTGTCTGGTGTGCTTCTGTGTGTGTTTCCCTTACACACACACACACTCACGCCGGTTGCTATGGAGCTTTATGAGCCTCAGTGGGTGAACATCAAGACACTCCCACACTTCCATATTTGTATTCCAGTGGAAACCTAACAGAGCGTCAAAGAAAAGTGACAGGCGGAGAGTAAACGCCTCAGTCTCCCCACTTCCCACACACACACACACACACTCACAGGGGAGAGTGTGTGTGTGTGTGTGTGGAGTGTGGGCCCATGAACACAGGTTCTCCTTTCTTCAAACTGCACCCTGACCCTCCTGTTCTTTTCCCGTGACGTCCCAACTGGCTCCTTTTCCAAACCAATTTTCCCTGAGCTCCTCCTTGAACAAATACAGCAGGAGAGGAGGAGGAGGAGGAGGAGGAGGAGGAAAGCTCACGACAGACTAACGATTAACAGCTTCTTTCTTTCTTTCTTTCTTTCTGTGACACTGTAGTTCCACAATTTGCGCAAAAACAAACAAACTGGTCCGAAAATACACTTTAGGCAAACGGACACAACGTTCAGTGCCAAACCTGACAACATTCTAATGAATTTCAGGAGAACGACATCCAAACTGGCTCACTGAGGTGTTTCTGGAAGTCGTAGGGTCGTATTCAGAGAAAGAATCCATCACTGAGGGAACTATAAAGTCCCTCTAATAGGCGGAGCCTGTTTGGGTCCATGACTTCCTGTTCCAGGAGCTTTGATCAGGCGTCAGGTGTTACCTTGTCCTTGGCTTCGCTCATCTGGTCCTCCAGTTCAGAGAAGCTGAACCCGGCCACGGTGATGAAGTCACCAATCACAGCCACAAACTTGTCCCCACGCTCCCTGGTCCGGCTCTGCTGGTACTGCAGCTCCTGGAGACGCAAACACACCAAACACACTGAGTGAGAACACGGTGGAGTCATGAGTGTGAGTGTGAGCAGGTCAAGCAGGTGTTGCTCTTCAGTGGTTCAGTTCTGGGCCCTTGGTGAGTCAGCTGACTGAAGGTGTGTGTTACTGTTTACTGCCCTGCTCATGTTATATAATTATGCTGGTGTGCTGGAGTGACAGTTAGTTATCTGTTTGTATGATTCATCACATTAACAACAACAACAACAACAACAACAACTCACTGCTTCTAGAGCCTTCAGGCCACTCCTGATGCTGTGCACCTCCTTCTCCAACTCAGCCAAACTAGAGAGAGGGAGAGGGAGAGAGAGAAAGAGAGAGAGAGAGAGAGAGAGAGAGGGGGGGAGAGAGAGAGAGAGAGAGAGAGAGAGAGAGAGAGAGAGGGAGGGAGGGAGAGAGAATATGTCATATAATTGTACTGTTTCTTGACATTACATCACATTCCTCTTTGTCTAACCCCTTGTAACTTCCTTCACACAGGTTATTGATCTATCTGTGTCTGAGTGTCACTCACTTGACTTTGGCAGCGTCCGGCACACTGCTGAGGTCCTGCTGGATGACCAGCGTGTCTGGATAGTTCTTCTCAAAGATCATGATCAGGTAGTGCAACATGGTGATGCTCCTGTCCAATGAGACGTAAAGACACAAACATCAGGACGCAGCAGGACACAAACAAACTGATGAAGAAGAAGAGCAGGAAGTCCTGACCCACCTGTCTATGCTGGACTTGGTGTCAGCGATCTTGTTGAGGCTGGAGACCTTGAAGCCGTAGGCGTTGCCTCTCTGGCCCTTGTTCATGAAGTTGCCAAAGGCCAGCACGACTTCCAGCACCTGAGTGAGCCGCTTGCTCCGGACCACCTCCCGGGAAGCATTCAGGATGGCTGGGAAGAGAAGGAGGAGGAAGCAGGAGGACCCATCAGAGCTGCTGCCACAAAGGCTCCTGAGAACTTTGACCTGCTCTACCTGCTCTGCCTCGCTCTACCTCGCTCTTCCTGCCCCATTCTTACCGCTCTCCCCCGCTCTATCCCCTTGCTTCTACTGGAGCAAACTTCCCCAGCTCCTCTGATTGATTCCTCTGTATTTCCCATAATAACTGGGCAGCTCATGGGGGAAAACCATGGAGTCCCTCGTCTGTCCATAAAGCAGCGGGGGAGGGAATCTCCCAAACCCAACACCGTGCAGACTCTGTGTCTCTTCCCTCTGGGGGATGAACCCCTCTGGCAGAGCGCAGGTGTTTCCCCTCAGTGTGAGTGTAAAAGGCATTAACAGAGTCAGTGTTGTTATTGTTGGTCTCTTCTGCTGTGGTGCATTATGGGAGTGATTCTTCAGTCTGGACCTCAGTCTCTTCTCAGACCTTCTCCTCAGCTCTCTGGGTGGTCTGAGGACTTCCAGCCTCGTCCATAAACTCACATTCATAATAGACGCAGAGGAGAAGTTAACTGTTGGAGCTCTGGGAACATTTGGACTCCACAACAAAGATCCTGCAGGCTTCCAACAAGCGGATTATGGCTCTGCATTATAAAAAGCTTCTCCTGCTTTTCTTTCCACTGCTGGCAGCCGGTAACGTGTGGAAGAAGATCAACTCTCATTCATCCAGGCAGAGCAGTGATCAGTTTATCATCAGACGCCATCATCAAAGAGCTGAGAGGCGTTGATCCAGCAGAGAAGCGTCTGATGCTGCTCTGGCTCAAAGGCACATTATGGCAGCTCAGTCCTGACACACCCATGTGATCGTACGTGCACGCCCACACACACACACACACACACACACACACACCCGCGGCTTAAGCTGGAAGCCTTTCACTCGCTCTTAAAGGGAGCTGCAGTGTTTACGAGGCTCGTCCCTCTAAGCAGAGAGCAGCTTTCTAAAACTGTAACAAACACACACACACACACACACACACACACACAGTAATCTAGATCTCAGGAGTCCCGTCTGTCCTCACCTTCCACCTTGGGTTTGGTTTCTGCCAGTCGCTCTGCAAACTTCTTCTTGAAGAACAGAGCCTGCAGCCTCTGCTGGTAGTGGTCGATCCTGATGAAGGGAGGAAAGACACAGAGGAGGGGGTTAGCTACTTTCCTCTCTCTCTTCTCAGGTCCTCCTTGTGGGACAGGGGACAAATGAGAGTGTTCCATCTCCCGCAGCTTCACAGAGGGAGGATGCAGCCGGCCTGCTTACCTGCTCATCTCGTACAGGAAGCGGTCGGCCCGTGCCATTCGCTCCAGCTCGTGTTTGTGCTCCTCCAGGAGGTCGATGTCGCATTTCTCTGGGACAAACTTCAGCAACTGCAAAGGAGCAAAGCAGCAGGTGAATCCAGATGTTCACACAGCTGTCAGTGTGACGCTTTGGTGTTAAACTCAGTCACACAGGGTTACATCATAGCAATCAATCAATGATCACAGGCCCTTAGTCAGCAGTAGGGGGTAAAGGTACAGAGGTCTCTGGTTCAAATCCAGATGCCCCCTCTCTGATTTACATTACAGCAATTTCCCTCAGGATAAACAAAGTTTTCTCTTTTCTTCATACCAATATCACACTGAATGACTCAAGGACAAGAAGATAGAGAGAGAGAGAGAGAGAGAGAGAGAGAGAGAGACAGACAGAGAGAGAGCGAGAGAGAGAGAGAGACAGAGACAGAGACAGAGACAGGGAGAGAGAGAGAGACAGAGATGTGATCAGTATGAACTCATATCACATCATATCACGTTGTGTCCTTCAGACTTCCTGTAAGCTGAGCTGTGAAGCTCTTTGATGGACTGATCATCCCACACATCAGGCTCACCTGCTCTAGCATGTCCTTGGCTAACTCTTCCCTCTCGTCCATCTCCATGATCGCCCTCCTGATCTCTTCGTTGCTCATCTTTAACCTGCCAGGAGAACAAGATGACATGTTGTCATGGTAATGTATGGATGAGGACATGTAGTGACCAGTGTGTGTCTGATAGAAAATCTGCTGTCCAGGCTAAGGCAGCTGTTGTCAGAGTGATCGATCCGTGTCGGTGGTGATCAATAGCTCTATTGTTAGGCAGCGGATCAAAGCTCTATGGATCAGCTGTGACCTCATTAGGACCTCATCTCTGCTCAGGGACGCTTGTTATTGACCTGGAGTCGAGTTCAGGGTCCATCATGCTGCTGCAGTGTCAGAGAGAGTCTGTCATTGATCTGTGTGTGTGTGTGTGTGTGTGTGTGTGTGTGTGTGTGTGTGTGGTCATACACATGGTGACCATATTGGACCCATTGTTAGGAAAGTTCTTAAATGATGAGGATTGATTCTGGTTCAGATTTAGTGGAGCGAGGTGGATGTGAGGTGGTGCACAGATGTTTGAGCTTCCTCTTCCTCTTCAGCATAAACACTCTTCCTCTTCCTCCTGACTGCATTGAAACACACTTCCTGTTTGAACATGAGGGTACTTGTGACTGAGACTCTTACTTTGAAAGCAGGATGACGCAGTTCTGCGCCCGTCTGCCGTCGATGACCGACAGCTCTTTGACCTTCCTCGTGCTGACGTAGATGTCGTCCATGGAGCCCGTCTCCTTCTGCGGGACCGCAAACACACAACATGAAGACCAGGAAGGTGCAGATCTTTGGAGTCAGGTTCCGATCAGAGCATTCATATCAAACACAGGAGAGATTCTCAAACAGAAACAAGGAAACATTTAACATCTAAACTCTGAGCAAGTAAACACCGGCATGAATGAAGAAGTGCTGCTTCATCAGGACGGACGGGACAATCTGCACTGTGGATGCGTTCTTACTGCAGCTCTGTATTATACGAGATGCTGACTGCCAAACTGCGCTCAGTAGAACCTGACGTATGTGGACTGGGTCAAGGTAACGTCTGTCCGTCGGGAGTGAAGTGGTTAATAATGAAAATGGAACTGAATGTTTCTTCTTCTTTGTGACTGAACACTGAAACACACGCAGGGCTGGAAGCTCTCACAGGAACAGGAAACAGCTTTCAGACCTGGCGTCAGATATTTCTGTATGCTTCACACACACACACACACACACACACACTCTCACACTCTCTCACACACACACACACACACGCACACACACACACACACTCACACATGTGGCATTAAAGAGCCCATGTGGGTCAGAGCGTCTCGGGGCTGAGCGGCGAGCGCGTTGTGTTGGCGCTACGAGCTGGCTTCCTGTCCTCTCTGAGGTTCCGGAGCGTGACGTAGGTACGAGGCGGCTCGTAAAGGAGGCTTTGAGGTTCCACGCCTGTGTTGACCTCTGGCGGCTGGCGGCAGGCTGAGGTTGGCTCTGGGTTTAGCCGCTCTGCCACAGTCACGCTCGAGTCGCTCCACCAGATCCCCTTCATCTTTTATAAGCGTCATTAAGTGGCGGCCATCAAACTGTGGTCAGGTGTTGGAACTGACGTCTTTTCTATTTGGTTGCCTCTCTTTATAAAGTCTGTGCATCAGGACTTCCTGTCTTTCTTATCCATAGCTGAACCCGTTGTCATCATGAGGGGCAGAAAGTGAGACCTTGGACCTGTGGAGCTGCAGCGACCACTAAGTGTTCCTCTCTGCTGGATCATTTAGGAGCGACCATCTTCAGTAACTTGCTTTAATTATAGTTTCTTTATGCAACAGTGGAGATGTGTGTGTGTGTGTGTGTGTGTGTGTGTGTGTGTGTGTGTGTGTGTGTGTGTGCGTAAAGAGTCTCAGATTGAGGCTTGTAACTCCTCCAAAGTATAAACAATAGAAAGTCACATTGCAGTGAAACCCATTCATCCTTGCTGGCTGCCCGCTGTGATGCAGAGGAGAAGGAGATGATAGAGCAACGGAGTGAGGAACCATGTGGTGCAGAAGCTAGAGGAGCCATGACTCACCTGTTTAAAGGATTGGTTAGTGAGCAGCTCCTGCCCAGGCAGCCGCAGAGCGCAGAGACACCAAGAACAAATTGAAAACACATGCAAAGATTAGCACATCAAGCAGCAACAGGCGGCAGGACAACAGTGGAGATCAGAGCAAAGAACCACAACTACACAACATCAGCAGAGATCTGGAAGCTTCTGCAGGGAACACAAGAGCCGACTGACCAGGTCGTCAGGTCCTCAGGGGCTCAGGGGCTCAGGACCACCTGACGCTCTCATTTAGCTGAGCGACCAGAGAGTTTCTACTGCCAAATGGAACAGAGGGGTCAAAGCCAGGAGCAGAAGAACCCACAGAGGTCTGCAGGTATCTGTGCCAGGAAAAACTGCCTCTGTGTAAATAAACACTCGAGTAGATCAGTGTCAGCAGCCTGACGTGACCCGAGCTCTGCTGAGAAGCTCTGCTGAGGAGCTCTGCTGAGGAGCTCTGCTGAGGAGCTCTGCTGAGGAGCTCTGCTGAGGAGCTCTGCTGAGGAACTACTTATATTTGAAAGATTCAAATTTGATTCCTCCTGATTCAATGGAAATCAGCTCATCTTTTGTTTTCCACCACTTTTCTAAGCCTGTAAAAGTCCATTTCTAAACTGCATGACTCCTGCAGGACTTCTCCAAATGTTTGAATTCCCTGACTGAGCACAGAAGCCCTGGTGGTTTTCAATGATTCCCTTGAGCAACGTCCTGATCCATGAGCCACTGAAGACCGGGTCAGTTCCTCAGCAATGAACATCTGAAAGTCTGAGGACAATGAGGCTTTCAGCAGTGAACAGCTGCTCATGTTCGCCTGGAGCCACATTCACACACACACACACACACACACACACACACACACACACACACGTTCATCAACACACACCAATCCAACAATCCAGGCTCTATTCATAACTTCTATGCAGCGCTAAAGGCCAATTTATACACACACACACTCACACTCTCACACACACACACACACATACACACACTCACACTCACACTCTCACACACACACACACATACACTCACACTCACACACATACACATATACACACGCACACACACACACACACACGTTCATCAACACACACCAATCCAACAATCCAGGCTCTACTCAAAACTTCTTTGCAGTGCTAAAGGCCAATTCATACACACACACACACACACACACACTCACATTCACACACACACACACACACACACATACTCACGCTCACGCTCACGCTCACACACACACACACACTCACACTCACACACACACACACACACAGTAGAATACTGTGAATCCAAACCTGCTGTCTCTGATAGGCTGAAAACATCTTCTCGATGTCTTTGAGGTCGAGGATCTTAAACGCTCTGAGGTCATCGATGTCGCGCCAGATGGTCCCGTTGATCATGTTCTGTGGAGAAGAGGGGAAACGTTGGGTCACATCCCTGAGCCCAGCTGCTGTCACATCTGTGTGAAACGTCACCGGAGCGCTCACCTCTCCCAGTTTGGCCCAGTTGAAGGACTTGAGTGGGTGTGAAGGCTGAGGGATGGACTTGGAGCGCAGCGTGGTCACTGTGCTGAAGGAGGGCGGGGCGGGAGGAGGCGGGGCCCCGAAGATGGGAGGCGCTCCCGGCGGAGGAGGCGGGCCTCCGGGCGGGGGAGGAGGCGGCGGCGGAGGCGGGCAGCTGAACGGGAGCGGAGGAGGAGGCGGAGGGAAGCTGCCCGTCATAGGTGGAGGAGGCGGCGCTACGGGAGCACCGGGCGGCGGCGGAGGAGGCGGGAACGGCAGATTAGTGCCCTGCGAGCGGAAAAAAGAAGGAATAAGAGATGAAGAAACACGGCTGAGCACAGGAGAGAGACACCATGAAGTCAAGATGGGGACGTACAGAGAAGTCATTGATGCGGCAGGACAGGTCCAGGACTTGTTCCCTCGCTGAACGCAGCTCCACTCCCTCACGCTGAAGCTTGTCCTTCATCTTGTTCAAGGTCTTCATCATGTCCTCTTTCTCCTGGGTCTTGGTCTCACACTCCCGCTCCTTCCTCTCCAGTTTAGCCAGCAGCTCTACGTGATCTACAGAGAGACGAGCCACAGACTGAGACCTGACACGTTTACACAAACAAACACTGACCTCCCTCTGACCTCTCTTACCTTTCCTGAACTTCTCCGCCTGCTCTCTCCACTGCTTCACCTCGTTCTCATTGACCAACCTGCCAAAAGACACAAAAACAATCAGCATCAACACAAACACACAGAGAGAAACGCCGTTAGAGAGACACGTTGGATGAACTGCAGTCAAGCTTAGTAAAGCCAGGGAGGTTTGGATCCCAGGTCTGACTCACATGTGTTGCGTGTTTACATACATGTCTAAACTTTGATTACACTACGATTACAACAACAAATCCTTCTCCAAGCCTCATCTGAACACAGTAATTAGATTGAAACCAGCATGAACAGATGAGATAAGAGCCTCTAAGTCCATTTGTGACTCATTATTGTTCAAATCTGACCACAGGAGATATTTAACTCCACTAATCCATTAATATGAGCCCTAATCCTCCTAAAGGTCCCATTACATCATGTGTTAGGTATCATTCTGTCTGTAGAGACTCGGCTCGGTCCTGCCTGAATGTAAACAAGATGATATTTGACTCTTATTAGGGGAAATGATTCACTTAGTTTGCATTTATTAGCGTTAACGCACGTTTGAGCTGGAAGTTCAGTGTTAAACTGGATTAGAGTGGAAGTCTGGATGGATCTGCTGACGTGACAATGAAGGAGGAGTTATGACATCATCAGCGTAGTGAATGTTGTGAGTGTGGGACTGAGAGGGAGAGAGAGATCAGAGAGGGAAACCTGGAGCGTCCGTGGGAGCTCTGGCTGGAGCGGAGAAGAAGAGTAGAGGAGCTTCAGTCACACAGAGGAAGCAACAAATACACCACAGGATAGAAGAACACACACACACACACACGCACACGCACACACACACACACGCTCACACACACACACACA
The DNA here is from genome assembly GCF_046128005.1 of Genypterus blacodes. Lineage (NCBI taxonomy): Eukaryota > Metazoa > Chordata > Actinopteri > Ophidiiformes > Ophidiidae > Genypterus > Genypterus blacodes. The sequence continues at coordinate 274,980 of NW_027467022.1, read as the reverse complement.
CACACACACACACACACACACACACGCACACCAGGAAAGGACAGAACATGTGACATACAGCTGAGGAGGCCAGGACCAACACCTGGATTCTGGTCTCATGTTCTTCTTCTCCTGTTTGTCCTCATGTGGTACACAGTATTGAACTTATTAAACTTTATGTTCTTACTCTCTAGTCTAAGTTGCTCTGGTTTCCTCCCTCAGTTTTCCTAAGTTGAGCTTCTAAGGCACTCTAACAGTGAGGCAGCAGCTGTTGGTGCTGAAGCGTGGGCGTCGGCCCGACACATCAGGGTCCAAAGGCTTCAGACCTCAATGGGACATTTTCAGAAAATCAGGAATAAATTGTCATGTTGCTCTGAGGGCTAATTGGTGAATCAGTTCCCTCTTCTCTTCTCTTCAGGCTTTAAATTGCCTCAAACTTTGTTCCAGCTCGTAAAAACAAAGAGTTCATTGTTGATCACTGCAATAAATTCTTCCACTTCCTTGTGGAAAAGCGTGACTTGTAGTGTAAATGTGTCAGGTGCGAGTCAGAGCCGCTTGTTGTTATAACGACTGTTGGCCCGACGCCTGAACCAGGAGGAAACCTCAGATTATTCACTACTTCTCCAGACCTCATTCATTATGGGAGCGTTTATGGAAACACGACAGCATTCTGGCAGAAACGGAGCAGGAAGACTGTGGACCACTAAGACCACTGAGACGTCTGAGGACCACTGAGACGTCTGTGGACCACTGAGACGTCTGAGGACCACTGAGGCGTCTGTGGACCACTGAGGCGTCTGTGGACCACTGAGACCACTGAGACGTCTGAGGACCACTGAGGCGTCTGTGGACCACTGAGACCTCTGTGGACCACTGAGGCGTCTGTGGACCACTGAGGCCTCTGTGGACCACTGAGACCTCTGTGGACCACTGAGGCGTCTGTGGACCACTGAGACCTCTGTGGACCACTGAGGCCTCTGTGGACCGCTGAGACCACTGAGACGTCTGAGGACCACTGAGACGTCTGTGGACCACTGAGACCTCTGTGGACCACTGAGGCGTCTGTGGACCACTGAGACCACTGAGATGTCCCTCACACATCTCACATGTCCTGTCTCCTCTACATGTCTTTGCTGACTGAATGAGTCTGTTCACACTTCCTAAACTCTCTGAGCTCCAGAGCTGCAGATGAGTTTGATAATTGGGTGAAAGAGCAGGAAGCTGCAGCTGAGTGAACAAGTCGCTCGCTCGCCCTAACGTGATTACAGCCACTTCCTTTTTGATGTTTAGCCTTTTGCCCGTTCTCCGTTGGAGCCTGGCCCCCTCCTACGCCTCGTCTCACACCTTCACTGATGGATCTTTCTTTGTAACACTTCCGTGTTTCCATCCAAACATGCTCTTAAACATGTGATGACCTCATTCCCATGTTCAGTGTGATTGGCTGCTGCCTGTGCTGAAGCTTCAGATCTCCACTCTGATGATCCAGGGTTGGTCCTGTTTACCGCCTCAGAGGAAGCTTTGGGCCCTGGAGTGAGCGAGCCCCTTCCTCTCTGTGTGTGAGGCTCGGCTGTGTAACCCTCATCATCAGTCGCTGCACTCACATGCGAATGATGTTCTTGACGCTGAAGTTGTCCAGGGGGGCGGCGTCGGGGTCTTCGCCCTTCTCATCCTGAAGGACGAGCTGCTGCAGGATTCTGTCCAGGAGCTGCCAATGCTGCAGGCTGCTGCCACCGCGCTTATCTGCACACAGGGACACGCAGAGGACACACACTCAGGCAGGAGACACAAGAGACACGCCACAATAACAACCTGAAATTACATTAGAGTCTAATTCAAACATATAAAAGTAAATAAAGCTGAGTGGGTTTGAGCTCAGCGTCTCTTTGCTGCTTCCTGTCATCAACTCCCTGCATATTTAGATACCAAACATACGTCCATGTTGTTAAACACGACATCATGTGGCCTGGAGTTTGTTGAACTGTAACTTCCAGGATTCAGTGGAAGGAGTTCATGTTTACAGGAAGTTCCACTCTGACATGAAGATCATTCTGAGTCAACAATGAATCATTCCTAACAGATCGAGCATTCAGGTCTGAGTTGTGATTGAGCTCCTCCTCCAGGCCAGTGGGACCTGTGGAGGCTAACAGACAGACAAGACGGACAGACAGGCTGAGGGCAGCAGGAGTGCAGGAGGCTCACAGGGCATCTGGAGGCAGTGCTGCAGGATGGAGATCAGGTGCGGGTAGGCGTCCGAGTGGCTCAGCTTCTTCTTGATCAGATCAAACATGGCACCAGCACTCTTAGTATCTATGTGAGACTGGAGACAGACAGAGACGGTCAGAGGACAGAGATGCTGCTGCTGTTCCTTTAAGGAGGAAGAGGAAGAGGAGGCAGTCAGATCGGTGCCTTCACTCACCATGTCAAATCGTTTGGAGAGTTCGGAGTCGTCCTCGTTCCTCACCATCTCAAAGAAGTCCAGATGTCTGCAGAGGGACGGAGGGAGCATGAGCTCATGTTTGGCACTTTAGAGCTTTCAGAGGCTTCATTGAGACGCTCACCTGTCCAGAGTGGCGTTCTCATGCTCACGCAGCTTATCAATCACCGGCTGGATACCCAACATCAGGAACTCATACCTCAGGTGGAGCCGGAACTCAAGGTTGTCCTGAACATCAAGAGAGAGAGAGAGAGAGAGAGAGAGACAGAGAGAGAGGGGCGGGGGACGAGACAGAGACAGAGAGAGAGACAGAGACAGAGAGAGAGAGAGAGATAGAGAGAGAGAGAGAGACAGGGAGAGAGAAAGAGAGAGAGAGAGAGAGACAGACAGAGAGACAGACAGAGAAAGAGAAAGAGAAAGAGAAAGAGAGAGAGAGAGAGAGAGAGAGAGAGAGAGGTGAAAGAAATGATGGTTGAACTGTGAGGACATGAGAACTTAAAGATGAAACCAATCTGAAATCAAATCAACTCTTTATGTGCAGCTCTGTCTTCTGCTCTGCCCCTCTGTTGAAGCTCTATCTGTGTGTGAGGAGCTCTACCTCTCCAGCTCCGGCGTTGAGCACAGCGTTGATGAAGGACATGATGGCCGTCTTCAGGTTGACCTCGTCCCTGTAGCGTCCGGTGCTGCGGTCCAGCTCGTTCAGCAGCGTCTAGAAAGATGGGACATGAAGATCCAACATGTTCCTCAGTCTGCATCATCACACTGTGACTCAGCTTCAGGTCACAGCTCACAGGTCACACCTCCCGTTCTACCTCCTGACACCTTCCTCTCCCTCACACTGCTCAGAATCTTCATCACACCTCAAAGCCTCTTGGCTCTGACTCACTCAGCTGGTGTGGTGTTAGCTTAGCCTGATCCCTGCTGAGCTGCAGCTTGTTGACTCAGTCCTGCAGTCACTTGACCCCCCAGAGGCCGAGCTGCTCTGACTCTGCATGTGGACTTAACCTTGTCTCCAGACCTCTGAGGCCCTGCAGCGCCAGACTGCAACTTAGCAAAACATCAGAGCCAGCGCCGTGTGACTCAGTAGATCGTTACGCTGCGTCTGTCTACAGGTACGGCAGCAGAAGAACCACAGAAGAAGAACCACACTGACTCATTTTGTGAGCCCATGACTGAAAGGTCCTGCTGTGTGAGGGTCAGGTTTGCTGCAGCTGATCCTGGGACTCACCTGGAAGCGCGTCCTCTCCGCAGCGTACTTCTGGTAGTGGGCCATGGCCTGCAGAACCTTCTTGTGTCCGTCTGGCACCAGACACACGGCCCCCAGGATCTCCAGCACCGCCACCTTGGTCTTGATGTTCTCCGTCCGCAGGCTCTGTGAGATGGTGTTGATGCTCTGCGGGTGGGCCAGGACGTGGGCGCGGCCCTGCGAGTTGTTCATCAGGGCTTTGATGCAGCCGATGATGGAGGTGTGGACGCGGCTCTCTGAGGTCTCGTAGTCCATACTGCGCAGGAAGTTGAGGAGGCAGGTGAGGCCGTCCAGCTCGATGAAGCGAGTGACGAACCTGCAGGAGGAAGAGGAGCCTGGGTCAGACACAAACATGGAGCCAGCAGGTCAAGAGTGTGTGTGTGTGCGTGTGTGTGTGTGTGTGTACAAGAACCTGAAGAACAACATTCACATAATAAAAGGACAATAGAGAATGTAAAGTAAAGAAACGATCACAGCCATGATACTTTCTCAGAGTGGAAGTTTCCAGTCAATGTGAAAGAAAACAGGAAGTTCCCCCAGTGTGCTGATGGGAACGCTCATGAACACGGACGGGCAGAGAGGCGGAGCTGCTGAGAGGGGGCGGAGCCTACAGAGGAAGACTTTCACTTTAACTGAGGTCACAACTTCATACAAACAAGTGAGAGGAGAGGAAAACAAAACCCAACGACGAGAAAGTGAGCGAGATGACGAGATGAAGATGACGATGATGAGTCGCTCCTAATCACACATATTGTGACTCTAAAATGATTAAGCTTCGATCCAAAACACAACATGTCCACACATGACTGACACCCCAGCAGAGAGACGACTGAACATACAGGAACAGGAAGTTGACCCTCAGTTCTTTCTCTTACACAAACAAACGCTGTTACTGTGTGTGTGTGTGTGTGTGTGTGTGTGTGTGTGTGTGTGTGAAGCCATGATGAATGTTTCTACAAAGGAAAGCAGAATCTCCAAAACAAAGAATGATGTCATGATGGGGTTTGCTAGGGTGGCTGTGCTGGCAACAGTGACATCATTCCTGATGTCATTGTGGGTGGAGTCCAGACACGCCTCCCTGCTCTGTGTGCGTGTGTGCGCGTGGGTGTGTGTGTGTGTGTGTGTGTAATGAAGGCACCACTGCATGTGTAAAGTGAAAAAGACATTTATTCTGACGCTCATGAGCTTTCACACTGCTGCTTATTGAAAGTCACACTCAGCCTTCAGAGACGCAGGTAATCCTGTCTTAACACAGAAAAGCTCCTTTAGTGAGTTGAGCTCCTCCATCAGGGTCCGGTTCTGGTTCTCCAGCGCCGCCACA
>NW_027467022.1:260000-265000 GCF_046128005.1 Genypterus blacodes | reverse complement strand
GACCTGAGCCGACCCCATGTGAGCTCCGTGAGATCAGTCTGAGTCTGACAGAGCGAGACAACGACACATAGGGTTCATCCAACATGTCGAGAGAGCAACACAACAAACCAGAGGAGACAAGAGAGAGAGGAGGAAACTTCAACCATCAGGTTTCTCAAACCAAACAGCACAGAATGAACCACAACCCCCCCCCCCCCCCCCCCACACACACACACACACACACACACACACACACACACACACACACACACACACACACACACACACACACACACACACACACACACACACACACACACACACATACCCCCTGGCCGGTGAAATCCAGATCTTGGCAACACGCAAATTAGCACTTTGTCTGGCCAGCTCAGTGAAAGCATGTGTGTGTGTGTGTGTGTGTGTGTGTGTGTGTGTGTGTGTGTGTGTGAGCCGTCTGGGCCTTTAAATAGAACTACAGCAAAATAGTTTCCCAGACTTCTCTGCTGCTCTCAGGTACGCTGTGTCGCTCTGTCGCCGCCCATAAACACAAACAGCTGTAAAAATAGCAACGCTCAACATGTTTGTTGCTATGGGGACGCCTGCCAGGAAAACAAACAACACGGCAATAAAGACACATTAAACTCTGGCTCCCTGTTTGTGCTGATCAGCCTGAGTTACAGCTGAGCCTGGAAAGACTGGAGAGCGGCCAGGCTGCAGGGCTGCTCTGTAGAGACTGGGCTGCTCTGTGGAGACTGGGCTGCTCTGTGGAGACTGGGTTGCTCTGTGGAGACTGGGTTGCTCTGTCCAGGCTACGCTGCTCTGTGGAGAATGGGCTGCCCTGTCTAAACTAAGCTGCTCTGTCCAGGCAGAGGAACTGAAAGTCTAAACTCTTGGAATTCCCAAACTTCCCCCGCTCTCTAAAGTAACTCTACATGTCATGCTCATGTGTCGCTCTTTAAAACGTTGTGTTTTATGATTTCTAAACATTGAGGTGACGCTCTGGCGTGCTCATGAAGGTCACACACACACACGGTCAACGGCCGAGAGAGCGACCAAGTAGAGCGACCCCAAGTAGAGCGACGCCCTCCGTCCCGGGATAGGCAGCCGTCACAGAGCAGACGAGCTGGTGATGCTATCGTGCTGTGTTCATTGGCAGACAGGCCCGGTAGGAATAATGAATATTGTCGTCCTGGCTGAGCTCCAGGTCTCTGACAGCCTTTCCCACTGATGTAGCTGCTGAGCGGCTAAAGAGCCTGTTTGTCATCACAGTGTGTGTGAACGCTCGGGTCAGGGAGAAGGAATGCAGCCGTGTGAACGCAACAAGCAGTCAGCGGGGAAGACGATAAAAGCCAGAGAGAGGGCGACTGATGGAGCTCCGACCTCCGAGGAGGAGACGAGAGGCGACACGCTGCTGCGGTTAGCGAGGAATATTCAGTTATTTGGGAAGTTCTGTGATATGAGGAGAAGAGGAGTTGCACTTACAGCGGCCATGGAGTTGATCCGGTCGATGTAGTAATCGGGCCAGCTGGTGGCCAGCTTGTTAGGGTCCTCCTGCTCCTGTGAGGACACACACACACACACACACACACACACACACACACAGCACCGTCAGCTTTAACCCTCACAAACACACTATACCTTTATTTACATCGGGTTTTCCTGGTCCGGAGCGCCGCTGCATGTACCACAGATTAGATCAGACTCAGCTTAACTTCATTGTTCCTGTGAGGGGGTGAAGGGTTTCCAACACATCGTATAACAGTAAACATAAACAACATGAACACAGAGGCACAGACAGCCTGGAGAAAGGGAACAGAGCTTAAACATCTGATTTCCTAGGCCTGGAAAAGTCACAGAAAAAAAGACAAACACAGAAAAGTAGGTTGTAAAGATATACTGTAGTTTGATTGTTGTTATTGTGCCTTATAAGGGCAGTCGTCTCCGTAGTAACTGAGTCAAACCTCTGAGCTTTGTTATAAATGGAGGAGAGAAAGAGAGGAAATCTGCTCGGAGGAAGAGAATCCCTTCACAGCAGTTTTCAAATAGCTGTCTGCCACTAATTTGTCCGGGCCAATCCGAGGATCGGCGATGCCACAAAGACCGGAGGCGCGGGGGAACGTGGAGGCCGCGCTCCTCGCTCACATCTGCTTTGGGTTACGCTGAGCTCGGCGCGGCGCTGGAACGCCGCTGTTGTTCCAGTTACTGTGAGCTCCGAAGGAAGAGCAGAGCAACCAGCTACGAGCAGCAATGGTAGTTTGTGTTTGTGACCACAGAACGCTGGGACAGAGCACTGGGAGCAGAGCATCACTGAGAGAGGAGACGAGGTGAGGAAGAGCTGTAGGCATCAGGAGGGAACGTGTTGAAATGAGGTCAGAGTTTCATTCAGCTTCAGTGAAGCAGCGCCGCCTCATCCACTCTCTGCTCACATTCTACTGTGGAAAAGCTTGTTATGATTCCTTATCCAACCTGATCCTTCCATTTTAACCCATTCACTCCATATGAGCACAGAGAGAGAGAGCGACCTTTAGTGACACTCGTCCACACATGAAACCATCTCATTATCTACACTAACTCCACGCCAGAGACATGATCCACTCCAGCTGAGCAACACAAACAGTGTGTGTTTGCCTGTGCCTGTGCCTGTGCGTGTGTGTGGAGATGGAGTCCGAGTTTCAACCACAAACACACCGTGAGTCAAACATGCAGCGTTCCCTCTGATTGGCCAGTAGAGGCAGGCAGACAGGCAGGCAGGCAGGCAGACAGACAGGGCCTGGAAAGATTCCCAGTTTGATTCCAGGCTTCTCCTGGAGAGCCTGTAGAAGTGCTGTTGTGCAAGGCAGTGAAGCCCTCAGTGCTCCTGACGTGAAGGTCTCTGGCTCCTTCAGGACTCAGGACTCTTTGACCGTCAACACGCCCGGTCCAACGCCACATTAACCGTGCTTCTTCCCAGCCTCTGGTTTCTCTGATGAGCGGTGGGCTGGCCGGGTCCTGGCTCTCTGTTCCCATGTGCTCAGAGAGGCCCGGGGGACCCTGGCTGAACTCTGGAGAGCCTCTGGAGATACCAGCTCTCCAAAGCCATGACAGCAGCAGCAAACAGCACGGGACGAAAGGAAATACCACATACTCACAGCCCACTGTGTAAACAAGAGGGAGCGCTGAGGAAGACTACAAGACTGGAACGGCTGCTCAAGTACAGAACAAGACAAGCACGGTATGACCAGGAGGACCAGGAGGATCAGGAGGATCAGGAGGATCCTCTAAGATCTACAGACTGAAGCCTGGAGGTAAACAACATCCTGTAACACACAGGCTGCAGATTCTTTATACTGCTGACAGTTTGGAGATTTGTCTTGAGATATCACTCAATGAAAAACCTTTTCTTCAGATTTAAGAACCACATTCTTGAAATCTTCACTTTTGAGAAGATTTCAAGACTGTCCTCAACAAAATTGTCCTCAGCTTCACGCTCTGTCGCTCATCAACGCTCCACTTCCTCCTGTGAGAGCCGCTCTGCCCCTGCCGCTCTGCCCCCTGCCGCTCTGCCCCCTGCCGCTCAGCTCCTTACGACGCCCGTTTGTTCCATCGGCGCTCCGATCCTGATGAGAGCGCAGCGTTAGAGGAACATAGAAGTCAACGTTCTCCCAATCCTGTGTGATCCCACAGTCTGGCCACTGAGCGTCCAGCATTCCAGAGCGCCGGTCGCTCTGTGGGGGAATATTTACACACGGAAGCCGGGATATGAAGTCTCACCCTGAGACAGGAAATGGACAGGATATTGAATTCTGGAAGATTATGTAACACACTCTCTGCCTCCTCCAGGTACAGAACACACACACACACACGTGCTCTCCAGCGTGTCTCACTGAGGTCACGTTAGTGCCACTGCAGACTCTGGACAGAGCTCATGTTACTACACAGCTCATAGAGCAGCAGGTTCCTCTGTGCAAACTCAACCAATGACAGTAGTTTTGGAAGTCTGAATGCTGACTTCAGCTGATGTGATCGTCCTGATGTCCCTGCTGCACGCAGACACCCTGAGCGACCAGCACCCCGCCTCTATGATCGCTCTGCCTCCTTCCACACACGCACGCGCGCGCACGCACGCACGCACGCACGCACGCACGCACGCACGCACACACACACACACACACACACACACACACACACACACACACACACACACACACACACACACACACACACACACACACACACACACACACACACACACACACACACACGCACACACACACACACACACACACACCCACCCAGAGGCGACTCCAGGTCAGTGCAGACGGATCAGAGTGAGGTGAAGTTCTCCCTCTGTAGGAACAAAGCAGTAGCTGGCGCTGAAGGATGAGGAGCGTTTGTTTTGCAGGTGAGCACAGCTGGCTCGTCCTCTCACCGTGAGCTCCACCCATCTGACCACAACAACCGCAGCCGCCGCCGCTCAGCTGGACGGAACAACGACGGCAGTGTTTGTCTGCCGTCCGCTGCTCTTCCTTCCAGTCAGTGTCAAGCTGTAAATACAGGCCACTACTGTGTGTGTGTGTGTGTGTGTGTGTGTGTGTGTGTGTGTTAGCGTGTCTGTGGTATGGCTGCTCTCTCCTGCGTGTGTGTGTGTGTGTGTGTGTGTGTGTGCATAGTAGTTGTGCGTTCCCGCCTGTGTGTTCCTGTTCCTCAGGTTATTATCCGTGATTGAGCGCCCGTTACTTTCCCCCTCCGTCCTCCATGACGCCGTCTCTCTCCATGAATGAGGGGTTTGTTTGGTTTTTCCACTGAGCCTTGTTACCCCGGTTTTGCTCTCCGTTTCCTGGCCCGGACGCCGCTGCCTTTTTTTTCACCTCGTTCCTCACAGAGGAAATAATTTGTGACTGGGAGAGACGGGGGAGGAACGACACACTAATGCATCCTGCCTCTGCCCCTGCCTCTGCCTCTGCCTCTGCACCGGCCCGGCCCGGCCTGAGCGCAGGAGCCAAGGTTTGGTTTCCACTCACTCCTGCTGCAGCACAGAGGCT
>NW_027467022.1:225000-255000 GCF_046128005.1 Genypterus blacodes | reverse complement strand
AAAGACAATAAGGAATCTCCTGTGGAACATAACTCTGCTCCTGTAGCACTAAATCTGACTTTATGCCCCGAGCGCTCAGTCCTGGAGCAGCAGAGGAGTTACCACAAGGTGCTGAAGGATGAATCACCTGATGGTTCTTCAAAGGTGCAGGTACAGGGAGAGGAGGGGTTAACAGAGAGCTGGGGATGAGAGTCTGGACCAGTGGAGGGGACGAGAAGCCAGAGAAGCCAGAGAAGCCAGAGAAGCCAGAGAAGCCAGAGAAGCCAGAGAAGCCAGAGAAGCCAGAGAAGCCAGAGAAGCCAGAGAAGCCTCTGCTGTGGGTCTCAGTGGATTAGTAGAAGCTACAGCTCCTAAAGAGATTCATGTATTTTCATTTTGCAGAGAGTTTAGTTGTGAAGATGGTGGATCTGTTTCTGGTGAGATGCAGCCTCACATGTGATTGTGATTCTTCTTGGCTCCGCTCTGGTCTGAGTCACACTCACACACTGCGTGGGGTCTGTGTCAGCTGTGGAGACCTCCAGTACTTCAGACCTCTGAGAGACTCAGCTCCGCCTCCTAAGTAAAGCCATAACGCGATTCCCATCTCTTGTTACCATAGAAACGTATGCTGTGTTACTGCCTTTCTTTTTCTTCTTGAGCATCTGTGTGGCAGAGTTCCTCGCCGCTCCACACGCACTCTGTGTCCAGACTGAGTGACTGCTGGAGTTAGAAGGATTGTTGGACGAGCGGTTTAATATGTCAGCATGTCAGCGGGCTGCTGGATCAGTAAACCAGATGTGGAGCGCTGCAGCTCAGCAATGGCTCGGCCAGATGACCGACACTGGTTTGTGGATCTGTCAACCAATCACAGCGGAGATGAACCATCCCTGACAGTATTACTGCTCTTCAACCAGCACAGGATCCAAACCTCTGAGTGTGAAGCTTCCATGCTACACAAAGACCAGCAGGACCAAAGTCACCCAGAAGACCAGAAGGACCTGATCCACACATTTAAATATCCAAGTCTTCTGTTCGTCCTGAAGTGAAAGACGTTCTCAATCTGCCTGCCTCTTCTTCTTCTGCTGCTGTCTCACCTGAATCTTAGCCCTGATTGGCACACACACACACACACACACACACACACACACACACACACACACACACACACACACACACACACACACACACACACACACACACACACACACACACACACACACACACACACACACTCCTCCCTGCTGCTCTTTTATGTTCTCATGACCTTTCATGTGTAAAACGCCTTCAGATAAGCGTTTCCTCATTGGTCATCATGCATCAGACACACTGGTGAAAGGTCACGGGGTCATTCCAGTCAAGAGATCCTGATTGAGGCAATTTCTGAGCCAATAAAGCAGCGCAGCACTGAGGGTTAATAGCTCGAGCATTAGCAGCGATTATAAAGACGACTTTAAGGTCAAATCAGGTCAATGAGCTGGAAACATGGAGGAGAGATCACCAGAGGGGAAACATCTGCATTCAGAACCACACAGAACTTCTAATCACAAGAGGAAGTTCACTTAAAACCATACGGCTGGGATTATATGGATTTCATGAAACAAACAGGCACAGCTGCTGCTAGAGGATGGAGGAAGCTGTATGGAAGTGAACTGAGATCTGGATCAGTAGGACCTGGGTCAGTAGGACCTGGGTCAGAAGAACCTGGATCAGTAGGATCTAGATCTGGTGGTCCCTCAGTCCTCTTCAGATAGGAGCTCTGTGTCTCCAGGCAGAGCCGAGTGTCTAGCAGAGCTACAAACATCACCTAGCAGCATCATGGAGCTGAGACTGAGCTGATCCTCAGTCCGTCTCTACTCACCACCAGTTCAGAGAAGCGTGCGTGCAGTTCCTCTGCGGGTGGCATGGGGGCGCTGAACTCCAGCAGCTGCAGTGGCACGCTGTCCTTCAGGTTGATCTCGGGCGGCTCGCTGCTGCCGAAGCAGCACAGGAAGCCCAGGCCCGGCCGCGTCCTCTTCCTGGGGGGCATGGCGGCGGCGGCGGCGGTCGGCGCTGGTGGCAGTGGAGGTGCTGGACCAGGAGGGTGAAGAGAGGGGGGGCTGAGGGGCGGGCGGGCGGGCGGGGGAGTGGAGGAGCAGGCTGCTATCTAGGGGGCATCGTCTGGAAAAAGAGAAAGAGAGAGAGAGAAATGATCACACAACAGAATCTGATCCTTTGATTCAATGTCAATGTCACCACACGCCACTTTAACACAATGTCAAAGGTCAAAGGTCATAGCAGCTCATTGATTTCACTTAAGGGCGACTTGGAGGAGGATCCATTTACACAGGGGGGTCCCTCGCCTCCTCTGTACTTAAGATGCTTCCTTAGGCCACTGTGAGTGTGTGTGTGTGTGTGTGTGTGTGTGTGTCCTTCATGCCATTGAAAGCATATGGGTGGTCTGTGTGAATAACACTCTCACTCACACACACACACACACACACACACACAATGCTCTCTCACACACACACACACACACACACACACACACACACACACACACACACACACACACACAATGTGTTGGACTTTCAGGCACACGCACTCTTACACAATGCTCACACACACCCACAGCGCTCACACACACTCACACACACAGCCTTTCTGAATGGACGGACGTTGTTCCTCTTCTGTTTGGAGGTGAAATCCAATCTGAGATATTTGACCAACCAACACTCTGTTTTATGTCGTCTAAAGCTAAACTCTCCTGGACCACAGAGCCCGGATCAAAGCGGCTCGCTCGCCTCTCTACCTCTTTGACTCAATGTACACAGCCAAACAAGCAGAGAGGAGAGGAGAGGAGAGGAGAGGAGAGGAGAGGAGAGGAGAGGAGAGGAGAGGAGAGCAGAGGAGAGGAGAGGCTGGAGCTCTACAGCCGTCTGTTTCATTCGGCACTGAAACTTTATGACTGCAAGTTTCCACAAGAAGCCACAATCGACTCCAATCTCTGCTGAGCACGACTCTCCGCCATCGCTCACTCTCGCCCTGGCTCTCTCTCTCTCTCTCGCTCTCTCTCTCGCACGTTTGTTCAGCGTAGGAGTTCTCACTGCGGCAGTTATAAATAGCCGGATGGTAAATTCTTTATGAATGCGTTGAGCCCTTGACAGCGACTTTAAGGAGGAAAATGAAAACAGAGCAGAACCACATTTCCATTTTGCCTCTTCGGGTTTTTGCTCCTTTGCTTTTTCCGCCTCTGTGAACGCGGCGTGGATTCTCTCAGGCGGAACGCAGCCTGACAGAGCAGGAAGGAGCTCAAAGCTACTCTCAATGAGGAGCCACTTCATTATCAGGTTGCTTTAATATGGAGGTCATCATGTGAACTTCAATTCAACTGAGCTCCTCAGAATGTGAGAGCATCAGGTCACATTCATTCACACTGAACTTTACATACAGATCAACCAAAGTGCCATCTATCTATCTATCGATCTATCTGACTGTTCTACCCCAAAGATCTAAAGAGTTAAAGTGATGTAGACAACATAAAATAACAAACATAAGTGAATAAGACAGAGAATCGTCTGAGCTGTGCAGGATTTGGTGTGGAGGAGTTGAGAGTTGAGACTCAGATCTTCACGGTGACATCACATGATAACAGCACAGAGGGTCATACGTGTGCACATGTGACCCAGCTCAGGCGACTGATTCCTGAATATCCCCCAATCCGTCCTGACAGAAACAGTTGTGACGTTGACTTGCACTGAGAACGCCATCAAGTATGAAGCGTGAACTTCCACAGCCAGCGTCCACATTGTTCCCAGCAGAGCGCCGGCTCTCAGATGTGTGTGTGTGTGTGTGTGTGTGGGGGCGTTCGGTGCTCCACAAGCTGCAGAGTCGCTGCATGAACGTTCATCAAAGCAGATGTGGCCGAGCATGGCAGGCTAACCCAAACGGCACGGAGGCACGTGGCAGAGATGCCTCCTCTTTAAAGATCCTCGCTCGTTACGCCGTCTTTCCTCACTACAAATGTGCTGAGTCAGTGGAAAACAGAGAAGTGAGAGATGACATCATCACTTCAGGGAGGTAAAGCACCGAGCTCCATCATCCATTTACACATCAACACTGGGGACTGCTACCATTAACCCTTTGAGCTCTGCTGTTGTCACTCAGTTTGATTGAAGCTGCAGGAGCTCAGTCGGACACACACACACACACACACAGTTTCAGTGATTTACAGATTCGCAACGCTACAAGTTCAATATATTTGTTTTGTATATTTTTGTGGATCTTCTATGTCCATTTTTCTGTAAATCAATACTTTCCTCATAAAGTTCAACCTATTTTGAATGGTCGAATGGAAAAGAGGCCACATGCAGGGTCAGAGCCTGTGTGTGTGTGTGTGTGTGTGTGTGTGTGTGTGTGTGTGTGTCTGTCTGTCTTCACTCGCTCTCCTACAGATCCCCACGTGCGTTCACTCCTCACTCAACACTCCTGGCCAGGTTCAAGCTCAGGCTCAGGAAAAGTAGGCCAAGAGTCCAAATACACACACCGAACACACACCCTACACACACAGTACACACACTGTACACACACAGTACACACACCGTACACACACCCGACACACACACTGTTTACACTTTACATTCATGAGCTTTTTAGTTCTAGTTTAGTGCATTTTAAATCCTCATTTCATCCTCTTCCTTCTTCCTCACGCTTGTTCTCCCTTCACTCTCTCTGTCTTCACCTTTCCTCTTCCTCTGTTTCTCCTCTCACTCTCTCCACTCTCTCGTCTTCATGTCAGTGATATATTTTAGTCACACACACACACACACACACACACACACATGTTGGATGTGTGTGTGTGTTTAAGAATGAGAACAAACCCGCAGTAAAACAATTGCATATTTACTGACGTACACATTTCAGCATAGAGACACACCCACACACACTTGCACGCAGTATCTGTATACACACACACACACACACACACACACACACTATGAGCTCTAAAGCTGGCCGACTGCAGAGAGAGAGGGGGGGGGGGGGAGAGATGAGTAGAGAGTGAGTGTAGAGAGTGAGTGAGGGAGGGATAAAAGGAGATACTGCTGCCACTTTTCATTCAGCTCACTACCTCATCCCTGGAGCCGGGAAGTAGGTCAGTGGAGGGAGAGAGAGGGAGGGAGGGAGGGAGGGAGGGAGGGAGAGTGAGTGAGTGAGTGAGTGAGAGGGACAGTGAGAGTGAGAGGGAGAGAGGAAAGGGAGAGGGAGAGTCAGAGAGAGAGGGAGTGAGAGTGAGAGAGGGTGAGAGTGAGAGTGAGAGTGAGAGTGAGAGTGCGAGCGAGCGAGAGAGAGAGGTGTATCAGAGCCTCCAAACATCTGTTCCTGCATTATTTCTCTTCTCCCCTCCATCTGTCACAATCCTCTGCTTTTTCAGGATCGATTACAAAGCCTGATAGAAATCGAGCTCCTGATCGTTCGCCCCTCTGAACCTTTTAACCCTTTGAGGGTCCATATCTGAACTCTGAACTGGATCCATGTTGTTGTTTCTTCTACAGCACAAAGTTAGAAGTTCTGCCCTCCACAATAAAAGCTCAGCGTCTCTCCTGGACTCACTCACTGAGCTGTGTGATGCTGTAAAGAGGATCCTTAAGGGTCCATCAGAGACCTACAGACTTGAAGAGGAGGAGAACATCTACACACACACGCACACACACACACACACACACACACAGACACACAGACACACAGACACACAGTGAGTGAGTTCAGCTGCAGATGTGATGTTGTGTTTGCTGAGCTGAGTGTGTGAACATGAACGCCGGCTGACCTCAGGGCTCAAAGCCCACGCTGCCACATGAAGACCAGGAGCAGAAGAAGAGCTGGTTGAGCTTCACGTGTTCACACTGAGCCTCTTTGTTCTTCTGTGTTAAAGCTGCTGAAACCTGCTGAGTGACAAATATGAGCCTTTGGTTTGTGTTTCATGGTTCCTCTTTTAAACGATCCTAATCAATATCTAATGATGGATTTAAACTGGGCTTGATTCACATTTATTCTATTTCTTTCCCTTTTCTTATTTTTCCCTGTAACTCTTTCAGCAGATGTTTCCAGATGTTTCAGCCGCTCACTTTACCTTAAATGTACAATTGTGTGACACATGTGACTTCACTGAGACCAAATGCCTGCTGCACACACACACACTGTAAACATGGAGCGTCAGGAGCCCAGCGTTCCCACAGCATTCCCACAGCGTTCCCTCTCTCCCCTCTGGTGCCTGACAGCTCATTGCTCTGATCCGATGCTCTCAGCTATTAGAGGTCCGGTCACGCATCACAAGTCAGCAGAGAAAGTATTCAAGCACCGGCTCTATAGGTGTTTTAAACATCACACATCTTAAAACAAAGCCTGCTGCATTCCTGAACTCCGAGCTGGGAGCGCTGCCTCTTCCTGTCCGTGCAGCCTCTGATGGATCTGCTCCACTTTCTTTCCTCCAAAGCCGCTGGCATCTAACCAAATCACCCAGGCCACTGGAAACTCATCCTCATCCTCATCCTCATCCTCCCATGGAACCTCTGCAAACTAGCTAAGAACTGTGGTGACTCCAACACACACACACACACACACACACACTCACACATCTCTGACTTACATCCCTGGTTGATGATATCTGCATGTACAGCAGCGTTGCTCTGTGCTTATCAGCGGTTGAGGACTGAGGACCTGGACTGAGGCTGAGTGGAGGAGCGTGTGTGTGTGTGTGTGTGTGTGTGTGCCTGTGTGTTATGTCACACTGCGTTTGCATGCACTGCATTCCTGCACCGGTTCTGAAAGCGACATTCTGACAGGGATTTGGTGTTGGAAGAGCCACACACACACCGAGCGGACGCACAAAGGGCCAGAGGATTTGGTTTGGACAATTCTGCAGGGGCCCGAGGGGGCGGGGAGGGGGGGGGGGGGGGGGGGCCTGGATGCTTCTCCCTGCCTGGTAAACACAGGAGGCCTTTGGCCCCCAGCTGGATCCATCACCGTCACTGAGGGAACAAATCCTTCATCTGCACCATTATTCAATTGTTTTGATTCACTTTAACGCAACCGGAACTCCGATACTGGAAATTAAACTACATTTACAAACTCTACAAATATAAAGACTCTCAACACGATCACTTAACGCGTTTGACGTGACAGTGTGTGTGTGTGTGTGTGTGTGTGTGTGTGTGTGTGTGTGTGTGTGTGTGTGTCCCTGACCACACACTGGCTCAGTTCCAATCATCTTCAGGTTCTTTAAAATCCAAATGAAGTTCCTCTGCTCGTCCTGCTCAGACAGATTCACGCCGCGTCTTTAAAATAATTAAATTAATGGAATAAATGAAGCCAGAGTTCCGTTCTTACGTGGCAGCCAGACTCTGGAGAATTCTCTGAGGTCCTATTTGCTTCTCGCCTCAATTAGAGAAGAATGCAACGTTGGTTTAATGAGGCCGTGAGGCACAGTAACCTTCCTCACCCATAAAAAGGAAATGCCTCAACTAAACCACTGGAAAAAGGAGGGAGCGACTTCCAATCCTCCAGGGAACGCCATTAACGGCCATTTCATTTAGCTCCATTCATAACAGGAGCCATTTCCTCGTGGCTGACCAGACGGACGGCGTGCAGACAGAGCTTGTGTAGACGTGTAGCGTGTGCAGACAGAGCGTGTGCAGACAGAGCGTGTGCAGTGGCAGCGGTTTGTCGTGCAGGTTTCCCTTCCATGGAAATAAAGGAAGCCATCACTACATCACTACAAACATGACGAACCTCCTACTATCTAAACTCAAACTAAACTCAAACCAGACTTGTTCTTTTTACATCAACCTGTAGACGTGTGTGTGTGTGTGTATCCTGCAGGTGTAGACGTGTGTGTGTGTGTGTGTGTATCCTGCAGGTGTAGACGTGTGTGTGTGTGTGAGTGTATCCTGCCGGTGTACAAGTGTGTGTGTGTGTATCCTGCAGGTGTTGCTGATGCTGCAGTACCTGGACTTTCCCCTTGGGGGAATCAACAGAGTCTCTCCAGAGAGCCGTCAGGTAAACGCAGCATCCTGTAAAGACTCTGTCCTCTCAGTGTGATATTGACTCTGGTGCTCTGAGGTTTGACCACAGGACCTGTTCACAGACGCACTGCCGCTCCGTCTCCTCCCTGGCTGGATGTAGAGCAGCCATTGTGTGTGTGCCACTGACACACTCTGGGCCTGTGTGTGTGATGTGCGATGTGTAAGTGAATCTCGGGCTTCAGTTCATTTCTGGGGGCTATTTTAGCCCGGCCGCTCACTTCAGAGGCTCTATGTGTCCGACTATAACCGTACCTCTGCAGCATGCCAGACATTACCCACAATGCCTCTGTCCTCTATGCTGCAGCTGTTGACCTCTCACCCAGACATGATTAATAGTTTAACAATGCACAGTAAAGCCTGGAGTGCCCAGAGCTGTGGGCGCTCACTCACATTTGGGCTCTTTGGATGAAACTTTGGGGATTAGATCATGAAGTGTTTACATGGAAGTGTGGCGACTCGCAGCACGTGATTGGCTCCAATCCCCACGTGACTGATGTGTTTGTAAGCCCATGGCAGCTCTGGTAAAGGAGCCCGGTGGTCCTCAGGGTTGGAGCTCTGTATTGGTGATCATCCCGGCCTGGTATACGACCTCTCCTGACCCCTGACAATGTTGTCCTTAGAGGGGTTTATGGAAATGCAGTGATGAGCAGCTGGTGAGTCGGTGGTTTGGGTCATTTGAAGATTGGAAGCTTCTCCTCTCACCACCCAGAAGAGCTGGATCTTCTCCAGCAGCTCTAATTGGATGAGTGCAGAGTAACGATGGAAACTGATTCCCTCAGAACAGCGACAGCAGCAGCAGACTGTGTGGCGTTTGAGGAACAGTGAGCAGAGCTTCCCTCTCCACGGTCACAGTCACAAACTCTGCAGCTGTGCCAGCGCCAAAAACAAATGGGCTTTTTTTTCAACACGTATAATAACACGTCTATAGTTCGCCTCAGAACTCGTGACTGCGGCGCGTTCCTCCCATATGAAATAAGAAAACGATTTGACACGGCAGGGTAGTGCTTTGGGGTGAGAGGGAGAAGGACGCCAAGTGTCGGGTTTCATTCCGAGCCCTGTTAATACATGGGAACGCCGGCGCCTTTGGAATGTAGTGTGGCAGACTTTCTTCTCTTTCCCAGTATTAATAGCTGCGATATCCCGGTGATCCGATCCGCTCGATGGCTCAGATGAGCCGGGCAGCCCGTGGACTAGAAGTGGGTCAGGATCAGTGCGTCTGGTGACATCATCGCTAAGGTTTGAAACTTCTTCTTCTTCCAGAGCCGACGGAAACATCTGCACACTCAGCGCCGCACACTCAGCGCCGCACTCTCAGCGCCGCACTCTGCTGTAGGTTTGTCTCTGTGGAATGTGGAGAGAACTTCCAAACGACGTTCACACACATGGATGCTGAATAAGACGCTTCTGTTTTGTCAGGTTGGCGCTTTTTGTCTTGACACATGGCATGCTAGTTTGTTATATAACTTCCAACAACAAGGAGGGGAACCCAGATGTTTGTAGCGTTCCATAGCCATTGTTAGATAGATCCAGAAGGTCTTTGGTCTTGACCCGTATGGAACACCACGAAGCCCAAACTGTCACGCATGCTCACCAACAACCACAAAATCCACATTGACTGAAGAACATCAACACAACACAGAGTTTGTGCAGCGGTTGTGTGGTTTACTCAGACACCTTTCACACAGTTTCATGTTCAGAGTTCCTAGCTTGTTTCTCCACGTTTATCTAACAGAGGTGAGGCTGAGAGGAGCTGAAGTTGGACACTGATACATACAGGAAGTACAAAATATAGAACGATAACATCAGAGCCAAGCAATGAGCTAAACTGAGCCTGAATCTCCTAACTGGAGTCCAGACGGTGTTGTTGCTGAGCACACTGAAGTACCTGTCTCCCGGCTGCACAGTAACTGTAGTGTAACTCCAACATGATGATGACTGGGAGCAGATCTCTGTCGGCGCCTTAATGAGCACTGAGCTCACAGTCAGCAGCAGGACTGGAGCGTCTCTCCCTAATCCTCACAGACTAACTCATGCATCCTTAATGGAGGATAAAATATGAAGCCAGCGCCACTCAGAGTGCTGACGGCGGCAGAGGGTGCGAGTCCTCGTCTGTCGCTAATGGCCTCTGGACGCACTGAATGTTTTAGGACGTCACGCTGCTGCTGACCGCCCCCTCTCCCCCCTCCGGCTCACGTGAATGTAGGAGGATTTCCAGCAGACTGAGGAGAAAGCCTTTAATGTGGTGGAAATGGATACCAGCATGCTCACAAAGCAGGAAGACATCAAAGAGAAGAGGCACGGCCCAGCGGCTGCATCAGCCATGTTTGACCTCCACTTCATTAAGCATCTGAGGCTTTCTGTCTTACCTTCATCTCCACCATTTAATACTCTTACACTGCACACAGAATGTTTTATTCTACTGAGCTCATTCTGCCAGTCAGCGTCTCATACGATACATCCTCTCCTTTTCATCAGGAGACCTGCAGTAATAAATCTCACCACAAGGTTTCATTGAGGTGTTTTGTGTTTGTGACCAGTACTCGTGAAGTTCTGCTGGTTTCTAGCAGCCTGGTCCAGAGGAGAGCTCCTCCACCAGGGGGCGATGACTTCCTCACTTCCTCTCATTGGTCCAGCAAACTACTAAGGTTGATCCTCTTAAATATTCATGAAGTTGCCCCTGACTCACCTACATTAATCTGCCTGGTGCCGAAGCGCCACTCAGAGGAAAGACAGGTTTTGGTCTTCATATCAGAGAACCTGGAAATCCCCTGAATCATCAGGGGGTTTTCCTGCTCATAGCAATCACTCATATCCTGGGTCGGCTCGGCTTTAAATGGTAAAAACCGTAAATGTGATGGTAAATCGTCTGGATTAGGAAAAGCCGAGGCAGGCATTCCTACGCTGCTTCACGGTTGGAAAGTAGGAAGCAGTGAAAGGTTTTAAAGCGAACACGACAACCTGTCACCCAGCTGAGCTAAAGACGGGGAGAGAAACCGCTTCTTCACACTGGGGAGCGTGGGAGGTTGGGCCGGGGTGTTTACGACGGCTTCCCCTGAGGCACATGTGGCGTGAGGAGGACGGCTGTGTGAGGAAAGTGATTCCTAAACCTCTGAGCGAGAGCAGGCTACATTTAGAGGTACACGGAAGTCTGACATTCCATAATGAGCCGGGCCGAGCGGTCGCTGGGAGAAGACGTACAGCACATATATGGAATGTCTGGCTTACTTACACGCTGCGTGATTGATGAACGTGTGCGTTCATCCCACGTCTTGGACCCAAAATAGGACTGAGCCCGTTCCATACGACACTGTCCCATCCTCCCTCAATTCCTAAGATTCCAGACATTTTGTGGAACTTTCTGTGGCTCCCAGACGCCGCATGAGATGCTTTATTTTCCAAACATGTCTCTTTGAATTCAAACTCCTCTCACTCCACCCTTCTACACAAACTTATATGTTTACTTACGGTATGTTCACAGTTACTTCACAAATTGCTTTTCTTTGACCTCTGACCCTGAAACATCTGTGTGTTTTCATGGAGATCTAACCAAACATAACTTCCCAATGCTTTCTCACATCAGTGGGCAGCTTGTGTGACATGGCACCATAACATGTAGGAGCATTCAGAAGGCTCCGTTCTATGGACCAAGGACCTGGGACCTCAACACCAAACATCTCCAGACTGCTCAGACTTACAAAACAGTTCATCGTTTTCCCAAAAAGCATAAACTGTAACAATACTGTAGTATCACTTTAAGGAAGTTGCACCGTCAGTGCCACTAGAGAGAGAGAGAGACGTCCACGCTGTGCACAGCTTCTGCTACTATTTATGACCTATAAAGCCACCATATATAAAAAAAAAGTGCAGTGAAAGCCTTAAATTACAACCCTGAGCTCTCCGTCCAATCACATCCAGGCAGAAAGGCTAAAAGGTTGCAATCTCACTTAAGCAAACAGCCCTGCAGCGCTCAGCCTGATTCAGCCTGGGCCGTGTTCATTTAATTGGCTGAAGTCGTCAATGTTCTCCTGGACGGATCGAGCGGCGGGATGACAAAACGGTCGGTGAACAAAACTCATACGACACCGGCACATCTGCAGCCTCACGCTGAGCCGACAGCGTTACCGTGCAGCTACTCCCCTCCATGAAGCCGGGACATGAGAGGTATCGCTCTCCAGATCGAGTATCTCCTACTTACCCACTTCAGACGGGCTGCCTGAGAGAGGAGACGTCCCCGAGCTGCTTCACATGCAACAAGAACAAGAAATCCAAGCTCCGCTCCGAGTTCAGAGACGCGTGTACAGCATTCCTGGGTGCTTATTTGTCTCCTCTCGCCATTAGAGTTTGTGTTTCACGTTAGAATTCCACAGCATTGTTGAGTTTCCTGGTCGAAGCTGCGCCGCCGTCTGCTGCTTCCTCCCTCTGAGCGACTGAGCTCTGCACTGGATTTCAGCTGACTGTGCTTAGAGCTGAGCTGTTGACATTGTCCCCTCACTCCCTCCCTCCCTCCCTCCCTCTCTCTCCCTCCCTCTCTCCCTCGCTCACTCTCTCTCTCTCCATCTCTCTGGAGCTCACTCACCCCCCTGACCTCTTCTGAATTGAGAGTCCAGCATGACAGCGTCCATGTGGATGTCATGTCAAGAATGCAGCAGACTTTCTATGAAGAACATTGAAGTGGGTCAGCAGCAGCAGCAGCAGCAGCAGCAGCAGCAGCAGCAGCAGCAGCAGCAGCAGCAGCAGCAGCAGCGTTTCAGTCCAGCTGCTTTCACACTTTGAAGTCACCAAGTGGAAAAAAGTGGGATGGAAATTTTGAACAGGTTTAGTTTTTAAACTCCCTACTCTGTAATCTAAACAGACTCTGTGTCTCTGTGGTGATGTGGGACATGAGGTCCTGGGGAGGGGGACGGATGTTTCCAGAAGCATGGTGTGTTCAGTTTGTATTCAATTAAATGAGAGAAGAAGAAGTTACAGCTCTACTAGACGCAACGCAACAGCACGATGTGAGAACTGCAGAAGAAGAGTAAGAGGACAGAGAGAGGAAGAGTGGAGACGTCTGAGGGTCCACATGTGAAGAAGAGGAGCAAAGGGAGCTGTGCAGCAGAGGAGCTGCTGGAGAACAGAAGAGGAGAGGGAGAGGACATGTTGGGCCCACTGCCTGTAGTTACTATGGTAACTCTACTTCCTGTTATCATCAGCTGAGCTCAGGTTGAGCTGAGTCATGTTTGTCACTTAGTAGAACCTGATGAGGCTCATTTCTCTATTAGAGAGCAAACATCTGCCCACAAACCTGGAATGTTAACACGACTAACTTGACTAATGTTGCAGTTACATTTATATATATTGTATATTTCATTCATGCTTGCGTGTGTTACATCAGTGTGTTGCTGACTGTGCGAGTCCAAAGAGGCAGAGATGAAAGGAAATGCACCCCCAGCACCCCCACCCACAATCCAACTCCACCCAACGCCTTCCCTCGCCAAGCAGAAAAGAAAGGCTGTGGCTGAGGAGGATATGACACACAACGCCCAGAGGAAACCTCCTTTCCTGTCGCGTCTTCTCATAGCTAGCAAGCACAGACACAGACACACAAACACACACACACACACAGCGGAGTCCTTCAGAAATTACCCAGCAGGAAGAGGAATTCCCCGAGCTCCAATCAATTCGTTTCGACTCTCAGGAATGCTTGATTGAACAAAGATCCTTTGGCCATGTCAGTTTTACACCATTAGCTCACACACACACACAACACACTGGGGCCCAGCTGGGGGGGGAACGCTACAGACGGGGTGGAGTTCAAATATCAAACTGTGATCATACAGGGGGTCAGCAAGTGCAAGACCAAGCATCAGAGCCTCCAGAGTCTGAGTGCAGCGGCCAGGACGTGGAGCTGAGCTGATCAATGAGATCGATCAGCACAACGGGAAGATGGGACGGACGACCTTTCAACCCCAACCTGACTAACCTCCAAACCAATCTCCTTGATGTTTCAGCAGGCCTCGTTCTCTGAGCCTTACAGAGGATTGAGTCTGTATTCAGGCCTGCTGGATTCAGCCTCAGTCCTTCATAGATTGAGAGTTCTTGCTGATATTTCTGGGCCTTTCCCCTGATTTTCCGTGCTGCTTCCCTTCTCCCTGGGGCCAGAGTGACACATTCACACATTCAGTCTTTGTGACATCACAACAATGCCCGAGCTGTACGACAAATACAATCAATAGATGCAACCGAGGCACAAATGGATCTTACAGCGGACGCCAACTCAAAATAGGCCCCAACATTCATCTACCAGGCCAAATGAGTAACAGAGCAACTGAATGAAACCGCACACACACACAGACACACAAAGAAGCACACAGGCTGCAGCATGGTAGGCCAAAGCTCTGTGAGGCGGTGAGTCACAGCTCCATCCGTCACCTTCCTCTGAGGACAGGAGACAGATGACACCAGCTCGCCGGGGGGTTCATCTATTAGTCCAGCAAATGTTTCCCCATGATGATCAGCTGCAGCACTGTGAGGGGGGTCTGTCTCTCCTCTGGACCCTCTGGGGTAAATGTGTCCCTGCCCAAACACAGGGCCGGGCCTGAGAGGAGAGGCCTGAGTGCAGTGCAGCCACCCTGAACATCCATCACCGCCCAGGAAATGACATCAGCTAATTGACGCAAATGGAAAGGACCTGACTACATGAAGGGGAAACGTGTCCGATACATGAGGGCAGGGAAACGTATCCACTCTGTGTGTGTGTGTGTGTGTGTGTGTGCCACCTCGGCTCTGCTGCTGCTTCTTCCTCTTGTTTTTCTCTTTTTCAGGGGGGTAAACTTGTTTTGAGTCTTCTTCACCAGCAGGCATTTAGCTTAAGGAAAGAAAATAAGACGTTACAGACTCATCAGGATCTCCACAGTGTCACTCGGCGTGCCAGAGCACCGACCGCAGATTGTGGCCTCTGCAGACTGGGCTTTGGTGAACTTGCATTGCCCCCTGGGTAATTCTGCCTCTCCATTCCTCTCGCACACAAGCGCAGCTCTTGTTTGCTGACGGTTTGCCGACCACATGGTAAAAGTTATGAGGAACAGAGCAGCTACACAACCGCTTCAGGTCGGGTGCTTTCCTCTGACGTGGAGCTCCAGACAACCTGTCAATCACTTATCAATCAGCCGGTGACGCCTGCTGAGGCACCGCTGAAGCCTCAGGCCCTCACGCAGCCTGAGAGACTCCAAAAGAAGGAACCTGGTGCTCACAGAGGTTTGGACTGAAGCTCTCAGCCTATAGGAGGAGACCAAGAAGGTCCAGGTGGTCTGGTGAACCCAGGTGATCCCATCCTCTCCTTTGGACTCACTGGCGTTTAGGAGACTTGGTCCTTGATATTGGGTGAAGAAAGAGCGGGAGAGGAGCCGGCGTCTGGAGCGTTGCAGGCGTTCGGAGCGGCGCCTGGATTTCCAGGTTTGTCACTGCAGATCAGCGACGGAGAGCTGCCAGAGTTTTATGAGCTTCATGTTTTATTTAGGGTTTCTTTTAACCAGGCGCCTCTAATTTAAGTTTGTTTAGCTAAAGTGAGGAGTTCCTGGTGGCAGCACTTCGCTCACAGCTGTGAACTTTGCTGCCCGCACATAAATAAAATAGCAATGAGAAAAATACGGCAGCAGAAATCTGGATGGGCTTGAATCCCTGCAGGGGTAAACATGTTATAATACACGCCTGACTGTATGTTAGCTACCGGCCATCACCATGGCAACCAGCAGCATGCAGCCATCTTTAGATAATGTGCACAGAGTGGAACAATGACATGACAGCAAAGCCAAAAACCATAAACATCATTCTAGACCCCAAATTCCTTCTTCCCGCTCTTTAGAATTCCTTATTTTCCTCTCTGTTTGGATGGAATCTCAGCTCTATGCTACTGTAAACACCAGAAACATCTCCGGGGCCCTCACAGGCTCTTTGCTTCTATAACCATCAGAATCTAAACAATCATGGCAGCGGCGTCCGTCTCTTATTATATAGAGGAGCAGATGAATAAACGTTAACGCAGAGCAAACACATTCCTTTGATATTCTGTGTTGAGCATCTGAATGGTGTTTTTGTTCCAGTGGCAGACTGGCCGGGGTCAGAGGTCAGCCGGCCGCCCGCTCCCACATTACCTCTGGCTGTCTGCCTGGACCTGTGCCAGCTAAACTGTCACGTCGGCACAATGGAGCCACTTTCTGCTGAGCGGCTCATGGCAGCTTCGGTGTTAATCGCTGATGTAGCGTCTTGATCTTTGAGCTCTGACGGACATCAGCCAGATGTTTGCAGCAGTGAGTCAGAATATGTTTAAGCACCAACGGTCTGTAGCATGAGGAGCAGAGAGAAGGAACATGAAGCTAGAACTTGAACATGTCACGGCTCTGCTTGACCACAGGGGGCAGAGTTCAGCAGGATCACAGTGACCTCACTCTGACTCCTCCCCTCAGGCACAAACCTCTCTCCTGCTCTTTTCCTCTTCTGGCCTTAGAGTCTGAGTCTCAAGGCTCAAAGACGTCTCCCCTCATGACAAGTGGTCAAAGTTGAAGCAGACAGAGGTCAGCAGGTCAGAGCAGCAGACAGGCACCTGTTCACAGGGGGCCGGCCTCCCTCCCTCCTCCCTCCTCCCCCCTCCCCCCCTCCCTCCCAGCAGAGCAGATGACTCCCAGATGTTGGGGTGGAAACACTGCCTGCGTCTCCTTGCGTGCGTTGCCTTTGTTTTGCAGCTGCAGTGTTTAGAAGGGGACTAAAGTTTTCAATCACACTTTCCAGACGTGTTCCTCCGTACATGGACACATGTTGGACTTCTGACGGCTGTAAAAGCGTTGATTTACGCGGCTTCTGATGGTTTTAAGAAGGCGACGCTCTCACACCTGGAACAGCTCAGGCAGACGAGCCGGCCCGGGTTCAGGCGCTGGATACTGAAGAGGGAAGTCGTCCTGAAGTGCTGAGGACTGGTTGAGCTCTGCGAGTGGCAGCCAGAGGCACGGTGACGTACGGCTGAGGCTGCTCTGTACAGAGTCGCTCCCGTGGTGCAGATATAACAGCACTGAAACGGTTAAACTGGCTCTGCAACGCACGCATCTGGAGGAAGAGTCAAGTTTTTCTTACACGAACTACAAGGAAGTAGAGGCGATCGGGGCGGCGCTCTCTCTCTCCTGATGCTCTGTCTCCTGATGCTCTGTCTCCTGATGCTCTCTCTCCTGATGCTCTCTCTCCTGATGCTCTGTCTCCTGATGCTCTGTCTCCTGATGCTCTGTCTCCACGTGTTTGATGCCTGCTCAGATCCTCCTGTAGCCGGAGGTGTGGGCAGCCTGGGTTTCACTTCCTGCCCTCTGCTCTGATGTGGAAGGTGGAGTCAGTGCATCAGATGATCTCTCCTCTGAAAGCTGCTGCCTCGCTCCTCTTCCTCCTCTTCCTCCCCGCTCTCTGGGAGCAGACGTGATGTTTACAGAAGCGTGTTCACAGGGTGTTGCACCCTGCAGCCACGATCCTCTGCATCCTCCAGAGATCACACAACAACAACAAACGCTTCCTGTTTATCTCCAGTGTGCAGCAGAACAGTTTGTCCTGAGCTGCTGTCCCACACACACCAACGCAGCTCTGATCACGCTTCAGTCACAATATAGAAACATTTCATCTATCCGACACAAAGGAGCGAAGTCAGGATGTGGATTGTCTCAGAGCTCATCTGTGGAGAGACCAGGAGTCTTTCTGTTCCCACTGAGACACACGGAGCTCCTCTGACCTCTGAGGCCTTCATGAGGACAGAGACAGTTTGTGTCCCGGCCCCGTCTCTCAGTCCTTCCTCTCCTTTTCATATTAATATAACATGAAGGACGACAAAGGTTCCTTCACAGTGGATTAAATATCATAACACACAGTAAGTATTAGAATATGTGACACTACAGCACACAGACACACACACTGCCCCCTGCTGCTCACTCCTACACTCTTTTACACTCTTTGCACGTTCTCCCTCTAAATATTACGACTCTCTCTCTCTTCCCGCCCTCAGACGCCGTCGCAGAATCTGGACATTTAAGTTTGGTGTGTAAAACTTTAAATGCAGGACTTCAACTCGTAAAAGTTCTATTTTCACATTGTGGCGTTTTCATTTTTACCTCACTACTTACACACACACACACACACACACACACACACACACACACACACACACACACACGTATGTAAACGTGCTGCAGATGTTCCCTTAAACGCACCGCGCTGCAGAAATAGGAGCGCAGGTTTGTGAGTTGTGGCGCTGGCGGCTCTAGAACCTTCTCCTTGACCCCTCTGTTACAGATCTGGGTTAATCACGTCTGCTCTGGCCCGCGCACATTGTTCCGATTACACGCTCTTTAAGTAAAACGTCCAGGCTGTCGCACGCCGCAAGTAAAAATGTGGGTCAGCATTTTTTCCGTGCAGCTTTTCCTCTCCTTCAATCCCAGTTTCCTTCGTAGAACAATGAGTCTGCTGCTTCTGCCTCCAGACAGCACCGCTGCAGCGACAAGGCCTTATTATGACCACTGTGGCTCACACACACACACACACACGACCCCCCTGACCTCTGCCATGGCAGGAGACAGAACTCCATGACCTTGGATCACAGCTTGGTCTTGGTCTCTCCTCCTTCTTTCTCCTCGATTCTCCCCCTCTGTCTTATTTACAACTTGTAAAGTCTGGATTCTTGCTGCTGCAGGAGTTTAACACCTATTTAAGTACGAGACGTTACATAACTCCGCCCTGTTGTGGTCCAACGCACTGAAGCACTGAAGCACTGAAGCTGCATCTCCACTCTGCTTCATCCAACACGGAGGCACCAGGAGCTCCAAACTCCACCTGTCAGCTCAGGGATCTGAGTCCAACCCTCCGTCTCTAACCCTGCGTCTCTAACCCTGCCACCCTTCCTCGCCCTCGCCGTTTGATCTGAGCGCCACGCCTCCTCCAGGGACGCAGAGTGTCTGGCTGAGCTCTGGCCCAGTGCTCCAGTTTCATTGAGGACAATGGTGAAGGAAGGAAACTGAGCCAAACTGAATTCAGCTGCAGCAGTAAAAGTGTGAAGGTGATTAATAAAGAGGCCGTTTGGTGTGAAGGTTTATTCTGGAAGAGTTAGAACCTGAAGAAGAGGAGAAGAAGCGTCTGGGAAACGTTCCGCCTGCCGCCGACAGATTTACGGTCAGTGTCTGCTTTAGTACTTCGTCAGCTTCGCTCAGAGTGAGTTTGTGTGTACGTGTGTGAACCACACACACACACACACACACACACACACACACACACACACACACACACACACACACACACACACACACACACACACACACACACACACACACACACACACACAGCGCACAAATGAGTCACAGCAGGGTTCCTTCCCCCCATTCAGCCGCTGCAGCCAAACCTGCAGCCGCCCGTCACAGAAACTCCCTTTCCACTTCCTCAGCACCGGGAAGGAATGTCAGGAAATCAAGGTGTGTGTGTGTGTGTGTGCGTGTGCGTGTGCGTGTGCGTGTGCGTGTGTCCATACTAATCAGTGAAGGTTGGTCTCATTTGTTGCCTCTTCAGTTTTAAATCATGTATCCATCTCTGCTGTATTTGTTACTGGATTGATGCGCATTCTTCTTCATCAGGCGATCACCATCATCATCCTCATCATACACTCATAAAAATAATGGCCGTCACTGAGCAGCTTCCTGTTTAAGGCCTCCAAAGATGGAGCGACGCGAGGAGAAACAAATGAATCTGAAATGAATCACAAGCTCAACGACATTTCTATCATTTCCTAGACGTGTGTGCATGCATAGATATGGTAAAGACAGGGGGTGTGTGTGTGTGTGTGTGTGTGTGTGTGTGTGTGTGTGTGTGTGTGTGATAGTGTGTGTGTCTCAGATCACCTCATGAGTGCTCTTAAGGAGGTAATGAACAGAGAATGATCTCCTCTAACCTCCTCCTTCCTGGTTGCATTTATGCTTCTAACATCTCATCTTCCTCATCCTCCCTCTGCTCCTCTTCCCAGTCTGGACTCTGGCAGCAGTGCGGTGGTTAATGTGGCCCTAGAAGACCTTGTTTATCTCAGTCTGAAAGGTGGAAAATGAAAACTCAAGCCCCCGTTTGCTCTCTGTGGCTTCAGCTCCTCACCGCAGGATCAACATGCAGGCAGCCGGAGATAAAGAATGCACAAGACTTCCTGCCTCTCAGCGCAGAGCTCCAAAACATCACCCGCTTTATGTACTTCGGCCTGTTGCCAAGGCAACCTGGCAGCGAATTAGGACCCAGAGCGTAACTGGTGATCCTTGGAAGGGAAAGACAGAGCGAGAGGAGGCGAGGCCCATTTAAAGAGACAGGACCGGGGTAAAGTCATCCTGATGAGACTAACCAGTACTGTGTGTGTGTGTGTGTGTGTGTGTGTGTGTGTGTGTGTGTGTGTGTGTGTGTGTGTGTGTGTGTGTGTGTGTGTGTGTGTGTGTGTGTGCGTAGTAAGGTATCCAATCATTGACCTTTGACCCCAACGCCCCCAGCAACACCTCTGTGAGCCCTGAGTCACTGACTTCGGACTCGACCTGTCATTCATCTGTCCAGATCACATGACAAAGAAAAGAGAGAGCGAGAGAGAGAGAGTCTCCAGTATCTTGGTCCTATCAGCTGATACAGAGCAGTCGGTGCCTTCTGGTTCATCTCTCCATCGCTCCAGTGCTGACAGGATGGAACACACACACACACACACACACACACACACACACACACACACACACACACACACACACACACACACACACACACACACACACACACACACACACACACTATCAGCACGAGGAACGAGACGCTGAATCACAGGAAGTTCACGTTTCACGCTGCACGTCATCGCATCAGGATTCATACCTCCACCAAGGTTGTGTGGTCCTACAACTATGATGAAGCTCGACCACCGACACACGACTGACGCTCCACCATCAGGTCCATTAAGGTTTCATTCAGTACTGGAGTAGGTAAACATGTGAACCCAACACAAAACCACAAACAGCGTCCTCTCTTGCCCTCACCCCCCCCCCCCTCTCTCTCTCTCCCTCTCCTCCTCCCCTCTCTCCCCCTCTTCCCCTCTCTCCCCCTCTTCCCCTCTCTCTCCCTCCTCCCCTCTCTCTCTGTGCGGTTGCCTGGACGTGGTTGGGTCATTTGAGTTTTCCCTGCTGGCTCCTGCCGTTTGTTTACCTCCACACTTCCTGAATGCTGATGGCAGATATTATCCTGGTTTATACAAGAGGCAGAGGAAAAACAGGCAGGGGGGGGGGGGGCTGTAACCACGGGAACAAAACCAAGAGGTCACCTGATGTGCGCCTGTGATATTTACCATGAGGGAGGGACGTCAACACCTTCAGTCTGTTAAAACTCTAAACATGACAGAGAACGTGAAGGACGATCTGTGCTTCACATCTGAATATTGATCAAGGAGAGCAGGTAGAGTGAAGACAGAGCGTCCAACATACAGTCCAGAGCTGCAGGGAGCTGGACTCACAGGCACACACACCTGATAGAGTTTACAGTTCATCAAACCGAAGCACCGAACATAAACGCACGCTTCCTCTTCATACCCAGGCAGTCACGCATCGAACTTATGACATCGTCTGTGTCGCAGGAGGCGCAGGAAGTGGTTTCTCACAGCGGAGAGCGGCACCATCTGCTAAATCTGGGAGAGGGACACAGTTTATGACACGGCACAAATAAAAACGCTGAGCTTTCCAACGGTCCATTTGAAGTTCACCGCCCGGCCTGAACCTGCTCCGGATCAATCTGCCCCCCCCCCCGCTGGGATCAGAATGAAAAAAGGCCCTAATACAACAAACCTCTCTAGAGACAGAGCGCTTATTCATAGAGCCGCTCAATGCTCCCAGAGCTGCCAGTCGCACACGTCTGTCACGGCACCAGAAAGAGAGAGGGAGAGAGAGAACGAGCCAGAGATGAACCAGTCATGGCTCAGGTCCACTGTGGACGAAAGAGAGAGACACAGAGAGAGAGACAGAGAGAGAGAGAGGCAGAGAGAGAGAGAGAGAGAGACAGAGACAGAGAGAGAGACACAGAGTGAGCAAGAGTGACAGAGAGAGAGGGGGAGAGAGAGAGAGACAAAGAGACAGAGAGAGAGAGAGACAGAGAGAGACAGAGAGAGACAGAGAGAGAGAGAGGCAGAGAGAGAGAGAGAGAGAGAGTGAGAAAGAGAGAGAGACAGAGAGACAGAGAGAGAGAGAGAGAGACACAGAGTCAGCAAGAGCGACAGAGAGAGAGGGGGAAGAGAGAGAGAGACAAAGAGACAGAGAGACAGGGAGAGACGGATAGAGAGGTTTCTCTTCTTCTTTCTCTTTGTCTCTTTGTCCACTGTCTCGTACTTCTTCTCCTCCTCCTCTCTGTGGTTAGTTCAGACGGCGTGTCGTGGCCTTAGAGATCTTCTATGTAAACACAGTTAAAGTGTCCATCACTTTCATTTGAGCTTCAACCTGCACCATAAACATCCAGACACATTTGAAAGATGCCAAACTTGGCAAAGTGAGATCATGGCTGCAGATTTATTTGGAAATGTTGTAAATGCTTCTTTCTTTTCTTCCAGAGCTTTGAGGAGAATCTGACTGAACATCAGGAGATTTCATCTATAGGAGCCGTTTGATCCATTTGTAGAGTTTGAGCCCAGCTGCATAGACTGAGGTGAGGATGGAGGTGTGGATCCTCTGGTCTTCAGAACGTAGAGGGAGAAACCCATCAAACTCACATGAACCAGAGTAGAGCTGGTTAATAAGACTGCAGATCCCAGACACAAACTCCACTTATCTCAGACTCAAACTTCTCTCAGGGTCTCCAAAGTAAACCCAAAGTAATCTAGCTCCATCTTGAACCTCTGGGGGTGCAGCTCCAT
This sequence comes from Genypterus blacodes, assembly GCF_046128005.1. NCBI lineage: Eukaryota > Metazoa > Chordata > Actinopteri > Ophidiiformes > Ophidiidae > Genypterus > Genypterus blacodes. The sequence goes on along the minus strand of NW_027467022.1, from coordinate 232,071 downwards.
CGCAGCCCACCATCTGAGGTGATTTATGGGTGGGGAGTGCGTTTGCCAAGCTTCTTTAACGCAGCGATGAAAAGCAAAGAAAGACCTCCCTATTCTGAGAAGGTGGGCCGGCGGGTCAGTGGAACGGCCAGACGGCAGGGAGGAATGCTTGGACACCATTAAAACTCCACTGCTTCCAGTAAGGAAGGCTGGCAGGAGGAGGAGGAGGAGGAGAAGGAGAGGGGCCTCAGCCTCTCTGAGCCCGGAGGACCCCAAGGGAGAGTCGAGTCCAGAGAGCGAGGGACTCTCACGGACGCTCCAGAAATGTTCCCACAATCAAAACACACAAACAGAACCACACAAGAGAACGAGAGAGAGAGAGAGAGAGAGAGAGAGAGAGAGAGAGAGAGAGAGAGACCGACCTGCTGGTTACAATAACACAGGCTGAGTAAATGCCCCCCCCCCCCTAAAGACACATACTGATCAGAGTAAAGTCTGCAGAGATGTTTCCACTGACCTGCATGGAGTCTGTGTGATGGAAACAATCCGCTCAGAAACTGACCTGAAGAATATCGCAACAGCGTGTTTATGAGCGGCATGAGGAGGATTTAGTGTTGACGTAATCTGTAAAAGTGAAATATAAACAGACTCTGGGTCCTGGTGGTTACGTAGGACCTGAGGTCTGCGGTTTGATCTCTGTTGGGGGTCAGGGATGCTCCAGAAGCACGACGTCTTTAATGAGAGAAGAAGAAGAAGAAGAAGAAGGTACAGCTATTCTAGATCAACAACACAACTACAAAACCAACGGACCAATCAGAGCAGCTTTCACCGTATGTAAACAGTTATGAATGCCCCGCCCCATGTTGATCGTTTGTATCGGAACTTGGTCAAAGTTTTGATGTTTGGGGAATCGGGGGGAGTGGCCTGTCTTCAGGGACGTTTAACCTGCGAGTAACCGGGCCGGGCCTCCACCAGATAATGGGAGCAAACCCTCACAGTTCATTGGTAATGACCTCATTAAGGTAATCTGTTTCCAACACAGTCCAACATGGCAAATACCATCTGCTCAGCATTACAGGGGGTGCAAGGCCACCCACGACATCTGGAGGGTGAGTTTAGGCTCATTTATGGGGGATTTGATCCTGGGAAACCAAGAATATACGATCAAGAGCTGACAATCCAGGCCCAACCCAGGTCCCGGACATTTGGAAGACCTGGACCGAATCTATCATCCGGTCCAGTTGCGGAACTGTTTGTACTCAATCTCTTTAGGTACACAAGCACCTCAGGATGAGTCCTGAAGAGTACAATGACAAACAAAATCAATCTCCTAGAGTGCTGAGCAGGCAAACGAAAAAGGTCAAAGGTCACCTTTCGCTGCACTTCACTCTGTGTGCTAAACACAAACTATAGATTTCCTCCAGCCAGAGGAGAAAGAAGCTCCATGTTTACTTCTCTTCTTCATACTGCAGGATTCAGAGAGCAAACATCAGCATCCACACATGTACCGACGAAGACTTCTTTTGGCAGATGTTTTACATGAAACCGACTTTAGAAACGCTGCTAAAGATTCTAAAGACTGACTTATTTATTCATATCCACATAGACCACATGATTTGATGAGTTCATGTGGATACTGGTCAGTGTGAGTGAAGTTGTCAAGTGTGTCTGAGTTCAAAGGCTCAGATTCTAGTCTCAAGTCAGTGGTGTCAGTGGTGTCGGTGGACTCAGGTCCTTCCAGGGCCCCCATTCAGCTCCTTCACCATTCACAAAACGTCTTTACTTTACAAAACGTCCTAACAGAACTTTGCTGAAGCCAAACTGGACTGAGCAGTTCAGTCATGCGTCTGCCTGGATCTTTGACCCGAGCCAAACAAATCGGTATTTTTGCTCGGTGATTGATGTCCTGCTGCTGGAAATCTAAAGGTTACATCTTTAGAAACTGTGGCATGCGAGCCTCCTCTCAAGTGGGTCGGCAGAATTCTTCAGACTTCCTTTTATAGAAGAAACCCCCTCAGCTGGATATCATAGCCATTATAAATAAGAAGCTGGAATGCAGAAGGGAAAAAAACATAATAAACATCCCGGCTGCTCTGTTATCTGCACCCAGCTGGGCCGTATGTGGGCCGATCCTCTCAGATGATGTCACTCTGGAGTCGCAGCCACAAGCATTCCTACAATGTTGTGTGTGAATGTAGGCTCAATTTGTGTAGATTCATTTATTAACTGACATTTACTGAGCCGACTTGGACCAGACCAGATCAGATCAGATCAGACCAGACCAGACCAGACCAGACCAGACCAGAAGAGACCAGACCAGACCAGACCAGAAGAGACCAGACCAGACTAGACCAGACCAAAACAGACCAGCTCAGATCAGACCAGACTAGACCAGATCAGACCAGAAGAGACCAGACCAGACCAGACCAGATGAGACCAGAACAGAAGAGACCAGACCAGCTCAGTCCAGAAGAGACCAGACTAGACTAGACCAGACCAGCTCAGACCAGACCAGACCAGACCAGACCAGACCAAAACAGACCAGACCAGACCAGACCAGACCAACAATTCTTCATCAATTCCTTCAATTAGTACAACAATCTTCCTGAATTTGAATTCCAGACATTGTTAAAAGATTTGATCACTCAGACATTTGTGACCAATGAGAGCTGAGTGTTCCCCATAAGGTCTACTTTATGATAAAGGAGGTGATGAAGTCAACATGCAGGCTACTGAACTGTGTGTGAGTGAAATGTATCCACAGCTAGCGGGGGAACAAGGAGAAATGGTGATTTATCTGAACAGCTCAGTGATTTTATGATGATTTAGAGGCTCTGCCTTGCTGCTCTGCGTTTGAAGCTGCTTGCTTGCTTCCTTCCTTCATTTGTTCCATCACGACTCTTCAGAAGCTGCAGTCAAACCTCTACTCACTTACTTTCTTCAGATCACGTGATTGATTTCCATATGTGAACTCCAAAAAGGTATGAAATGCTTTTCTGTCTCGTCTTCAACACATTCAGGCAGAAACCAGGTCCAGAGAACGCAGCGGTCTAACAGCAGCAAACGTGTGGAGCAGCACTCAGATGACATGAAATCTCAGCTAAAACAAGTTTCTCACTGGAAGTACAGGATGTTAAATGAAAGAGCAGATCTCTCAGACGAAGACTTCAGGCTCTGATGAGAACACTGGAACCAGGGACCAGGATCTGCGTCCAGGTGCAATCTTTCAAGGTAATTTCAGAGCAAAGTGAACCTGAGAAGTGGAGGTGAAGGGAAACCTGCGGTCGAGACGACGCGAGGGAGGGGAGGCTGACGCACGGGAGGGGGGGTTGATAAACGCTTCCATATGCCTGCAGATCCCATGTGAAAGAGCTGCTTTGTGCTGGTGGAGGCAGCACGCGCTGAGGTCCCGAGCGGACCCCCGTTCTTTTCCTTCCACCAAGTGACAAAAGCTTCCTGGCTCCCTCTCAGTAGCTGGGGGTAATATTAGCCCGGCACAGGAGCCGGGGGCCTGCGTGCCCCAGCCTCAACCCTCCGGCCCCCCAGTCTATTTTGACGGGCGCTAATTGCCTGTGACTGCAGAGGGGAGACGGGGGGAGGGAGGTGGTCGTCTGGAGGTGGAGGAGCGTGGAGGGTGAAGGGGGACGGTGGTGGTGGAGAACCAGTCGGGGGCCGGAGCAGTCAGGAAGCGAAGACGCATTAGGATATTCTCAACCTCCGTTAGCCGCAGTGCTAAATCATTCCTACTGATGGGGAGATCATTCCCCGGAACATTAAGCAGGCACCTGCTCCCGTCATGTTTGGCTCCGACATGATGGAGGAGCCGATCATCTCGCCGTCCAGCAACTCCTCATCCAAAACACGATCTCTCTGCTGTGGCCGTGAGGAACGGGAGCCACGCACTGGGAAACCAAGACTTAAATGCAGCTAATTTAAAGGAGTAATGGAAACATGCGAGTCTAATCAGGTAGTCAAGGCAGCGAGCTTCTGTTTCCAACAACAAACAGCGCTGCCGCCGGACAAACGCACAATGACGCCATTGTGCTGAGGTGCAGCAAAAGTAGAGGTGTGTGTGCTGTAATACAGTGTGTGTGGGGTTTATGAGGCTTCATTAACCACCAGAGTGTGTGTGTCACATGATTTAATTGGAGTTGAGTGTGTGTGGGATCACATGACACAGAGCCGTCCTGCTGACTCAGCTCTGTGGGAATATGGACAGGAAGTTACAGGTTGAAGCTACACAACGACAACTTCCCCCTGCAGCTCGGCCCATCATGCCCCCAGGTCACCTAGGGAAAGAAGGTTTGCATCTCCTGTCGCTTTGTTTGCTAGATTCCATAACTAAGATTTCAAGAAGACTTCCAAGAAATCATAACAAATAGTTTAAGGGCCATTTAAGGATTTGAGTATTTGCAGGATAAAATCTAACAACGACTGATCTGAACGCTGATTTTGCGCTCAAATACCAACGGAACAAAACAAAGATTCAAACTGGAACAGGAGCACAGCAGCGGCAAACAGCAGTAAAACAATAACAGGGAGTAAACGTTGTTGATGAGAGATAACAGAGCGACCAGCATCCAGATCAGATGGTGGCGGCGCTCTGCGGTCCAGCAGCCACCGTCCTGATCCGACGCCAGGGGTCTTTGGCACGCCGAGGCATTCCTGACACGCTGCGATCCCAACGCAGTTCAGGTGGCAGAGAACAGCCGGGGAAGTGAACCAGACACACAGACCGCAGCCTGTTAGCAGCGCCGGCGTGGCACAGGTCCAGATCAGGAAAAGGGCCGGGGCAGAGAAGCGACATGAAGACACGACGCCATGGCTTCAACTCCGGGCTCAGACTGACAGACTGAGGCGTTAATCTGACAGCAGAGACAACAGAGACCCTCACAGAGACCCTCAGCTGGGAGAGGGAGGCAACCAGAGATGTTCAGGGTTAATCGCATATTAATCAATCGCTACATGATCGATACATGAAGGTTTGGACTGATATACAGCCAATATGGAGTTATCCCACAAATATAGGTGAGGGGGGGGGGGGGGGGTTAGCAGATACAACACTCTCTCTGGACGAGAGAGGATTAAACCCTCAGCTAATTACTCCCAGACTACTACAGCCTGAGACAGATACTGTACAACTGAGAGAGAGAGAGAGAGAGAGAGAGAGAGAGAGAGAGACAGAGAGAGACAGAGAGAGAGAGAGAGAGACAGACAGACAGAGAGAGAGAGAGAGAGAGAGACAAACACACAGAGAGAGAGAGACAGAGAGAGAGACAGAGAGAGAGACAGAGACAGAGACAGAGAGAGACAGAGAGACAGAGACAGCGAGAGAGAGACAGAGAGAGAGACAGAGAGACAGAGAGACAGAGACAGAGAGAGAGGTGCTGCTGGGAAATCAGTTCCATGATTCAGCAGAGTGAGGATGCTAATTGTTTAACCCTTTTAGGTCGGTGTGTTTATTGGTGTGATTTCCTGTTCATTATTGTCCAGTAGAGGCGCTGTAGGGCGGCGGTGAATTTCACGGTGTTTCACGTAACGTAGCCCCCCCCCCCCCCCCCAGCATTTACAGATTTACATAATAAAGTTAGAATAAGAGTTTCCATCCACTTTTTTGCGTCGGTGTGGGCAGCGAACCCTTCACTCACTCCATGGGAGGAGTTTCAAGATTCTGGCTTTGTGTCTTGCCGGGGTCACGCCCCCTAGTGGACAGCAGAGCTCAGAGGGTTCACAGCCCATAGAGTTCATCTGATTCATCACAAATCACCATCAAACTCCAGGACACACAGCAGGATGGACGGGTGAATGAGCTGCAGATGTGAGCCGCACATCTGCCCCCTCCCCCCCCACCACCACCACCACCACCACCACCTGCACCGAGCACGCGTGCCTCTCCCGCCGTATTCCGCCCACCGCGCCAGCTTCTCACCTTACAGCCCCGACAGGCAGCAGCTAACGCCAAGCAAAACATCTGGGCCCCGCCGGAGCGAGTAAACCTCTGTCTCAGTGGCTGAGAGGGAACAATGGCCCTGTCTTTACCCCCCCCCCCCCCACACACACACACACACACACACACACACAACCACAGAGGAGGCACACACCCCCATGTGCAGCCATCCCAATACCCCCTGACACACACACACACACACACATAAACACACACACACACACACACACACACACACACACACACACACACACACACACACACACACACACACACACACACACACACACACACACACACACACACAACACACACACACACACACACACACACACACACACACACACACAGGTCCTGGTCTAACTTGTCTGTTGGACCTGTCTGTCTGTCTGTCTGTCTGACCACCTCTGCATTGGAACCACCAATGCTGCTTCCTGTGGCGGCTGGTTGTTTGCGTACACGGAGAGAAAGTTCTTTGGTGTCTGGACTCTTACACAGGAAGTAGACGAGGGTTCACACTTAGTTTGCTTCCATGGAGCAGCAGTGAGTCCAGCACTTTACGTACCTGAGCGATCTAAATGAGGTGGGAGCCCTGATGACATCATGGTAATGAGGTCAGGACAGTTTGGTGTTCCGCCTTGGCACCGGCTGGAACCGGTTCCTAAGAGCTCAGCCGCTCACCTGGGCTCAGCCTCTGTTAGGCTCAGACGTCAGACGGGTTTTTCCTCCCTCCCTCCCTCCCTCCCTCTCTCTCTGCCGTGTGCGCACACACACACACACACACACACACACACACACACACACACACACACACACACACACACACACACACACACACACACACACACACACACACACACACACACACACACACACAGGTAGCCAGACTGGGATTATGAGCCATCATCAAAATGAAGAAGCTATAAATAGTGGGTCCAGCTGCACAGTGGGACTTGAGAGTAAACACACTCCTCTCCCTGGTTCAGACTCTGAGTCTACATGATGGAAGCTGAGCCAGACAACAGCCTAACGTCCATTAGAAGCTGAGTGGATGCCATGAGTTTGCAGCAAAGCTTCAATTAATCCATCGCTAATGTACATGAGCGCAGCGTGAGAGGCTGCTGTGGGTCCTGCTGAGGCCTGGG
>NW_027467022.1:217500-220000 GCF_046128005.1 Genypterus blacodes | reverse complement strand
ATCATATTTGTATGAAACATGTCTTCATGTAGAGGAGCTTTAGAGGCTCTAACACGTGATCATGGATTCATAAGGGTCCATCAGAGACCTACAGACCTGGAGAGGAGGTGAAGAACATCTACACACACACACAGAGGAACAAACATCATTCAGTCAAATCAGCAGCAGATCAGCATCTCTAGGAGCATTTCCAGTCCGTTGTCATTCTCTCTTTGACTGCTGTATATCTGTGGTTTCCATCTGTAAATATTCCTTCTGTGTTCTTGCTCTTATTTCATATCCATTTATTTTCTTACCATTCCATCACTCCACCCTCCTTGTCCCTCTATTCCTAACATGGAGAGGTCACAGCTGAATTCCATTCCTCTACAACATGCCTTATATTTCCAGTGGCTCACTCTTTGTGCCTCTCTCTCTCTGACAGTCGAGCCGTTTCTCTGCAGCCTCCACAAACCCACGCTGGTTCTATTTATAAGGTGAAGTCAGCGCGGTCAGCTCTGCTTTTGGATGTCCAGTTCCTTCTACAGCCGGGGGAGGACGAGCCTCATCCACCCACTGGGCCCCAGCAGCGCCGGCCCGGCCCACGGCCCAGGTCCAGGCCCAGGTCCAGGTCCCGGACACTCAATCTGGACAGAAGTGAAGTGAATGTGGATGCAGATACTGAAGGAGGAGACTCGCTGATACGGACCACCATAAGAAAAATGACTTCTAGATGAAAGCTGTGAGATCAAATTCAAAAAGGTCACAAGGAAAAGACTAAAACTAAAAGAGAACAGAATAAAGTCATAATATTCAGAGTAAAGATAAAAAAGTATAGGAGAATAAAGTCATAGTTATGTTGTAATGTTGTCAGAATAATGATGTCATATTCAGAGAATGTTGTATTTGTTCATTTTAAGAAACTATTCTGACATGAATCTCTTTCTCCTTCTTCTCTTCCTGTCATAAATACATTCTGTCTCATGTGACTGGATCTTGTCTGCGCTCCCTCTAATCTCGTACTTACTCATCATCCTTCTGCCTCGGCGGACATTAAGTCGTGAAAACCATTTTTGCCAAAGATGCTTCCAGAAGAACGTACACAGAAGAGGCCTGTGGAGAAATGGAACGCTCTTATTTATTGATACAGATGCTCAGGATGAATTCCAAAGGTCTAAAGTCAGAGAGGAGAAAGGAACACTGAACTGCGTCCTGACATGACGTCTGTTACACAACCAGGCCTGAGAACGAAAGCTTGAAGAGGAGACGTGAAGGTCTGCGAAGGTTGATAAGTGTTCATGTTGGAACTCTTCACATGATGGCTTCAGATACTCAATGATAATTTGTGTTCCCGCTCTGGCATGTTCCACATTCAGACCTGTAGATACTCAAACCTCTTGTTCCTGCTGTGAAACAACTTCCCAAACATTCCCAGAGGTTCCACATTTCCCGGCTGCGTCCTCCCACATGCAGAGAGCCGCAGGAGAGCCAAGGCGTCGCCCTGGACCGGACTCCTGCTTCATCCTGCAGCATCGCAGGTCTATGGGTCTCGGGGATCCACAGTCAGTATTTGAGGAATGCAGATTGAAGCCTGATGTGTTGGAGTGTAAGAGAGGACAGAAGCCTCAGAGAATAACACACAACCAAAGCCCCAAAGAATTCCCTTGGACTCAGTGAGTGAGCAGAACAGGGTCTGATGTAAAAGGATGTGCAGAACTCAGCCTGTCTGGATCCAATAAGAGCCCAGATGAGAAGATAAGACACCGCTGCTTTAATGGAGGAGATAATAAACATTATACAATCTACACATCATCCCTGTCATCACCATCACACACACACACACACACACACACACACACACACACACACTCACACACACACACACACACACACACACACACACACTCACACAGAGACCAAGCTCACACACTGAACTTCATCTGTGTAAAGTAATAAATCAACCAGATGCAGCTGAGCTGAGGATTACTGCACGACTATGATGGAGACACAGGGACATGAGACACAGGGACATGAGACACAGGGACATGAGACACAGGGACATATGACACAAGGACATGAGACACAGGGACATGAGACACAGGGACATGAGACACAGGGACATGAGACACAGGGACATGAGACACAGGGACATGAGACAAGAGGACATAAGGACATGAGACACAAGGACATAAGACACAGGGACATGAGACACAGGGACATGAGACACAGGGACATGAGACACAGGGACATGAGACACAAACACAGGGACATGAGACACAGGGACATGAGACACAGGGACATGAGACACAAGGACATGAGACACAGGGACATGAGACACAAGGACATGAGACACAGGGACATGAGACACAAGGACATGAGACACAAGGACATGAGACACAGGGACATGAGACACAGGGACATGAGACACAAGGACATAAGACACAGGGACATGACACACAGGGACATGAGACACAGGGACATGAGACACAGGGACATGAGACACAGGGACATGAGACACAAG
>NW_027467022.1:140000-212500 GCF_046128005.1 Genypterus blacodes | reverse complement strand
ACTGCCTGTGTGTCCTCTGTCCTCACTGCCTGTGTGTCCTCTGTCCTCACCGCCTGTGTTTCCTCTGTCCTCACTGCCTGTGTGTCCTCTGTCCTCACTGCCTGAGGCTCGTTTCCTTCAGCCTTGTATGTTTGCGGCTGTTACATACATGTTTCTGCTGTGTGTTCTCTCTGCATGTAAAGCCACAGCAGCACGTGACCTTTACATCTGACCTTTACAGCTGACCTTTACATCTGAGCTTTGTATCCAGCTTAGAGGCTCAGCATCATACCCACAGCTGCATGTGGATATTTGTGGCATTAGTTGAACAGTTTAGTTAAGTTTAGTTTGGTTGATCACATGTTGGTTCAGGTCCAGACGGTGTTTGATCACAGAATCCCACCAGAGGAGAGGTTTGAGGTCATCGTGTGTGTGTGTGTGTGTGTGTGTGTGTGTGTGTGTGTGTGTGTGTGTGTGTGATTCTTGGCTCTCTTTCCACCTTGGACCACTAAGTGGCCTGAGCTGGCAGCTGTGCCATCTGAAAGAGGAAGAGGAGCCTCAACACGCTGCTCTGGTGGAGCTGCTGGCTCACTGGAGCAGTTTTACTGTCAGGCCGCTCTGTGAATGTCTCTTGGAGGACATCTACACATGTTTACACTCAGGATGGGACAGTAAGCTCAGTAAGGCTCTGAGTTTGGAAACTAACACTTCTGCTACACTTTGGGTGCCTTGGATTCTGTGTGAAGGTTTAGGAGATGATGTCATTGATCTGCGACCCAAAGAGACGAGTAGAGGATCTGTTTCAGCGTTATAGAGCAGCTGCTAGAAAGTTACAGATAGAGCTCAAATTCAACTTCTGGATGATTGAGAGAAATAGATTTCCTTTGATTCTTCTTCTTCTTCTGTGGTCTCATCAGCATTCCTCAGTAACCTTCACACTGCGTCTGACGGAGCTCTAGCAGGAATTTACTTGGAATTTCCTGTGATCAAATGTTGCTTGTGTTGTTGTTATGTGAACATGGTTCTTCCTCTCCTCCTCCTCCTCCTCCTCCTCTTCATACCCAAACTCCTTCCCCTCCTCCTCCTCGCTCAATTTAGTCCTTCCATCTCAACATTCCACCCAATCCCGACTCCACTTCTTGGTCATAATAGCAGCTATTTGTAGAATCCTGTAAGTGCTCTTCATCATCTCTGCCATTAGGACACACACACACACACACACATGCAGGCGTCTGGATGTGTGTGTGACTCAGATGGACTCAGACGGATCTGACCCGACTCACACGGGTTCACAGAGTCTGAGGCTGCTCCCTGCCTGACCTCTCTGTGGGGACAGATGGTTAACATCAGGTTTAAAACCAGCTGTCTCCATGGCGACACACTGCAGGATGCCCTCTTCTACTGTTTTGACTCAATGTTTGACATTTCACAAGTCTTAATATCTGAATCCAGTGTCAACACGGCGGCTGAACGTGTCGTGAGTCTGACTGGAGTGAGTGCATGAAGGTAACACGTTAACTCTTTAATCTCCCTCAGACATGACACAGTGTCTGCAGTCACGTATTGCTCATGTCCGTCCCATCCAGTAGGAGGGGTCTGACATCTCTGAGTCTGCTGTCACTTCCTGTCACAGCAGGATGTCCATTTACACGGTTTCAACTAAATGTTCTGAATTCCGTGGAGTCTTAACCTCTTAAATCCAGCCTCAGCACAGTGGCTTAACCAGGGGGCGTGGCCTTCTCCCCATTCAGACCCTGTTTCCTATTGGGATGTGTTGCTTTCAAACACACTCACAGGAATAAGTGAGGGATTAGGACTCATATCCTCTCTACTAAGAGATTATGAAAGGAATTTCCACTGTGACTGATCGGCTCAGCTTGTGAATCCGTGGAAGGGGTTAATATGTCCACTTGGTGTCTTGATGCAGAGTCCCACGATCACGTTCAAGACTTTAAAGAGCCTTATTTAGGTTGAGGTGTTTCAGCCGCTCAGTTGTTCTCCTGAACAAACCGTTTCAGGTCTTTGTTGACAGAATGGCTCTGACTGGTTGTCTCTAACTTGCTGCCGCCCCAGAGACCTTCTGCTTGTGTCTCTCACAGAGATGAGGCCATGTGAGGACGAGGCCCTACAGGCTTCTTCACAATGCTGGCTGAAGGCTGCAGGCTCCATTTCTCATTGATATGATCCCATGTTGGTCAGACTAATATGGGACCAGGGTCCAGGTCCATCAGGCCTCACGGCGGTCATCAGAAACAGACTGACATAAGGACAGAGACAGAGAAGGACCCTCTGTTGTTTGGACACGTTTACATTAAAGTCTGAAGGCTGATCAGTGTTTTCTTTGTCACCACACAAATATTCAGAGTTTCATACCAGCAGGCGCCGATCTTCTCAGCTGGCAGTAACTATCAGGTTGTTGTTTTGGTTGGTGCTCTGTCATTCTTGGCGCACGTGAAGTTTAGCCCAAAGCTCTAATTCATTTATTTGCACATCAGTCTGCGTCTGAGCCGTGATGGAACCCAAACCAGTCATTTAACCCCAGCACAGTAGTTCAAAAACAAACCGACATTAAGACTCCAGGAGAGGAAGAGCCAACGGAATGACGCAGGGCTGGCAGGGCAGCTGCTCTATCTGCACCACATTTCACAAGGCCGCTCTAGAATGCTAAAGTAGGTGATTTTCTTGTACAACCTGTCATCCTGTTTCAATGAAGACAGCGAAAGGAAACAACTGCACAGGGAACAGAAAAGGGAAGAGAAGAACGTGACCTTTGGTCTGCAGACCGGTCCGTCTCCAGGGTTTCTATGGTGATGGAAATCCTACAAAAGTCTTGAAATTGCTAAATGTATTTTCCAGGCCTGGTTGTTTTCGGAATTGTCAAAGTGCATCAGAATGGATCCATAGACGGATCATGGCCTCCCTTCAAAAGAGCTGTAAGAACAGAGCGGCCCAGTGTTCCTCGCCACGCAGTGCCAATCTCCAGGAAGGCTGAGGTGTAAACAGGAACAAGCATTGGGAAACGCCCAGGCCGCATCATTAGCCCTGACCTTAAAGCAAACACTGAGCCTGCGTCTGTTCACCACCATGACTCATGCTGGATTAGGTGGCAGAAGAACCAACTGCCACTCTCTTCTTTATACAAAGTGACATGGAGCTTTTCTTCTTCTTCTTTCTTTCACACATGCTGCTCCAATAAGGTTTAGATAACAGACGAGAGGCTTCAATCTGTTTGGGTTCTTTATTCATATTTAACAGAATGTGTTCCTCTGATCTGGATTCCATTCTCCTGTCTCTTCCTGCATGGTGACAAAGACTCGAGCAGCAGCAGGTCAGTGAACCCGCTCAGCAGACTCCAAACAGCTCGGTGCTCCGGGTTTCCATGGCGCCTGCACGTGCAGGAGGGAAGCTCCGAGCCAAACCATCGCTCTCAGGCCCGGCCGGCACCGCGCTGGGTTTGGGTCCTTTCCTCCAATCGAGCTCGGAGACATTCCACCCTCACCGGCACGTCTGTCGCCATAGCAGCTCTCCAGTCGCTGCCATCTTTCCCTACGGAGTTAGAGTGTCAGATTCAATTGGTTCTGAGGTTCGGTGTCTGCTGTGGGATACGGCTGTCAGATTCAGATGGTGAGGTCAGACAGAGGCCCAAACCGAGAAGAATACAGTTAAAGCCACGCAGATGTGTTCTGCATTCAGCACGTTCCTACCTATCCAGCTCAGGCTGATTACAATCTCTGTCTGTGAGCTCACTGTGATATAAGAAACAGCTGGATACATTTAGCTTTGTCATGAACGAGTTGGCCGCTGAGCTACTGTGTGATGAAGAACCACATCTTGTTTAAGTGCATGGGAGCAGATGACACCACTTTGTTGGCGGTTGTTGGAGATCCAGGCTGGTCCACATTTACCTGCACCCGAAAGATCAGGCCAAGCAAGAACCAGGCTCTGCTGTAGTGTGTGTGTGTGTGTGTGTGTGTGTGTGTGTGCGTGTGTGTGTGTGTGTGTGTGTGTGTGTGTGTGTGTGTGTTTACCTCAAACCCAAGGGTTCAGCTTAGCATTATTCCTGGGCAGCTATTTGTCAGCTTGGCCTGAGTCCCTGTGTGGTGAGGCACAGCCTCCCTCTCATCCTGGTGTTTACCGGCCCACTGGGCCATGCCAGCAGACATTCTGAGGCTGTGGATCAGCACTGACTGTGGGCAGCACGGTGGCAGACTGTCACTGGAGCCCAGAGCCTGTTGGTCGATTCTCCTCCTGGACACTCTGTCTGTCTGTCTGTCTGTCTGTCTGTCTGTCTGTCTGTCTACTCTGTTTACATCTCTCCTGCTTCTCTTCCTCTCTCTCTCTCATTGCTCTGTTGTTGGTATTGTAAACTCCCTCTGTCTGGAGGTCTGAGTGTGACTGATCTTCTCTCCTCTCTCCTGCTTCCTAACACATCATCATGTTGGTGTATTGTTGTTTTTTCCATTTGTCCTATACGTTCTTGACCATTTTCCATTTAAGTCACAAACCTTTTGCAAGGGATTTAGCACAAGGTTTAAATACCCACAAATGACAGTCTGCTGTAAATAGACGCTGCCTGCTGGTGACCATGATGCTGTGGCCATACTTGCTGATTCAAGGAGAAGCTGACAAACTTTGCTCTTTAAATCTTGGCCTGTTGCTTTGCTTCTATATCCATCTGTCCTCTGTCTCTTTACCATGTCCTGCTTTTTCTTCTCCACATTTCTATTTCCATCACACCTCCAGCATTCCATGTTTGGCAGACCGGAGCCAAAAGCAGAACTCATCAGACCAAATCCTCCATTGGGCATTTTTATGTTTGTGTAAATAGACTTTGTTTCTGAAAACAACTTCCAGGCCTTTAATCACAAGATACAATCTGTTTTATAGTGAGTGAGTTTGGTTGTGGGTCCTTATGGACACGAGTCACTGTGTCTGTGAGTTGGAAGCCGGCAGAGCCCAACGAGTGTCCCGGTCCTGTCCGGTTTGGTTTGGACGCTCGGAGCCAAACGTGCTCTCTGGTAGGTCACAGGTCACTGAGTCCTCTTTGGCATTTCAGCGCTGTCACTGCCGCGGCTGCAGGGTCGGCTGATGAGGCAGCGTCTGTGTGAGCTCCATGTGAGAGAGATGCTTAACGTCTCATCCCAATGTCTCCAGTGTTCCCAGCATGCAGAGGAGACATGACCACTCCCAGGGCCAGCATGGTGTGTTTACAGATACAATGTGCTCTCCAAAGACCCTTCTTCTTCTTCTGTGGTCTCTTTCCATGTTCCCTCTGAACCCAGCGTTTTCTCTGTCATTTCTGTTGCTGCTGTGGTGTTTTGTTTCCACGCTTAGACACCCAGACTCCCCACAGCGATGAGGTGTGTGGTGGGAGAGCTCCTGGCTCTGGAACCTGAGGTTTGGGGTAAGAAGCTGATCCCACCCTGTTTACTGTCACTGCTGGTTTGTAAGTCAAAGTGAAGCGAGCGATCACAGATCTGCCTCTCATTTTACTCAAATGTTTCAAGTTCCCTTTCTGATGTGGTCGGAATTCTGCCATGACACAAACAAGCGTCAGAAAAACCAGGCGGGACTTTCTGCTCACGCTCCTGCAGATGGGACTGCTGCCCAGCACGACTGAGGCTGAGCCCTACTGGCTCAGCCTTTCAACATGTTAGTGCTCAAGTACAAATGCTGTGTTGGAGGAATCAAGTGTAGTATTTGTGTTTCTATGACTGGATAGTGACATGAACCCAGAACCTGATCTTCTCCACCTGATCGATGTGTTTCCATTCTCTTAACGGGCCACAATTCAACACAACTCAACACAGATGGCTGATTATTTACATTGAGGACAAACTCCCAGAGTCCTTTGCTGTTTCACCTCTGGGTATGTTTCACTGGAAATGCATCCTTAGCTGTAATATCAGTCAGTTCCTCAGACATGTGCAGGAGCTCAGCAGGGAGTCTCCAGCACTCACACAACAAGCCTCCACCCACACATGGAGGTTTGCTAACTGGTCCTCAGTGGGGTTTCCTCCTTTGTAAGAAAGTCCCTCCTGAGCCACAAGCAAACAAAGAAGTGTGGATATCATCATTTACCTCTGCCAGAAACTTCCCACAAGCCCTTGCTCTGCATAGACCAACAACAGAGTTAGCAGTCCTGCTTCCTCTCCTGGATCAAAGAGGACACATGGACTCAGCACTCTGCAGACCATGAGCTCACCCCTGTTACACCGGACAGGAAATGAAATGCACCTTCTTAACTCTTCACCCATCCTTCCAGCTCACAGAGGAACATCTTCCCTCCTCTGCTCCTGTCCTTGTGGGACCAGAGGTCTGGAACTCTCCCTCCTTATACATCCTATCTGACTCATGCAGGAAGTTATGGGGTGAAGGCAGGTGATCCAAATCAAACTCTCTCTCTCTCTCTATCTCTCTCTCTCTCTCTCTCTCTCTCTCTCTCTCTCTCTCTCTCTCTCTCTCTCTCTCTCTCTCTCTCTGTGTGGTCAACATGTGGTCCATGTGAGTCCATCCTGACCCCTGTGAGGTTGACACCATCTCCTGCTGCTTCAGGGCTGAAACACTTGATGTGCTGTGGAGCCGTTCTGAATCAACAAGAACAATATTGCGACATAGAAACAATGATCAGCTTGTTTTTATATAAATAAAGTTACTTCTATATTTATCAGTGGAGAACTTAGCAGCTGGTCTACATGTTCACTCAGAGATCCACGTCAGGTCAAGCTCCTTCTTTCCTAAGTGAGTGATGAAGATGATCGATGAACCAAAACAACACACTAGCAGCATCAGCAGCATCAGCAGCATTAGCAGCATTAGCAGCATTAGCAGCATTAGCAGCATTAGCACACCCAGAGGTTTCCATCACTCTATAGTAGCTCTGGTAGAGGTTGAGGTCTAACGTGAGCTGATCCTCCAGGCCTTTGTTTCAGTGTCTCGGAGCCCCTGGAGTAGACTGGTTGTGGCATGAACCGTCTCAGTCTGTCGTTGCTTGGAAAGTTCCACAAATAGAAGTTCAGCAGCTGATTAAAGGCCAGATGTTCTCCATTATCAGAGTGAGCCTTCTACTCTGTGGTTGTTTAGTTCTGTGATTGTTCTTTCAAGATGTCCTGATGCACAAACACTCTCTCTGGGCACTCTCTCTTCAGTCTGACGTCTCTAGAGGGCCCAGGAGCAGCCCGGTCCACCAGAGGATCAGCCTCAGCCCCGTGTGTTTACATGGAGCAGCTTTCATCTTCTAACCAGTCGGGGCAAGAAAACACAAGAATCAAAGGGAAGCTATTTGAGTTTTCTGGATATGAGAGGAACCAGAGAGGCACAGTGACGTTCCCATGCTCTTTATCTGTCAGCTGATACAATGGAACTGACTGACAGACAGACAGACCTGACCAGACCAGACCAGCTCCTCATTCAGCTCCCTCAAATATAGAAGATCCACCTTTGCTTCGCTCAGCGCACAGACAGACAGACCTGACCAGACCAGCTCCTCATTCAGCTCCCTCAAATATAAACGATCCACCTCTGACAGACAGACAGACAGACAGACAGACAGACAGACAGGCTCTGCTGCTCTGCTCTGGTCACATCCTCCTCACAGCGTCCAGAGCTGAAGCTGATCAGTCAGGATGTTTCAGGGACAACCCAGCTTCTCCACCCTCTGAGTCCTCAGGTGTCCTGGTCTGACCTCCAGGATCAGATGAGTTTGTTTCCCCCACGTCACCACGTGGACGCGTCTCTGTCTCTAAACAGCTCCAGCTTCTGTTTGCATTCTCCACCTGTCTTGTTTACATGTCTTCTACTCTGTTCTGGTGTATGTTCCTCTAATACCTCACAGCCTCTCTGGGTCCAGGTCCAGGTCCAGGTCCAGGTCCAGGTCCAGGTCCAGGTCCAGCTGGAGGAAGATGTGTAGATGTGTCTTTGCACACAAACATGCAAACTGCACATAAAGTCTGTAAACGTCTTAGTCTTCATTCAGTATTGACTTTATTATGTGTTTCAGTAAAAGAGACCAAAGAATAAAGCCATGATGAACATTGACCCTGTATTCCTCTGCAGATAGACACGAGTCTGCCTTCTCCTGGCCTGCAGCTCCATCCTTCCTCAGTAACTCTTCTACATATGCTGTCATCTTGAAGGATCAGATTGTGGGTTGTAAGGTTTCTGTCACATCCTGTCCTCCCTGTGTTCCTCAGTCAGCAGCTCCGGGCCGTGGCACCCTGAGGAGAGCTCCAGTCTGAGACCACCGGCCAGTGCAGGCAGCTTCCCCTTAACGACACCACAGACAGATCATGGTGCTCAGTCATGAACACTGTGAGTGATGAGGGCAAAAGAAAAGGAGTGAGAGATTGATCCAGATGAACCCAGGAGGTTGAGCTCTGTCCCTCGTGTAGCTCCTGGCAGGAGGCAGACCTGGTGAGACCCTCTGAGATCCTCTGCAGCAGGAGTAAGTCATCACAGCTCACCCACTTCATCCTCTCCCACCAGGATCCACTGCTACTGTATTAAGACTTGGCCGGCCACTTGCAAAACCCACCGAGGTATTTTTAAGAGAGTCTGCGGCCGGCGCAGTAATTGTGATGTGTCTGGCTGCTCCTGATCGGGTCAGTCACAGCCTCAGCGCCGGGCTGAGCCAAACTCCAAACGGACAAAACTCTCGTCTCCAATCAGGGCTCTCTCTCTCTCTCTCTCTCTCTCTCTCGCTTTCTCTCTCTCTCTCTCACTCTCTCTCTCGCTTCCTCTCTCTTTACAGATTAGAGTGATGTCATCAGCCTTGGTTTGGGTTGACTCTCAATCTGTCTATCAGCCTGCTGGGTCGGCTCTAATAGATTTGAAGCCTGGACTCGGTGTCACACACACAGAGCCTCTTCACAGGCGAACAACAACATGCAGGTCACAGGAAGAGGATCAGCTGCTAACTTGCAGTGTTTCCATTATGTGCTGTTAGCACATAATGGAACAAACATGACTCAGCTCAAGGTGAGCTCAGCTTCATGCTTCAGCAGCACAGATCCTCATCAGGCCCAAACACACACAAGCTGCACACGCCCCATCTGTCATGCTACTTTCTACAAGGGTCAAAGCAGTGTAGGAGGCTGTGTGACCCTCCTGAACCTGGATTCTCCTTCCTCTAATGACACACACACACGCACACGCACACACACACACACACACACACACACACACCAACATGCTTGAGGAGCCGGCCCTGATTAGCGTGTATGTGTGAGTCAAACAGAAGCTGCTTCATGCTCACCAGAGAGACGTGTTTAGGAAGTGGCCGTGAAAATTCCTGCGGTCCGTCTCCCCCCCACCCCCGCACACACACGCACACACACACACCCGCCTGGTCCAAGTGACTCTCCTTCGTTAGGGGTTGAGGTGATCTCATTGTTTCTTACTGTGGTGGTTTTATTGCAGTACCGTGCTGCTGAGTGTTAACGTCCTGATGTGGTCATCCATATTGCTCCCCTGTCAGAGCTCTGTGTGTGTGTGTGTGCTGCCATCCTCCATCATTACTGTGCTCTTTACACTGTGCTGTTATTATTCAAGCACAAACTTCATCAGAATCTTCATCTTACTGGAGAGATGAAGAGATGAAGAGATGAAGAGATGAAGAGATGAAGAGTCTTCATATCTTAGCTACTTTACTGAATTCACAACTTTTTCATCTTCTTGTTTATTATTCAACTGTCACTCACGTTCCAAAATCAGCTCATTTAAAACTAGAAACTTGGATGTGCAACGGAGCGGCACAGTAGAGCGGCGCAGTAGAGCGGTGCAGTAGAGCGGTGCAGCAGAGGGGGCAGGAGGCGCATGTTCACTGTTGAATGCCAGGATGTGCAGGAGAGAGAAAACAGCTGCTGTGTCCTCAGGTGGACGAGCTGAGCTGCTGAGGGACGACAGGTCGTGGCTTTGGACCTCATCAGTCCCATGACAGAGCGCCTGTATTCTGCTCTGTGGTGCCGCTGTGGGCTCGGCGCTCTGAAATAGCCTGAGGCGGATTCTGCTGACCAGCGTGCGGCGGCGAGGCTTTGAGGCGGCAGCTGTGAGGATTACATCAGGCACAGGGAGCGGCGAGGCTCAGGGATGCTCTGCTTCCAGATTCAGTGTCAAAAATATGATACGCTCTGGATTAAGAATGAAACTTTCTTTTAGCCGGTGGCAGCGACCCAAAGCCACACAGCCGCTCTGCTTCTTCTCAAGAGCGTCCTGAGGCTCCGACCGCATCGGGGTTTGCTGCCTCTCCATTTAGAAGATGCTCAGGAGGGGAAGAACATTCCTAAACCGGACCTCTTCATCTGACCTTTGACCTTTATGCCAATAGACATTAGCTGCCTAGCAACTGTGTGTCAGAACGGTGGGTCGCTCTGGCACAGAGTCGTCACTTTCTAAGTGTTTGTCTTTGCTGCCGAGGCCGTCTGCTGGAGTGAACCCAAAGGGGGAGTTAGAGCGGGAAGCAAACTGGGAGGAAAGAGTCATGACAAAGAAGTGCTGCTTGATTCTGAGGCAGTTTGATAAAATCATCATCATCATCATCATCATCATCATCATCATCATCAATTGACCATAATGTTCTTTGGCCCACAGAAGGTCTGAAATGATGATGAGCGTCTCTCTGAGCTCGGTGGTTTATGTTGGCGCTCTCATGCAGTAAACGGACCTGGACGGCTCTGATTGGTCACCAAACACGTGCAGACCAACAGAAGCAGGAGGTTTAGGTCTTCTTCTTTGGTTCAGTCTGCTTGATGCTTCCTGGGTTTTCGTGAAGCGCAGACGTCAGCCCCACATCTCAGCAGAGACGCTGCTTTAATCTCTGAAGCTCGGGTCAAAGACAAGACCTTGGTGCTGTCAGCTGATGTGTTGTTGGTCTGAGGTCAGAGACAGACCAACGGAGACCCTGAACATAGAGAACTGAGCCATCTGAAGGCCTGAGAAGGTCCAGAGGTTCCATGTGTGCAGCACTGTGCTCCTCTCGCCTGAGGGGAAACCTGACAGATGATGGCTTCTCTCTTTCTTTATATTGTGCCTGGCAGCGTGGACGTTCTCCAAGAATCAAAGGGCTGTGATGACTTACAGGACCTGAACCTGACCGCTGCGTTTGTTTTAAGTGCTCCGTCATGTAAACGTTCCGCCGCTTTCCATGTAACAGAGGAAAATGAAGGCCGCACGTCATCGCTCCCACATTGGACCCGTCTGTGCCGTCGCCCCCTGCTCTTTCCTGAAGAACCAATGTTTGGACCCCCATCCAGTCATGGTTTATCATCGGGCCGCCCGCCGGAGCTGGAACACAAGTTTAAGTAAATAGTTTTCTTTAAGCAGACCCACATTCTAAACATGAGAAACTCTCCTCAAATGTAGATCTTAACTGTTTGAGTGCCGGCTGAGGAGGAAGGAGAAGGAATGAAGCCTTCTTAGAAACTTATGGAGGTTTTAGAAAATTCCTTTTACATTGTTTTCATACACTATGATGTCATTTCTCGCTGTTACAGGATCAGTTTGTGTCACAATCAAAGGGTGACCAGTGAGCTCACTTCATTCAGACAGCGCCCCCTACTGGCCACCCTGTAGGCCAAAGCAAGTCCATGTCTCCGGCCTCGTTCAGACAAACTCAGAGCTTTACAAAGGCAAAAAGACTTTAAATGCATATTAAAGAATCTAAAAAACAGACAGACTAAGGTTCAGAGACTTATGTTTATGTTTATGTTTATGATGTTTTCTGGAAATCTAATTAAATACAAAGTGTCAAATACTGACTTTGCTGATCTCACAGTTTAACGAGGACTCGTTTCTCCTGCAGGTCTGTCTTGGCTCTGAGGTTTTGCTTGTCTGTCATGCAGAGTGAAGCAAAACATGTTTACATTTACAAATTCCTGACGGGATGTTGGACAGAAAAGTAACGTGTCGTTTCAGAGCCGTTTGTCTTGATGATGAATGTGGAAACAGAACGTCTGTGAAACAGCAGCCTGGTGCTGATGAACGCTGGCTGAGCTCACAGACGGTCTCAGCTCCTGATCCACTCAGTCTGTTTATCTCTCTCCTCTGTGCTATGATCCACAAACTGCCTCTCCCCTTTAGTTTACATTCCTGCGAGCGTCACTCCGAAAATCTGAAAGAATTTAGTTCTGCTTTCATATGTATATATTTCTTCTTTGCTCTCATTCTTCCACACTCAGCTCTTGACTTTTTCAGGTCTCAAGGTGGCGCTCTGGTGCCATTCTGCATCACAGCTTCAACCAAACCATTTGACCCCAGAGGGCTGTGAGCCCAACAGAGCAGCCAGAAGTCAACCCAACCTCAGAAACTCTACATCCTTACTACAGAACATCCAGAGGTCATGGAACTGATCCTATGGATGCTGACGGCAATCATGAAGGTCATGGAAAGATCCAGCCAACTGGCCCAACTGAGAGAGAAGCTGAGTCAGCGTGATGAGGAGATCAGAACCCTTCACACACTCACACACACTCATGATATATAAAGCCTGAACGCACCAACACACTCCTGGAATAAGACTTTAACCTGTAGGTTCAGATACGTCTTCATCTAACCACTGCAGGTAATCACCATCATCATCATCATCATCATCATCATCATCATGGTATTTATGTTTGAACGCTTTATGGGCTTCTTCTCCCTCAGTCTCCTGCTGCGGTTCATCATTAGATCACAGCACATTAGGGGGAAACTGAGAAGTCTGCTTGATTATTGAGCCACAAACCTCAGCGCTCCAACATAAACAGAATATTATGGTGCAGATCTTTAGCTCTGGTATGTTTTGGAGCAGCTCCACATAATGAGACGTCTCTGCTCTACTGGAGGTTTCCTCTTTCAAAATATCACCACGGACGCAAAAGTGCCAAACTGTCACTGTGCAAACTCCCACAAACTCTCAGAAACTCCTATAGTTTGCTGCTGTATCACACAAAAATGTGAATTCTGCTTGTGTTTTTCCTGTTTACGTATAAAAAAAGAGTTATTTTTCCTGATTGAGTCCCATTCATTTAGAAGAAGATGGAGTGTGATTGTCATTGCTGAACATTTTTGCCAAATACTGAAAAAGTGCAAGAAGAATGTTTAAATGGTTTCTGGACCTGGAAGTATGAAGCAGAATAAAGGACCTGAAGGAGGTATGAATGTATTTAAACAGGGAACAGCTGAAGACAGGGGCGTGTTTGTGCCATGGAGAGGAAGGTCGAACCTCCAAACGGCATGAAAGCAATAATAATGATTCCATAGTGGAGCTCTGGACATTAGGAAGGAAAATAACAGCGTTGTTTACTAATGCTTGGAGAGAAGGAAGAGAAAACTCATCAGGGGTTCTGTTGCTTATGTTGCTGATGTTAGACAGTTCTTTGGAGATGGAACACTTTGTGGCACAGTGGACTTTGGCTTTGCCTTTGTGCCAAACACAGTAAAGGTACAGCCATGGTCTTCATCCCCGTCTGGGTTATTGGAGGTTGTAATGGAGAGCGACAGGAGAGCAGCAGAAGAGGAAGAGCTGTGTGCATGTCACCAGTAGAGATTGACCACAGCATGTTGTTCATGTTGCCAACACGTAAACCCCAGGGGAAACTTTCATTACATGGTAATGTTCAGTCACGTTTCACATGGCTCAACATCCTCAACAACAGGCTGCGGTCAGGACGCGTATGGAACAAGAACACAGGAGCCAAACGCTGATGCTTCTGTTAAACTCTTCTTCTATACATCATTTACAATCTGCTGGTTGGACATTTTGGCAGTTTGGAGAAAGACGTTAGACTAGAAACCGGAGCTGATGTCTGTCGGTTCCTCTGTTATTGTTCCTCTCTGTATTGGCTGACAGGAACATACATTCAGCTCTCCTCACCCTCAGAAAGACACAAATATGTCCATCCATCATCCACACTAGTCACATGTTGACCTTTTTTACAGAACATCTCAAATGATCTGCACCACCACAACTTCTGTCTGCCCACAAGTCCACGTCTGCTAATGGGAGAGCTTGAAGAACAAACTAATGTGTCCACTCCAAATTACTGGTTGTCATTTGGCGATCTCACTCACTCTATCACACACACACACACACA
Source organism: Genypterus blacodes (assembly GCF_046128005.1). NCBI lineage: Eukaryota > Metazoa > Chordata > Actinopteri > Ophidiiformes > Ophidiidae > Genypterus > Genypterus blacodes. The sequence continues at coordinate 198,452 of NW_027467022.1, read as the reverse complement.
CACACACACACACACACAGACTGGTGGGTTCCAGTCAAATGTTCAAAGAGAGGAAACCCAGAGAGCCTCCAGGTCCACGATGCAGACGGGAGAGGAACGAGCCGACATCATCAGGAGAACAGGCAAGGATGGATTTAAATGAACATTAAAGACTCCAAACACTAAAACCAACACAATATGGCGCAGAGCGGAGAAACACACAATATGAAATATCATAAAACATGAGGAATGTTTTCACAAAGGTGTAAAGTTTGATGTTGACTTAATGCAGTGCTTCTCAAATAGGGGGGCGCGGTGAAAAGTCTGACCCCGGGGAACATGCACGGCGAAGGGAGGATTAGCTCCTCTGCTGTGGTGTGGGGGTTTTTTGCACCGAGCATGCATGCACACACACACACACACACACACCACAGAGCTGGAGATATGAAGCACTGAGCACACACACACACACACACACACACACACACACAGCCGGAGCCAGCACAGAAGACACAATGGAAAAATACTTAACAGGGATGAAAAGAAAGGCAGAGAGAGACGGAGATAATGAGACGGACAAAAGTCTCCCGAAATCTAAGAGGGGAATATATGTGGAAGCACATGTAGCGCTTGGCTTCACTGTGACTACGGTGGGAGAGGAGGAAAGACCGGTGTCCAAAAATGTTGGCAGCGGACAGCATGAAGCCAAATAAATGAAGGCATCACAGCCCAACCACGCTAATAAGCCGAGCCGAGTTTTTTCAGTAAAAACGTGCCGGTGAAAGATAAACACCTCCCTCACATCACAGACAAGATCAGATCTTTCACTGGAAAGCAGTATCCACTCTTAGGGCAGAGGGCTGTGGGCGTTCTTCAAAGTACAGATCCCAGCTAAACATTGAGCAGGAGCTGAGAGTTGCAGTCTCATGCTTCAAACCCCGCTTCGAAAAGTTGTGCAGTGCAAAACGTGTCTGGCTCATTGTAGCCATTAATCCTGACTTGATCATTTTGTTTAAAAAAAAATAAGCACAATTTGTTTTATTCATTTTTGGGTTAGGGTAAGGGTGGAGCTATGTTTAACATGTTGAGCTCCTGAGGTCATGGCGCTGATCAATCTAATTTATTATTATTTATTCATTTTATTTAAGTTTATTTTTCAATATCAAATGGCTCAATTAGTTGGTTGAAAAATGTTTGGTATAGTAAAATAAAAAGTTTGCTTGACAGAAAACAGAGAACTGAGAAGCACAGACTTAATGGGAGAAGAAGTTAGAGCTTCACTGGACAGGCAGCAACATTACTCATATAAGGGAGAGTGAAGTAACGTATGGAAATAAACGTGCTCCCATTAAAATCCAGCTTTAAAGCAAATAAATAAGGCTTCTGCTGATGCTGCTGTGAATGGGACTCTTTGTGAGGAGGAGGAGGAGGAGGAGGGAGGACTGGATTAGAGATAAATCAGGGTCTCAGGGTGCAGACGGGTGATCTGCAGCCTCTGGAATGCAGGAAGCGTGTTGTGGTCGTGTACATTTTCATTGTGCCTGTCCAGACATTTTTAAATCTTTGGCAAATCCTTAATTTGAGGATTTGAATTCATGAGGAAGAGTCCAGCGTCCCTCAGCTCCATCCTCTGGCCCGTTTCTAAACAACAGTGATGCAGGTGAGGAGCAGCGTGAGGCAGAGCAGCATGAGGCAGAGCGGCGTGAGGCAGAGCGGCGTGAGGCAGAGCAGCATGTTAAACCTGTTACTTGTTGAGGATGTAAAGCAGATGAGTCTAAACCCATAATGCTCTGTGGAACATGAAGGAGGAACCAGGAGCCCAGAACCTCCCAATGTAAACACAAGAGACAGGGTTCAGACCCGACTGGAGCACCAGAGCTGGATCCATCACACCAGTGGAGACACACTGCTGAGCACGCAGACGTCCCTGTGCTAAGTGGGCTTGGCCTGACTGGAGACCTGAGGGATGAGGTCTGAGGTCCTGTCCCTCTGCAGGAGCTGCTCTGGCTCTGCTCTCCCTGCTACACAAAGCTGCAGAGACGTCTGGTATCTGTGATCATGTGACAGCAAGACTTCAGTCTAAGGTGTAACATGCATGTAGAGCAGGGGTGGAGGTTCTTTCCATGACGGCATATCAATAATTATACTGTGATCATAATCTCCCCGGCAGTATTGATCACCTGAAAGTCAAACAGGAAATCACTTTAAGACACAGCTGACAGGAAGCAGGAGCTCACACAAGAGGTGTTTATTGATTTTGTCCTGAAATCCCTGAATGTGACAAAGATAAATGAAACGATCAATTGATTCATAAACCACAACCCAACATTTGATCTATTTACAATGATCACAACAATAAAAACACAAGAAAACAATAAGAATAATACCTTCTTATTTCTGATCAGGTTCATCTGTGAGGAGTTGGCAGCATGTGTGTATTGATTTATTGATCAACAGTTATTAGATCAGATCAGTGTGGGTGGATTGTTGTGTTACAGCAGAAAGAAGCAACCAGAAACACCGGAGACAAATATGATGTCATCAATGACAAATCAGAATGTGAAGAAGAAGAAGAAGTCAAAGCAAGATCAGATCATCTGGACCTTAAATGACAGAGAATCATTACACATCAACTCCAGCAGGTTACTCAGGGTGACTGACAGCTGAGATGATCAGAGGGGCGGAGTTTCTACCACCATCATTATGACAGGGACAGAAGTATGGGAGGAGCTTATGAGTGAAGGAGCAGCCAGTGAAGGAGAAGATCAGAGCTGCAGCATCCACGTCATAGAAGGAGACCAGACCCTCCTCATAGTCCACAAACACGCCCACCTTCTCTGGCTTTGACTCCAGACTCAGAGAGACAGGAGCGTCATCACAAGCTGAGAACTTATCTTCATTCCTCAACCTAACAGTCCAGTAACCTCGCTGAGGCCTCACTGTGATGACTCCCTTCCTCTCACTCGTCTCTCTGGTCACTCCTAAAGTCCACTCTGTCTTTCCTTTGACCTGAACCTCAAAGTAAAATCTTCCAGAGGAGAAACTCTGCTTTCCTAAAACACAAGAACATGAATCAAATCTCTGTGGTTTGTCTGGGAGATTCTTCCTCACATCTCCACAGTAAACTTGTTTCCCATCATCAGACAGGATGAGTTTAGGATAAGCTGTATCAGGATCCAGAGTCACGTTCACTGCAAACTGCTGGATCCTCTTCAGCTCCACCTTCAGCAGCTCCTTCGCCTCCTTACTGATGGTCTCCTCCAGCTGAGCCACAGCTTTCTCCAGGCTCCCCTCATGTGGCCTTTGATGGACTCTGACCTCTGTCCAGTCCTTGGTGGGAGGAGCACAGCTGATGGATGGGAAGCTCAGGAGGAGGTGGAGGTGATCTTCAGAGAGTAGGAGCTTCTCCACCTCAGCAGCTCTCTCTCTCTGTCCAGAGAGTTCCTGCTGCAGCTCTTTGATGAAGTCTTCAGCCTGTTTCTTTGTGCTCCTCTGCTTCTCCTCCACGGTCTCCATGAAGTCGGCCTGGATGTCCGCCACATGCTGCTTCAGAGTGGTGAAGATCTGAAGTCCTTCTGCTTTCTTTCTGTCTGCAGCTTCCCTGCTGAGCTTTTCTGACTGGTTGATCTCCTGGATCTTCAGTTGTGTCTGCTGCATCTTCTGCTGAATTTCAGCCTCTGTCTTCTCCAGCTCAGACTTCTTTCCTTCATATCCTTCTTCCAGAGGAACAAACTCATGGTTCCTGTGGTCTATAACAGGACAGTGTGAACACACACAGGTCTGGTCGGTCTTGCAGAAGAGCTCCAGAGGTTTCTTGTGCTTCTTACACATCCTGTCCTCCAGGTTGTCCACAGGATGGATCAGCTGGTGTGATCTCAGGCGTGCCGCTGTCCGATGAGGCTCCAGATGAGTCTGACAGTAGGAGGCCTCACACTTCAGGCAGGACTTGATGGCCTTTAGTTTGGTTCCAGTGCAGACGTCACACTGAACTTCTCCTGGTTTGGCAGCTGGTTCCTCTGATCTTCTGCTGGCTTCGTTTTGCCTCGACTGTCTGAACTCAGCAGCCATCTCAGATAGGAGCCTGTTAACCTCCAGCTCAGGTCTTGTGTGGAACATCTTCGTACACAGAGGACACACACACTGGACGTTACTGTCCCAGTGTTGAGTGATGCAGGTTCTGCAGAAGTTGTGTCCACATGATGTGGAGACTGGATCAGTGAAGACGTCCAGACAGATTGAGCACAGGAACTGATCTTCAGACTGCAGACGGCTGGCAGCAGACATGTCTGCTGAGAACAAAGGAGACAATGAGGGACAACAACTCTGGAATGCCACGATCACTGAGAGTCTAACAGAACTAAGAGTCTGGAACCACAGCAGCAGCTTTAAAGCTCCTCAGTGATCAACATCTGATTACATTCAAGGAATAGAACATGGAGACACAACCTAGCTGTAGTTACATGGTTCTGACTGTGGGGGCGTCAGAGGGGAAACCACGGCTGTGACCTCAATCTAAAGGTCAAATCCTGAACTTCAGTCTCAGCTCTGTGTTGGTGGACTTGGTTCTAGTTTGTGCTGCGTATCAAATGTAACAGTTAGCGTGTTAGCATGACGTGTTAGAGTGGGAAAGGTCCAGAGATCAATCATTAGGATTGAATGAATATTGATCAGGACAGAAATGAAGCTTTTGTCTCTTTGCTTCTATTCTGACTCTGTTAAAGTTGACGTGACTACAGGCTGCATTCACTTCACTTCCTGTTGTGTGTGTGTGTCTCACTGACTCACTGACGCAGCTAAACACACACACTTCCTGCTGCTCACTTTCTGCCGCTCTTTTCCCGTTCTGACGGTGTAAACGTGAGGAAAAAGGCCGATCCATTGCTGGTTTGTCTACAAGCAGCAGCGTGTGAACACTGAAACATGAGTGAAGCCTTTTAGAATGAAGGAGTGAAGTGAGCCGTGTGAGAGCAGCTCAGCTTTGGGCTTCTTGCTGCTCAAACACTCTTGATTGTGTCTGGACTCACCTGAGTTTGGCTGAGACGCTGCTGTGCTGTGGACAAACTTCTGATCCTCTGGCTTCTCTTCTGCTTCAGTCCAGTCGACTGCAGCTCTGCTCTCTGACTCTCTGACTCTCTTTCTGTTTCTCTGGAGGATCATCTGGTTGATGCTCCGCCTCTTTCTATCGTTGAATGTAGGGGTGGGGAACCTCCGTGTGGACTGGTAGCTTGTGAGTTGCCAGTTTGCCTCAAGGGCACTGCCGATGTGCCCGTGAGCAAGGCACTGAATCCCCAACTGCTCCAGCGGCGCCGTAGAATGGCTGCCATGCACCCCCCTCTGTAATGCATGTGTGTGTGTGTGTGTGTGTGTGTGTGTGTGTGTGTGTGTGTGTGTGTGTGTGTGTGTGTGTGTGTGTGTGTTGTGTGTGTGTGTGTGTGTGTGTGAGTGAGTGCAAGACAAATTTCAATTGCCTGTGATTTGCTCATGAATTGCATGTAAGATGATAAATAAAGTATCTTAATCAACAAAAGCTTTGTGTCAATAATCTAGTGAGGCTCCTGAGGGCTGGAGGAAAGGAAAAAGGTTCCCCACCCCTGATGTAGAGCCTCAGGAGTGGGAGCTCAACCAGAGACGTCCTCAGCCAGCTGACAGCAGAATGAGGACCTGCTCACGGACTGGACCGGTACCATGATCCATCCTGTGTCATATGGAACACATGATGATCTGCTACAACTGGATTTATGTCTCTGTCCCTGCACTTTAATAGTCCAGCCCCAAATTTTCATTTTCATTTTTAAATCTTTGGCAAATCCTTGATTTGAGGATTTGACTTCATGATGAAGAATCCAGTTTCCCTCAGCTCCGTCCTCTGGCCCGTTTCTAAACAACGTCCTCAGTGATGCAGGTAGGAGTTTCCTTCTGCTGCAGTCTTGTCAAGAGAGCAGCGTGAGGCAGAGTGGCGTGAGGCAGAGCGGCGTGAGGCAGAGCAGCATGTTAAACCTGTTACTTGTTGAGGATGTAAAGCAGATGAGTCTAAACCCATAATGCTCTGTGGAACATGAAGGAGGAACCAGGAGCCCAGAACCTCCCAATGTAAACACAAGAGACAGGGTTCAGACCCGACTGGAGCACCAGAGCTGGATCCATCACACCACTGGAGACACACTGCTGAGCACGCAGACGTCCCTGTGCTAAGTGGGCTTGGCCTGACTGGAGACCTGAGGGATGAGGTCTGAGGTCCTGTCCCTCTGCAGGAGCTGCTCTGGCTCTGCTCTCCCTGCTACACAAAGCTGCAGAGACGTCTGGTATCTGTGATCATGTGACAGCAAGACTTCAGTCTAAGGTGTAACATGCATGTAGAGCAGGGGTGGAGGTTCTTTCCATGACGGCATATCAATAATTATACTGTGATCATAATCTCCCCGGCAGTATTGATCACCTGAAAGTCAAACAGGAAATCACTTTAAGACACAGCTGACAGGAAGCAGGAGCTCACACAAGAGGTGTTTATTGATTTTGTCCTGAAATCCCTGAATGTGACAAAGATAAATGAAACGATCAATTGATTCATAAACCACAACCCAACATTTGATCTATTTACAATGATCACAACAATAAAAACACAAGAAAACAATAAGAATAATACCGTCTTATTTCTGATCAGGTTCATCTGTGAGGAGTTGGCAGCATGTGTGTATTGATTTATTGATCAACAGTTATTAGATCAGATCAGTGTGGGTGGATTGTTGTGTTACAGCAGAAAGAAGCAACCAGAAACATCACAGACAAATATGATGTCATCAATGACAAATCAGAATGTGAAGAAGAAGAAGAAGTCAAAGCAAGATCAGATCATCTGGACCTTAAATGACAGAGAATCATTACACATCAACTCCAGCAGGTTACTCAGGGTGACTGACAGCTGAGATGATCAGAGGGGCGGAGTTTCTACCACCAAGATTAAGACAGGGACTGAAGTATGGGAGGAGCTTATAAGTGAAGGAGCAGCCAGTGAAGGAGAAGATCAGAGCTGCAGCATCCACGTCATAGAAGGAGACCAGACCCTCCTCATAGTCCACAAACACGCCCACCTTCTCTGGCTTTGACTCCAGACTCAGAGGGACAGAAAGGTCATCACAAGCTGAGAACTTATCTTCATTCCTCAACCCTACAGTCCAGTAACCTCGCTGAGGGCTCAGTGTGATGCCCCCCTTCCTCTCACTCGTCTCTCTGGTCACTCCTAAAGCCCACTCTGTCTTTCCTTTGACCTGAACCTCAAAGTAAAATCTTCCAGAGGAGAAACTCTGCTTTCCTAAAACACAAGAACATGAATCAAATCTCTGTGGTTTGTCTGGGAGATTCTTCCTCACATCACCACAGTGAACTTGTTTCCCATCATCAGACAGGATGAGTTTAGGATGAGCTGTATCAGGATCCAGAGTCACATCCACTGCAAACTGCTGGATCCTCCTCAGCTCCACCTTCAGCAGCTCCTTCACCTCCTTACTGATGGTCTCCTCCAGCTGAGCCACAGCTTTCTCCAGGCTCCCCTCATGTGACCTTTGATGGACTCTGACCTCTGTCCAGTCCTTGGTGGGAGGAGCACAGCTGATGGATGAGAAGCTCTGGAGCAGGTGGAGGTGATCTTCAGAGAGTAGGAGCTTCTCCACCTCAGCAGCTCTCTCTCTCTGTCCAGAGAGTTCCTGCTGCAGCTCTTTGATGAAGTCTTCAGCCTGTTTCTTTGTGCTCCTCTGCTTCTCCTCCACGGTCTCCATGAAGTCGGCCTGGATGTCCGCCACATGCTGCTTCAGAGTGGTGAAGATCTGAAGTCCTTCTGCTTTCTTTCTGTCTGCAGCTTCCCTGCTGAGCTTTTCTGACTGGTTGATCTCCTGGATCTTCAGTTGTGTCTGCTGCATCTTCTGCTGAATTTCAGCCACCATCTTCTCCAGCTCAGACTTCTTTCCTTCATATTCTTCTTCCAGAGGAACAAACTCATGGTTCCTGTGGTCTAAAACAGGACAGTGTGAGCACACACAGGTCTGGTCGGTCTTGCAGAAGAGCTCCAGAGGTTTCTTGTGCTTCTTACACATCCTGTCCTCCAGGTTGTCCACAGGATGGATCAGCTGGTGTGATTTCAGGCGTGCTGCTGTCCGATGAGGCTCCAGATGAGTCTGACAGTAGGAGGCCTCACACTTCAGGCAGGACTTGATGGCCTTTAGTTTGGTTCCAGTGCAGACGTCACACTGAACTTCTCCTGGTTTGGCAGCTGGTTCCTCTGATCTTCTGCTGGCTTCGTTTTGCGTCGACTGTCTGAACTCAGCAGCCACTTCAGATAGGAGCCTGTTAACCTCCAGCTCAGGTTTTGTGTGGAACATCTTCTTACACAGAGGACACACACACTGGACGTTACTGTCCCAGTGTTGAGTGATGCAGGTTCTGCAGAAGTTGTGTCCACATGATGTGGAGACTGGATCAGTGAAGACGTCCAGACAGATGGAGCACAGGAACTGATCTTCAGACTGCAGACGGCTGGCAGCAGACATGTCTGCAGAGAACAAAGGAGACAATGAGGGACAACAACTCTGGAATGCCACGATCACTGAGAGTCTAACAGAACTAAGAGTCTGGAACCACAGCAGCAGCTTTAAAGCTCCTCAGTGATCAACATCTGACTACATTCAAGGAATCTAACATGGAGACACAACCTAGCTGTAGTTACATGGTTCTGACTGTGGGGGCGTCAGAGGGGAAACCACGGCTGTGACCTCAATCTAAAGGTCAAATCCTGAACTTCAGTCTCAGCTCTGTGATGGTGGACTTGGTTCTAGTTTGTGCTGCGTATCAAATGTAACAGTTAGCGTGTTAGCATGACGTGTTAGAGTGGGAAAGGTCCAGAGATCAATCATTAGGATTGAATGAATATTGATCAGGACAGAAATTAAGCTTTTGTCTCTTTGCTTCTATTCTGACTCTGTTAAAGTTGACGTGACTACAGGCTGCATTCACTTCACTTCCTGTTGTTGTGTGTGTGTCTCACTGACTCACTGACGCAGCTAAACACACACACTTCCTGCTGCTCACTTTCTGCCGCTCTTTTCCCGTTCTGACGGTGTAAACGTGAGGAAAAAGGCCGATCCATTGCTGGTTTGTCTACAAGCAGCAGCGTGTGAACACTGAAACATGAGTGAAGCCTTTTAGAATGAAGGAGTGAAGTGAGCCGTGTGAGAGCAGCTCAGCTTTGGGCTTCTTGCTGCTCAAACACTCTTGATTGTGTCTGGACTCACCTGAGTTTGGCTGAGACGCTGCTGTGCTGTGGACAAACTTCTGATCCTCTGGCTTCTCTTCTGCTTCAGTCCAGTCGACTGCAGCTCTGCTCTCTGACTCTCTGACTCTCTTTCTGTTTCTCTGGAGGATCATCTGGTTGATGCTCCGCCTCTTTCTATCGTTGAATGTAGGGGTGGGGAACCTCTGTGTGGACTGGTAGCTAGTGAGTTGCCAGTTTGCCTCCAGGGCACTGCCGATGTGCCCGTGAGCAAGGCACCGAATCCCCAACTGCTCCAGGGGCGCCGTAGAATGGCTGCCCTGCACCCCCCTCTGTAATGCATGTGTGTGTGTGTGTGATGTGTGTGATGTGTAAGAGGGTGCAAGACAAATTTCAATTGCACGTGAATTGCATGTAACATGATAAATAAAGTATCTTAATCAACGAAAGCTTGTTGTCAATAATCTAGTGAGGCTCCTGAGGGCTGGAGGAAAGGAAAAAGGTTCCCCGCCCCTGATGTAGAGCCTCAGGAGTGGGAGCTCAACCAGAGACGTCCTGAGCCAGCTGACAGCAGAATGAGGACCTGCTCACGGACTGGACCGGTACCATGATCCACCCTGGGTCATATGGAACACATGATGATCTGCTACAACTGGATTTATGTCTCTGTCCCTGCACTTTAATAGTCCAGCCCCACATTTTCATTGTGCCTGTCCAGACATTTTTGAATCTTTGGCAAATCCTTAATTTGAGGATTTGACTTCATGATGAAGAGTCCAGCCTCCCTCAGCTCCGTCCTCTGGCCCGTTTCTAAACAACAGTGATGCAGGTGAGGAGCAGCGTGAGGCAGAGCAGCATGAGGCAGAGCGGCGTGAGGCAGAGCGGTGTGAGGCAGAGCAGCATGTTAAACCTGTTACTTGTTGAGGATGTAAAGCAGATGAGTCTAAACCCATAATGCTCTGTGGAACATGAAGGAGGAACCAGGAGCCCAGAACCTCCCAATGTAAACACAAGAGACAGGGTTCAGACCCGACTGGAGCACCAGAGCTGGATCCATCACACCACTGGAGACACACTGCTGAGCACGCAGACGTCCCTGTGCTAAGTGGGCTTGGCCTGACTGGAGACCTGAGGGATGAGGTCTGAGGTCCTGTCCCTCTGCAGGAGCTGCTCTGGCTCTGCTCTCCCTGCTACACAAAGCTGCAGAGACGTCTGGTATCTGTGATCATGTGACAGCAAGACTTCAGTCTAAGGTGTAACATGCATGTAGAGCAGGGGTGGAGGTTCTTTCCATGACGGCATATCAATAATTATACTGTGATCATAATCTCCCCGGCAGTATTGATCACCTGAAAGTCAAACAGGAAATCACTTTAAGACACAGCTGACAGGAAGCAGGAGCTCACACAAGAGGTGTTTATTGATTTTGTCCTGAAATCCCTGAATGTGACAAAGATAAATGAAACGATCAATTGATTCATAAACCACAACCCAACATTTGATCTATTTACAATGATCACAACAATAAAAACACAAGAAAACAATAAGAATAATACCTTCTTATTTCTGATCAGGTTCATCTGTGAGGAGTTGGCAGCATGTGTGTATTGATTTATTGATCAACAGTTATTAGATCAGATCAGTGTGGGTGGATTGTTGTGTTACAGCAGAAAGAAGCAACCAGAAACATCACAGACAAATATGATGTCACCAATGACAAATCAGTATGTGAAGAAGAAGAAGAAGTCAAAGTAAGATCAGATCATCTGGACCTTAAATGACAGAATCATTACACATCAACTCCAGCAGGTTACTCAGGGTGACTGACAGCTGAGATGATCAGAGGGGCGGAGTTTCTACCACCATCATTATGACAGGGACAGAAGTATGGGAGGAGCTTATGAGTGAAGGAGCAGCCAGTGAAGGAGAAGATCAGAGCTGCAGCATCCACGTCATAGAAGGAGACCAGACCCTCCTCATAGTCCACAAACACGCCCACCTTCTCTGGCTTTGACTCCAGACTCAGAGGGACAAGAGCGTCATCACAAGCTGAGAACTTATCTTCATTCCTCAACCTAACAGTCCAGTAACCTCGCTGAGGGCTCACTGTGATGACTCCCTTCCTCTCACTCGTCTCTCTGGTCACTCCTACATCCCACTCTGTCTTTCCTTTGACCTGAACCTCAAAGTAAAATCTTCCAGAGGAGAAACTCTGCTTTCCTAAAACACAAGAACATGAATCAAATCTCTGTGGTTTGTCTGGGAGTTTCTTCCTCACATCACCACAGTAAACTTGTTTCCCATCATCAGACAGGATGAGTTGAGGATAAGCTGTATCAGGATCCAGAGTCACGTTCACTGCAAACTGCTGGATCCTCTTCAGCTCCACCTTCAGCAGCTCCTTCACCTCCTTACTGATGGTCTCCTCCAGCTGAGCCACAGCTTTCTCCAGGCTCCCCTCGTGTGACCTTTGATGGACTCTGACCTCTGTCCAGTCCTTGGTGGGAGGAGCACAGCTTATGGATGAGAAGCTCTGGAGCAGGTGGAGGTGATCTTCAGAGAGTAGGAGCTTCTCCACCTCAGCAGCTCTCTCTCTCTGCTCAGAGAGTTCCTGCTGCAGCTCTTTGATGAAGTCTTCAGCCTGTTTCTTTGTGCTCCTCTGCTTCTCCTCCACGGTCTCCATGAAGTCGGCCTGGATGTCCTCCACATGCTGCTTCAGAGTGGTGAAGATCTGAAGTCCTTCTGCTTTCTTTCTGTCTGCAGCTTCCCTGCTGAGCTTTTCTGACTGGTTGATCTCCTGGATCTTCAGTTGTGTCTGCTGCATCTTCTGCTGAATTTCAGCCACCATCTTCTCAAGCTCAGACTTCTTTCCTTCATATCCTTCTTCCAGAGGAACAAACTCATGGTTCCTGTGGTCTAAAACAGTACAGAGTGAACACACACAGGTCTGGTCGGTCTTGCAGAAGAGCTCCAGAGATTTCTTGTGCTTCTTACACATCCTGTCCTCCAGGTTGTCCACAGGATGGATCAGCTGGTGTGATCTCAGGCGTGCTGCTGTCAGATGAGGCTCCAGATGAGTCTGACAGTAGGAGGCCTCACACTTCAGGCAGGACTTGATGGCCTTTAGTTTGGTTCCAGTGCAGACGTCACACTGAACTTCTCCTGGTTTGGCAGCTGGTTCCTCTGATCTTCTGCTGGCTTCGTTTTGCCTCGACTGTCTGAACTCAGCAGCCACTTCAGATAGGAGCCTGTTAACCTCCAGCTCAGGTCTTGTGTGGAACATCTTCTTACACAGAGGACACACACACTGGACGTTACTGTCCCAGTGTTGAGTGATGCAGGTTCTGCAGAAGTTGTGTCCACATGATGTGGAGACTGGATCAGTGAAGACGCCCAGACAGATGGAGCACAGGAACTGATCTTCAGACTGCAGACGGCTGGCAGCAGACATGTCTGCAGAGAACAAAGGAGACAATGAGGGACAACAACTCTGGAATGCCACGATCACTGAGAGTCTAACAGAACTAAGAGTCTGGAACCACAGCAGCAGCTTTAAAGCTCCTCAGTGATCAACATCTGACTACATTCAAGGAATGAAACATGGAGACACAACCTAGCTGTAGTTACATGGTTCTGACTGTGGGGGCGTCAGAGGGGAAACCACGGCTGTGACCTCAATCTAAAGGTCAAATCCTGAACTTCAGTCTCAGCTCTGTGTTGGTGGACTTGGTTCTAGTTTGTGCTGCGTATCAAATGTAACAGTTAGCGTGTTAGCATGACGTGTTAGAGTGGGAAAGGTCCAGAGATCAATCATTAGGATTGAATGAATATTGATCAGGACAGAAATGAAGCTTTTGTCTCTCTGCTTCTATTCTGACTCTGTTACCGTTGACGTGACTACAGGCTGCATTCCATTCACTTCCTGTTGTTGTGTGTGCGTCTCACTGACTCACTGACGCAGCTAAACACACACACTTCCTGCTGCTCACTTTCTGCCGCTCTTTTCACGTTCTGACGGTGTAAACGTGAGGAAAAAGGCCGATCCATTGCTGGTTTGTCTACAAGCAGCAGCGTGTGAACACTGAAACATGAGTGAAGCCTTTTAGAATGAAGGAGTGAAGTGAGCCGTGTGAGAGCAGCTCAGCTTTGGGCTTCTTGCTGCTCAAACACTCTTGATTGTATCTGGACTCACCTGAGTTTGGCTGAGACGCTGCTGTGCTGTGGACAAACTTCTGATCCTCTGGCTTCTCTTCTGCTTCAGTCCAGTCGACTGCAGCTCTGCTCTCTGACTCTCTGACTCTCTTTCTGTTTCTCTGGAGGATCACCTGGTTGATGCTCCGCCTCTTTCTATAGTTTAATACAGGTGTAACCTGCGCTGTGTCTTGCATTAATAAGGAGCTTGCATCTGGTGTGAATGGAACTTTATTCATAACGTAAGTAAAGCAAAACACTTATTTATATTATTACTTATTTACAAAACAACCTAATTAACAATACTTGATATATACAATAATGCCGAAGAAATAAACCCCTGTGGCCATAAAAGGTACTACACCCCGAACGTAAAACAAATGAAAGAATTAAACGAGTTAAACACACAATTCACACGGAATACAGAACACTACATGACGAATAAGCACAGGTATGAGTCGGGAACAACGACGAAATTCGGTCCGCCTAAACGGAATAAATATCATATTAAAATATAAAACTAAAGTGAACACGTGATTCCAGAGCAAACGAAAATACAAAACCAAATTAAAGTTACAAAACGATGTAACATCACATAAATACGATTCACAAGGGAGGTAATAATAATATTTCACAACAGGATACATGAAACACATACAATGTTACGAAAATAAGATTTAATAACATTTATTGCGGACCGCATTTCTACCAAAACTACCTGCAGACAGAAGACATTGATTCTGACACAGATTACCCACAATGCCACTGACGTGCCAAACAGACACTGACTACCAAAATAAAAGCCCTCATCCATTTCCGCAGGATTTAACAATATATATACCAATATAACTTAACTATTTATTACGTAACTTATTAACCCGTTACACAGAGGGGAGGAACCTCCGGCCCGTCCGTTCCCCCCGCTACTGGGGGCGGCAGTAGCTCGGTCCATAGTAAGACTCAGCTGGAGAGTTGCAGGGTCGAGTCCCCGTGTGGACCGAGTAAGTGGACTGGTAGCGGGTGAGTTGCCAGTTTGCCTCCAGGGCACTGCTGCGGTGCCTGTGAGCAAGGCACCAAACCACCAACTGCTGCAGGGGCGCCGTAGAATGGCTGCCCTGCACCCCCCTCTGTAATGCATGTGTGTGTGTTTGATGTGTAAGAGGGTGCAAGACAAATTTCAATTGCACGTGATTTGCATGTAACATGATAAATAAAGTATCTTAATCAACAAAAGATTTGTGTTAATAATCTAGTGAGGCTCCTGAGGGCTGGAGGAAAGGAAAAAGGTTCCCCACCCCTGATGTAGAGCCTCAGGAGTGGGAGCTCAACCAGAGACGTCCTGAGCCAGCTGACAGCAGAATGAGGACCTGCTCACAGACTGGACCGGTACCATGATCCACCCTGTGTCATATGGAACACATGATGATCTGCTACAACTGGATTTATGTCTCTGTCAGAGAATCATTACACATCAACTCCAGCAGGTTACTCAGTGTGACTGACAGATGAGATGATCAGAGGGGCGGAGTTTGTACCACTACCATTAGACGAGGGACAGAAGAATGGAAGGAGCTTGTGAGTGAAGGAGCAGCCAGTGAAGGAGAAGATCAGAGCTGCAGCATCCACGTCATAGAAGGAGACCAGACCCTCCTCATAGTCCACAAACACGCCCACCTTCTCTGGCTTTGACTTCAGACTCAGAGGAACAGGAGGGAAATATCCAGCTGAGAACTTATCTTCATTCCTCAACCCTACAGTCCAGTAACCTTCCTGAGGCCTCAGTGTGAAGCCTGCCTTCCTGTTGCTCGTCTCTCTGGTCACTCCTAAAGCCCACCAAGTCTTTCCTTTGACCTGAACCTCAAAGTAAAATCTTCCAGAGGAGAAACTCTGCTTTCCTAAAACACAAACAGATGAATCAAATCTCTGTGGTTTGTGTGGGAGATTCTTCCTCACGTCACCACAGTAAACTTGTTTCCCATCATCAGACAGGTGGAGTTTAGGATGAGCTGTATCAGGATCCAGAGTCACGTCCACTGCAAACTGCTGGATCCTCCTCAGCTCCACCTTCTTCAGCAGCTCCTTCACCTCCTTACTGATGGTCTCCTCCAGCTGAGCCACAGCTTTCACCAGGCTCCCCTCATGTGACCTTTGATGGACTCTGACCTCTGTCCAGTCCTTGGTGGGAGGAGCACAGCTGATGGATGAGAAGCTCTGGAGCAGGTGGAGGTGATCTTCAGAGAGTAGGAGCTTCTCCACCTCAGCAGCTCTCTCTCTCTGCTCAGAGAGTTCCTGCTGCAGCTCTTTGATGAAGTCTTCAGCCTGTTTCTTTGTGCTCCTCTGCATCTCCTCCACGGTCTCCATGAAGTCAGCCTGGATGTCCGCCACATGCTGCTTCAGAG
Organism: Genypterus blacodes; assembly: GCF_046128005.1. NCBI lineage: Eukaryota > Metazoa > Chordata > Actinopteri > Ophidiiformes > Ophidiidae > Genypterus > Genypterus blacodes. The sequence continues at coordinate 182,624 of NW_027467022.1, read as the reverse complement.
TGGTGAAGATCTGAAGTCCTTCTGCTTTCTTTCTGTCTGCAGCTTCCCTGCTGAGCTTTTCTGACTGGTTGATCTCCTGGATCTTCAGACATGTCTGCTGCATCTTCTGCTGAATTTCAGCCTCTGTCTTCTCCAGCTCAGACTTCTTTCCTTCATATTCTTCTTCCAGAGGAACAAACTCATGGTTCCTGTGGTCTAAAACAGTACAGAGTGAACACACACAGGTCTGGTCGGTCTTGCAGAAGAGCTCCAGAGATTTCTTGTGCTTCTTACACATCCTGTCCTCCAGGTTGTCCACAGGATGGATCAGCTGGTGTGATCTCAGGCGTGCTGCTGTCCGATGAGGCTCCAGATGAGTCTGACAGTAGGAGGCCTCACACTTCAGGCAGGACTTGATGGCCTTTAGTTTGGTTCCAGTGCAGACGTCACACTGAACTTCTCCTGGTTTGGCAGCTGGTTCCTCTGATCTTCTGCTGGCTTTGTTTTGCCTCGACTGTCTGAGCTCAGCAACCACTTCAGATAGGAGCCTGTTAACCTCCAGCTCAGGTCTTGTGTGGAACATCTTCTTACACAGAGGACACACACACTGGACGTTACTGTCCCAGTGTTGAGTGATGCAGGTTCTGCAGAAGTTGTGTCCACATGATGTGGAGACTGGATCAGTGAAGACGTCCAGACAGATGGAGCACAGGAACTGATCTTCAGACTGCAGACGGCTGGCAGCAGACATGTCTGCTGAGAACAAAGGAGACAATGAGGGACAACAACTCTGGAATGCCACGATCACTGAGAGTCTAACAGAACTAAGAGTCTGGAACCACAGCAGCAGCTTTAAAGCTCCTCAGTGATCAACATCTGACTACATTCAAGGAATGACACATGGAGACACAACCTAGCTGTAGTTACATGGTTCTGACTGTGGGGGCGTCAGAGGGGAAACCACGGCTGTGACCTCAATCTAAAGGTCAAATCCTGAACTTCAGTCTCAGCTCTGTGTTGGTGGACTTGGTTCTAGTTTGTGCTGCGTATCAAATGTAACAGTTAGCGTGTTAGCATGACGTGTTAGAGTGGGAAAGGTCCAGAGATCAATCATTAGGATTGAATGAATATTGATCAGGACAGAAATTAAGCTTTTGTCTCTTTGCTTCTATTCTGACTCTGTTACCGTTGACGTGACTACAGGCTGCATTCCATTCACTTCCTGTTGTTGTGTGTGCGTCTCACTGACTCACTGACGCAGCTAAACACACACACTTCCTGCTGCTCACTTCCTGCTGCTCACTTTCTGCCGCTCTTTTCCCGTTCTGACGGTGTAAACGTGAGGAAAAAGGCCGATCCATTGCTGGTTTGTCTACAAGCAGCAGCGTGTGAACACTGAAACATGAGTGAAGCCTTTTAGAATGAAGGAGTGAAGTGAGCCGTGTGAGAGCAGCTCAGCTTTGGGCTTCTTGCTGCTCAAACACTCTTGATTGTGTCTGGACTCACCTGAGTTTGGCTGAGACGCTGCTGTGCTGTGGACAAACTTCTGATCCTCTGGCTTCTCTTCTGCTTCAGTCCAGTCGACTGCAGCTCTGCTCTCTGACTCTCTGACTCTCTTTCTGTTTCTCTGGAGGATCACCTGGTTGATGCTCCGCCTCTATCTATAGTTTAATACAGGTGTAACCTGCGCTGTGTCTTGCATTAATAAGGAGCTTGCATCTGGTGTGAATGGAACTTTATTCATAACGTAAGTAAAGCAAAACACTTATTTATATTATTACTTATTTACAAAACAACCTAATTAACAATACTTGATATATACAATAATGCCGAAGAAATAAACCCCTGTGGCCATAAAAGGTACTACACCCCGAACGTAAAACAAATGAAAGAATTAAACGAGTTAAACACACAATTCACACGGAATACAGAACACTACATGACGAATAAGCACAGGTATGAGTCGGGAACAACGACGAAATTCGGTCCGCCTAAACGGAATAAATATCATATTAAAATATAAAACTAAAGTGAACACGTGATTCCAGAGCAAACGAAACTACAAAACCAAATTAAAGTTACAAAACGATGTAACATCACACAAATACGATTCACAAAGGAGGTAATAATAATATTTCACAACAGGATACATAAAACACATACAATGTTACGAAAATAAGATTTAATAACATTTATTGCGGACCGCATTTCTACCAAAACTACCTGCAGACAGAAGACATTGATTCTGACACAGATTACCCACAATGCCACTGACGTGCCAAACAGACACTGACTACCAAAATAAAAGCCCTCATCCATTTCCGCAGGATTTAACAATATATATACCAATATAACTTAACTATTTATTACGTAACTTATTAACCCGTTACACAGAGGGGGGGAACCTCCGGCCCGTCCGTTCCCCCCGCTACTGGGTGCAGCAGTAGCTCAGTCTATAGTTAGACTCAGCTGGAGGGTCGCAGGTCAAGTCCCCGTGTGGACCAAGTAGTGGAATGGTAGCTTGTGAGTTGCCAGTTTGCCTCCAGGGCACTGCCGATGTGCCCGTGAGCAAGACACCGAATCCCCAACTGCTCCAGGGGCGCCGTAGAATGGCTGCCCTGCACCCCCCTCTGTAATGCATGTGTGTGTGTGTGTGTGTGTGTGAATGTGTGTGAGTGCAAGACAAATTTCAATTGCCTGTGATTTGCTCGTGATTTGCATGTAAGATGATAAATAAAGTATCTTAATCAACAAAAGATTTGTGTTAATAATCTAGTGAGGCTCCTGAGGGCTGGAGGAAAGGAAAAAGGTTCCCCACCCCTGATGTAGAGCCTCAGGAGTGGGAGCTCAACCAGAGACGTCCTCAGCCAGCTGACAGCAGAATGAGGACCTGCTCACGGACTGGACCGGTACCATGATCCACCCTGGGTCATATGGAACACATGATGATCTGCTACAACTGGATTTATGTCTCTGTCAGAGAATCATTACACATCAACTCCAGCAGGTTACTCAGTGTGACTGACAGATGAGATGATCAGAGGGGCGGAGTTTGTACCACTACCATTAGACGAGGGACAGAAGAATGGAAGGAGCTTGTGAGTGAAGGAGCAGCCAGTGAAGGAGAAGATCAGAGCTGCAGCATCCACGTCATAGAAGGAGACCAGACCCTCCTCATAGTCCACAAACACGCCCACCTTCTCTGGCTTTGACTTCAGACTCAGAGGAACAGGAGGGAAATATCCAGCTGAGAACTTATCTTCATTCCTCAACCCTACAGTCCAGTAACCTTCCTGAGGCCTCAGTGTGAAGCCTGCCTTCCTGTTGCTCGTCTCTCTGGTCACTCCTAAAGCCCACCAAGTCTTTCCTTTGACCTGAACCTCAAAGTAAAATCTTCCAGAGGAGAAACTCTGCTTTCCTAAAACACAAACAGATGAATCAAATCTCTGTGGTTTGTCTGGGAGATTCGTCCTCACATCACCATGATGAACTTGTTTCTCATCATCAGACAGGATGAGTTTAGGATGAGCTGTATCAGGATCCAGAGTCACGTTCACTGCAGACTGCTGGATCCTCCTCAGCTCCACCTTCAGCAGCTCCTTCACCTCCTTACTGATGGTCTCCTCCAGCTGAGCCACAGCTTTCTCCAGGCTCCCCTCATGTGACCTCAGATGGACTCTGACCTCTGTCCAGTCCTTGGTGGGAGGAGCACAGCTGATGGATGAGAAGCTCTGGAGCAGGTGGAGGTGATCTTCAGAGAGTAGGAGCTTCTCCACCTCAGCATCTCTCTCTCTCTGCTCAGAGAGTTCCTGCTGCAGCTTTTTGATGAAGTCTTCAGCCTGTTTCTTTGTGCTCCTCTGCTTCTCCTCCACGGTCTCCATGAAGTCGGCCTGGATGTCCTCCACATGCTGCTTCAGAGTGGTGAAGATCTGAAGTCCTTCTGCTTTCTTTCTGTCTGCAGCTTCCCTGCTAAACTTTTCTGACTGGTTGATCTCCTGGATCTTCAGACATGTCTTCTGCATCTTCTGCTGAATTTCAGCCTCTGTCTTCTCCAGCTCAGACTTCTTTCCTTCATATCCTTCTTCCAGAGGAACAAACTCATGGTTCCTGTGGTCTAAAACAGGACAGTGTGAACACACACAGGTCTGGTCGGTCTTGCAGAAGAGCTCCAGAGGTTTCTTGTGCTTCTTACACATACTGTCCTCCAGGTTGTCCACAGGATGGATCAGCTGGTGTGATCTCAGGCGTGCTGCTGTCAGATGAGGCTCCAGATGAGTCTGACAGTAGGAGGCCTCACACTTCAGGCAGGACTTGATGGCCTTTAGTTTGGTTCCAGTGCAGACGTCACACTGAACTTCTCCTGGTTTGGCAGCTGGTTCCTCTGATCTTCTGCTGGCTTCGTTTTGCCTCGACTGTCTGAACTCAGCAGCCACTTCAGATAGGAGCCTGTTAACCTCCAGCTCAGGTCTTGTGTGGAACTTCTTCTTACACAGAGGACACACACACTGGACGTTACTGTCCAAGTGTTGAGTGATGCAGGTTCTGCAGAAGTTGTGTCCACATGATGTGGAGACTGGATCAGTGAAGACGTCCAGACAGATTGAGCACAGGAACTGATCTTCAGACTGCAGACGGCTGGCAGCAGACATGTCTGCAGAGAACAAAGGAGACAATGAGGGACAACAACTCTGGAATGCCACGATCACTGAGAGTCTAACAGAACTAAGAGTCTGGAACCACAGCAGCAGCTTTAAAGCTCCTCAGTGATCAACATCTGACTACATTCAAGGAATGAAACATGGAGACACAACCTAGCTGTAGTTACATGGTTCTGACTGTGGGGGCGTCAGAGGGGAAACCACGGCTGAGACCTCAATCTAAAGGTCAAATCCTGAACTTCAGTCTCAGCTCTGTGTTGGTGGACTTGGTTCTAGTTTGTGCTGCGTATCAAATGTAACAGTTAGCGTGTTAGCATGACGTGTTAGAGTGGGAAAGGTCCAGAGATCAATCATTAGGATTGAATAAATATTGATCAGGACAGAAATGAAGCTTTTGTCTCTTTGCTTCTATTCTGACTCTGTTAAAGTAGACGTGACTACAGGCTGCATTTACTTCACTTCCTGTTGTTGTGTGTGTGTCTCACTGACTCACTGACGCAGCTCAACACGCACACTTCCTGCTGCTGACTTCCTGCTGCTCACTTTCTGCCGCTCTTTTCCCGTTCTGACGGTGTAAACGTGAGGAAAAAGGCTGATCCATTGCTGGTTTGTCTACAAGCAGCAGCGTGTGAACACTGAAACATGAGTGAAGCCTTTTAGAATGAAGGAGTGAAGTGAGCCGTGTGAGAGCAGCTCAGCTTTGGGCTTCTTGCTGCTCAAACACTCTTGATTGTATCTGGACTCACCTGAGTTTGGCTGAGACGCTGCTGTGCTGTGGACAAACTTCTGATCCTCTGGCTTCTCTTCTGCTTCAGTCCAGTCGACTGCAGCTCTGCTCTCTGACTCTCTGACTCTCTTTCTGTTTCTCTGGAGGATCATCTGGTTGATGCTCCGCCTCTTTCTATCGTTGCATGTAGGGGTAGGGAACCTCTGTGTGGACTGGTAGCTTGTGAGTTGCCAGTTTGCCTCCAGGGCACTTCCGAGGTGCCTGTGAGCAAGGCACCGAACCCCCAACTGCTCCAGGGGCGCCGTAGAATGGCTGCCCTGCACCCCCCTCTGTAATGCATGTGTGTGTGTGTGTGTGTGTGATGTGTAAGAGGGTGCAGGATAAATTTCAATTGGACGTGAATTGCATGTAACATGATAAATAAAGTATCTTAATCAACAAAAGCTTGGTGTCAATAATCTAGTGAGGCTCCTGAGGGCTGGAGGAAAGGAAAAAGGTTCTCCACCCCTGATGTAGAGCCTCAGGAGTGGGAGCTCAACCAGAGACGTCATGAGCCAGCTGACAGCAGAATGAGGACCTGCTCACGGATTGGACCGGTACCATGATCCACCCTGGGTCATATGGAACACATGATGATCTGCTACAACTGGATTTATGTCTCTGTCCCTGCACTTTAATAGTCCAGCCCCACATTTTCATTGTGCCTGTCCAGACATTTTTAAATCTTTGGCAAATCCTTAATTTGAGGATTTGACTTCATGATGAAGAGTCCAGCGTCCCTCAGCTCCGTCCTCTGGCCCGTTTCTAAACAACGTCCTCAGTGATGCAGGTAGGAGTTTCCTTCTGCTGCAGTCGTGTCAGGAGAGCAGCGTGAGGCAGAGCGGCGTGAGGCAGAGCAGCATGAGGCAGAGCAGCATGTTAAACCTGTTACTTGTTGAGGATGTAAAGCAGATGAGTCTAAACCCATGATGCTCTGTGGAACATGAAGGAGGAACCAGGAGCCCAGAACCTCCCAATGTAAACACAAGAGACAGGGTTCAGACCCGACTGGAGCACCAGAGCTGGATCCATCACACCACTGGAGACACACTGCTGAGCACGCAGATGTGCCTGTGCTAAGTGGGCTTGGCCTGACTGGAGACCTGAGGGATGAGGTCTGAGGTCCTGTCCCTCTGCAGGAGCTGCTCTGGCTCTGCTCTCCCTGCTACACAAAGCTGCAGAGACGTCTGGTATCTGTGATCATGTGACAGCAAGACTTCAGTCTAAGGTGTAACATGCATGTAGAGCAGGGGTGGAGGTTCTTTCCATGACGGCATATCAATAATTATACTGTGATCATAATCTCCCCGGCAGTATTGATCACCTGAAAGTCAAACAGGAAATCACTTTAAGACACAGCTGACAGGAAGCAGGAGCTCACACAAGAGGTGTTTATTGATTTTGTCCTGAAATCCCTGAATGTGACAAAGATAAATGAAACGATCAATTGATTCATAAACCACAACCCAACATTTGATCTATTTACAATGATCACAACAATAAAAACACAAGAAAACAATAAGAATAATACCTTCTTATTTCTGATCAGGTTCATCTGTGAGGAGTTGGCAGCATGTGTGTATTGATTTATTGATCAACAGTTATTAGATCAGATCAGTGTGGGTGGATTGTTGTGTTACAGCAGAAAGAAGCAACCAGAAACATCACAGACAAATATGATGTCATCAATGACAAATCAGTATGTGAAGAAGAAGAAGAAGTCAAAGTAAGATCAGATCATCTGGACCTTAAATGACAGAGAATCATTACACATCAACTCCAGCAGGTTACTCAGGGTGACTGACAGCTGAGATGATCAGAGGGGCGGAGTTTCTACCACCAAGATTAGGAGAGGGACTGAAGTATGGGAGGAGCTTATGAGTGAAGGAGCAGCCAGTGAAGGAGAAGATCAGAGCTGCAGCATCCACGTCATAGAAGGAGACCAGACCCTCCTCATAGTCCACAAACACGCCCACCTTCTCTGGCTTTGACTTCAGACTCAGAAGGACAGGAGCGTCATCACAAGCTGAGAACTTATCTTCATTCCTCAATATAACAGTCCAGTAACCTCGCTGAGGGTTCAGTGTGATGCGTCCCTTCCTCTCACTCGTCTCTCTGGTCACTCCTACATCCCACTCTGTCTTTCCTTTGACCTGAACCTCAAAGTAAAATCTTCTGGAGGAGAAACTCTGCTTTCCTAAAACACAAACAGCTTCAAATCTCTGTGGTTTGTCTGGGAGTTTCTTCCTCACATCACCACAGTAAACTTGTTTCCCATCATCAGACAGGATGAGTTTAGGTTGAGCTGTATCAGGATCCAGAGTCACGTCCACTGCAAACTGCTGGATCCTCCTCAGCTCCACCTTCAGCAGCTCCTTCACCTCCTTACTGATGGTCTCCTCCAGCTGAGCCACAGCTTTCACCAGGCTCCCCTCATGTGACCTTTGATGGACTCTGACCTCTGTCCAGTCCTTGGTGGGAGGAGCACAGCTGATGGATGAGAAGCTCTGGAGCAGGTCGAGGTGATCTTCAGAGAGTAGGAGCTTCTCCACCTCAGCAGCTCTCTCTCTCTGCTCAGAGAGTTCCTGCTGCAGCTCTCTGATGAAGTCTTCAGCCTGTTTCTTTGTGCTCCTCTGCTTCTCCTCCACGGTCTCCATGAAGTCGGCCTGGATGTCCTCCACATGCTGTTTCAGAGTGGTGAAGATCTGAAGTCCTTCTGCTTTCTTTCTGTCTGCAGCTTCCCTGCTGAGCTTTTCTGACTGGTTGATCTCCTGGATCTTCAGACATGTCTGCTGCATCTTCTGCTGAATTTCAGCCTCTGTCTTCTCCAGCTCAGACTTCTTTCCTTCATATTCTTCCTCCAGAGGAACAAACTCATGGTTCTTGTGGTCTAAAACAGGACAGAGTGAACACACACAGGTCTGGTCGGTCTTGCAGAAGAGCTCCAGAGGTTTCTTGTGCTTCTTACACATCCTGTCCTCCAGGTTGTCCACAGGATGGATCAGCTGGTGTGATCTCAGGCGTGCTGCTGTCAGATGAGGCTCCAGATGAGTCTGACAGTAGGAGGCCTCACACTTCAGGCAGGACTTGATGGCCTTTAGTTTGGTTCCAGTGCAGACGTCACACTGAACTTCTCCTGGTTTGGCAGCTGGTTCCTCTGATCTTCTGCTGGCTTCGTTTTGCCTCGACTGTCTGAACTCAGCAGCCACTTCAGATAGGAGCCTGTTAACCTCCAGCTCAGGTCTTGTGTGGAACATCTTCTTACACAGAGGACACACACACTGGACGTTACTGTCCCAGTGTTGAGTGATGCAGGTTCTGCAGAAGTTGTGTCCACATGATGTGGAGACTGGATCAGTGAAGACGTCCAGACAGATGGAGCACAGGAACTGATCTTCAGACTGCAGACGGCTGGCAGCAGACATGTCTGCTGAGAACAAAGGAGACAATGAGGGACAACAACTCTGGAATGCCACGATCACTGAGAGTCTAACAGAACTAAGAGTCTGGAACCACAGCAGCAGCTTTAAAGCTCCTCAGTGATCAACATCTGACTACATTCAAGGAATGAAACATGGAGACACAACCTAGCTGTAGTTACATGGTTCTGACTGTGGGGGCGTCAGAGGGGAAACCACGGCTGTGACCTCAATCTAAAGGTCAAATCCTGAACTTCAGTCTCAGCTCTGTGTTGGTGGACTTGGTTCTAGTTTGTGCTGCGTATCAAATGTAACAGTTAGCGTGTTAGCATGACGTGTTAGAGTGGGAAAGGTCCAGAGATCAATCATTAGGATTGAATCAATATTGATCAGGACAGAAATGAAGCTTTTGTCTCTTTGCTTCTATTCTGACTCTGTTAAAGTTGACGTGACTACAGGCTGCATTCACTTCACTTCCTGTTGTTGTGTGTGTGTCTCACTGACTCACTGACGCAGCTAAACACACACACTTCCTGCTGCTCACTTTCTGCCGCTCTTTTCCCGTTCTGACGGTGTAAACGTGAGGAAAAAGGCCGATCCATTGCTGGTTTGTCTACAAGCAGCAGCGTGTGAACACTGAAACATGAGTGAAGCCTTTTAGAATGAAGGAGTGAAGTGAGCCGTGTGAGAGCAGCTCAGCTTTGGGCTTCTTGCTGCTCAAACACTCTTGATTGTGTCTGGACTCACCTGAGTTTGGCTGAGACGCTGCTGTGCTGTGGACAAACTTCTGATCCTCTGGCTTCTCTTCTGCTTCAGTCCAGTCGACTGCAGCTCTGCTCTCTGACTCTCTGACTCTCTTTCTGTTTCTCTGGAGGATCACCTGGTTGATGCTCCGCCTCTTTCTATAGTTTAATGCAGGTGTAACCTGCGCTGTGTCTTGCATTAATAAGGAGCTTGCATCTGGTGTGAATGGAACTTTATTCATAACGTAAGTATAGCAAAACACTTATTTATATTATTACTTATTTACAAAACAATCTAATTAACAATACTTGATATAGACAATAATGCCGAAGAAATAAACCCCTGTGGCCATAAAAGGTACTACACCCCGAACGTAAAACAAATGAAAGAATTAAACGAGTTAAACACACAATTCACACGGAATACAGAACACTACATGACGAATAAGCACAGGTATGAGTCGGGAACAACGACGAAATATGGTCCGCCTAAACGGAATAAATATCATATTAAAATATAAAACTAAAGTGAACACGTGATTCCAGAGCAAACGAAACTACAAAACCAAATTAAAGTTACAAAACGATGTAACATCACACAAATACGATTCACAAAGGAGGTAATAATAATATTTCACAACAGGATACATAAAACACATACAATGTTACGAAAATAAGATTTAATAACATTTATTGCGGACCGCATTTCTACCAAAACTACCTGCAGACAGAAGACATTGATTCTGACACAGATTACCCACAATGCCACTGACGTGCCAAACAGACACTGACTACCAAAATAAAAGCCCTCATCCATTTCCGCAGGATTTAACAATATATATACCAATATAACTTAACTATTTATTACGTAACTTATTAACCCGTTACACAGAGGGGGGGAACCTCCGGCCCGTCCGTTCCCCCCGCTACTGGGGGCAGCAGTAGCTCAGTCCATAGTAAGACTCAGCTGGAGGATCGCATGTCGAGTCCCCGTGTGGACCAAGTAGTGGAATGGTAGCTTGTGAGTTGCCAGTTTGCCTCCAGGGCACTGCCGCGGTGCCTGTGAGCAAGGCACCAAACCACCAACTGCTCCAGGGCACTGTAGAATGGCTGCCCTGCACCCCCCTCTGTAATGCGTGTGTGTGTGTGTTTGTGTGTGTGTTTGATGTGTAAGAGAGGGTGCAAGACCCCTGATGTAGAGCCTCAAGTGTGGGAGCTCAACCAGAGACGTCCTGAGCCAGCTGACAGCAGAATGAGGACCTGCTCACGGACTGGACCGGTACCATGATCCACCCTGGGTCATATAGAACACATGATGATCTGCTACAACTGGATTTATGTCTCTGTCCCTGCACTTTAATAGTCCAGCCCCACATTTTCATTGTGCCTGTCCAGACATTTTTAAATCTTTGGCAAATCCTTAATTTGAGGATTTGACTTCATGATGAAGAGTCCAGCGTCCCTCAGCTCCGTCCTCTGGCCCGTTTCTAAACAACGTCCTCAGTGATGCAGGTAGGAGTTTCCTTCTGCTGCAGTCGTGTCAAGAGAGCAGCGTGAGGCAGAGCGGCGTGAGGCAGAGCAGCATGTTAAACCTGTTACTTGTTGAGGATGTAAAGCAGATGAGTCTAAACCCATAACGCTCTGTGGAACATGAAGGAGGAACCAGGAGCCCAGAACCTCCCAATGTAAACACAAGAGACAGGGTTCAGACCCGACTGGAGCACCAGAGCTGGATCCATCACACCACTGGAGACACACTGCTGAGCATGCAGACGTGTGCTAAGTGGGCTTGGCCTGACTGGAGACCTGAGGGATGAGGTCTGAGGTCCTGTCCCTCTGCAGGAGCTGCTCTGGCTCTGCTCTCCCTGCTACACAAAGCTGCAGAGACGTCTGGTATCTGTGATCATGTGACAGCAAGACTTCAGTCTAAGGTGTAACATGCATGTAGAGCAGGGGTGGAGGTTCTTTCCATGACGGCATATCAATAATTATACTGTGATCATAATCTCCCCGGCAGTATTGATCACCTGAAAGTCAAACAGGAAATCACTTTAAGACACAGCTGACAGGAAGCAGGAGCTCACACAAGAGGTGTTTATTGATTTTGTCCTGAAATCCCTGAATGTGACAAAGATAAATGAAACGATCAATTGATTCATAAACCACAACCCAACATTTGATCTATTTACAATGATCACAACAATAAAAACACAAGAAAACAATAAGAATAATACCTTCTTATTTCTGATCAGGTTCATCTGTGAGGAGTTGGCAGCATGTGTGTATTGATTTATTGATCAACAGTTATTAGATCAGATCAGTGTGGGTGGATTGTTGTGTTACAGCAGAAAGAAGCAACCAGAAACATCACAGACAAATATGATGTCACCAATGACAAATCAGTATGTGAAGAAGAAGAAGAAGTCAAAGTAAGATCAGATCATCTGGACCTTAAATGACAGAGAATCATTACACATCAACTCCAGCAGGTTACTCAGGGTGACTGACAGCTGAGATGATCAGAGGGGCGGAGTTTCTACCACCAAGATTAGGAGAGGGACTGAAGTATGGGAGGAGCTTATGAGTGAAGGAGCAGCCAGTGAAGGAGAAGATCAGAGCTGCAGCATCCACGTCATAGAAGGAGACCAGACCCTCCTCATAGTCCACAAACACGCCCACCTTCTCTGGCTTTGACTTCAGACTCAGAAGGACAGGAGCGTCATCACAAGCTGAGAACTTATCTTCATTCCTCAATATAACAGTCCAGTAACCTCGCTGAGGGTTCAGTGTGATGCGTCCCTTCCTCTCACTCGTCTCTCTGGTCACTCCTACATCCCACTCTGTCTTTCCTTTGACCTGAACCTCAAAGTAAAATCTTCTGGAGGAGAAACTCTGCTTTCCTAAAACACAAACAGCTTCAAATCTCTGTGGTTTGTCTGGGAGTTTCTTCCTCACATCACCACAGTAAACTTGTTTCCCATCATCAGACAGGATGAGTTTAGGTTGAGCTGTATCAGGATCCAGAGTCACGTCCACTGCAAACTGCTGGATCCTCCTCAGCTCCACCTTCAGCAGCTCCTTCACCTCCTTACTGATGGTCTCCTCCAGCTGAGCCACAGCTTTCACCAGGCTCCCCTCATGTGACCTTTGATGGACTCTGACCTCTGTCCAGTCCTTGGTGGGAGGAGCACAGCTGATGGATGAGAAGCTCTGGAGCAGGTCGAGGTGATCTTCAGAGAGTAGGAGCTTCTCCACCTCAGCAGCTCTCTCTCTCTGCTCAGAGAGTTCCTGCTGCAGCTCTCTGATGAAGTCTTCAGCCTGTTTCTTTGTGCTCCTCTGCTTCTCCTCCACGGTCTCCATGAAGTCGGCCTGGATGTCCTCCACATGCTGTTTCAGAGTGGTGAAGATCTGAAGTCCTTCTGCTTTCTTTCTGTCTGCAGCTTCCCTGCTGAGCTTTTCTGACTGGTTGATCCCCTGGATCTTCAGACATGTCTGCTGCATCTTCTGCTGAATTTCAGCCTCTGTCTTCTCCAGCTCAGACTTCTTTCCTTCATATTCTTCCTCCAGAGGAACAAACTCATGGTTCTTGTGGTCTAAAACAGGACAGAGTGAACACACACAGGTCTGGTCGGTCTTGCAGAAGAGCTCCAGAGGTTTCTTGTGCTTCTTACACATCCTGTCCTCCAGGTTGTCCACAGGATGGATCAGCTGGTGTGATCTCAGGCGTGCTGCTGTCAGATGAGGCTCCAGATGAGTCTGACAGTAGGAGGCCTCACACTTCAGGCAGGACTTGATGGCCTTTAGTTTGGTTCCAGTGCAGACGTCACACTGAACTTCTCCTGGTTTGGCAGCTGGTTCCTCTGATCTTCTGCTGGCTTCGTTTTGCCTCGACTGTCTGAACTCAGCAGCCACTTCAGATAGGAGCCTGTTAACCTCCAGCTCAGGTCTTGTGTGGAACATCTTCTTACACAGAGGACACACACACTGGACGTTACTGTCCCAGTGTTGAGTGATGCAGGTTCTGCAGAAGTTGTGTCCACATGATGTGGAGACTGGATCAGTGAAGACGTCCAGACAGATGGAGCACAGGAACTGATCTTCAGACTGCAGACGGCTGGCAGCAGACATGTCTGCTGAGAACAAAGGAGACAATGAGGGACAACAACTCTGGAATGCCACGATCACTGAGAGTCTAACAGAACTAAGAGTCTGGAACCACAGCAGCAGCTTTAAAGCTCCTCAGTGATCAACATCTGACTACATTCAAGGAATGAAACATGGAGACACAACCTAGCTGTAGTTACATGGTTCTGACTGTGGGGGCGTCAGAGGGGAAACCACGGCTGTGACCTCAATCTAAAGGTCAAATCCTGAACTTCAGTCTCAGCTCTGTGTTGGTGGACTTGGTTCTAGTTTGTGCTGCGTATCAAATGTAACAGTTAGCGTGTTAGCATGACGTGTTAGAGTGGGAAAGGTCCAGAGATCAATCATTAGGATTGAATCAATATTGATCAGGACAGAAATGAAGCTTTTGTCTCTTTGCTTCTATTCTGACTCTGTTAAAGTTGACGTGACTACAGGCTGCATTCACTTCACTTCCTGTTGTTGTGTGTGTGTCTCACTGACTCACTGACGCAGCTAAACACACACACTTCCTGCTGCTCACTTTCTGCCGCTCTTTTCCCGTTCTGACGGTGTAAACGTGAGGAAAAAGGCCGATCCATTGCTGGTTTGTCTACAAGCAGCAGCGTGTGAACACTGAAACATGAGTGAAGCCTTTTAGAATGAAGGAGTGAAGTGAGCCGTGTGAGAGCAGCTCAGCTTTGGGCTTCTTGCTGCTCAAACACTCTTGATTGTGTCTGGACTCACCTGAGTTTGGCTGAGACGCTGCTGTGCTGTGGACAAACTTCTGATCCTCTGGCTTCTCTTCTGCTTCAGTCCAGTCGACTGCAGCTCTGCTCTCTGACTCTCTGACTCTCTTTCTGTTTCTCTGGAGGATCACCTGGTTGATGCTCCGCCTCTTTCTATAGTTTAATGCAGGTGTAACCTGCGCTGTGTCTTGCATTAATAAGGAGCTTGCATCTGGTGTGAATGGAACTTTATTCATAACGTAAGTATAGCAAAACACTTATTTATATTATTACTTATTTACAAAACAATCTAATTAACAATACTTGATATAGACAATAATGCCGAAGAAATAAACCCCTGTGGCCATAAAAGGTACTACACCCCGAACGTAAAACAAATGAAAGAATTAAACGAGTTAAACACACAATTCACACGGAATACAGAACACTACATGACGAATAAGCACAGGTATGAGTCGGGAACAACGACGAAATATGGTCCGCCTAAACGGAATAAATATCATATTAAAATATAAAACTAAAGTGAACACGTGATTCCAGAGCAAACGAAACTACAAAACCAAATTAAAGTTACAAAACGATGTAACATCACACAAATACGATTCACAAAGGAGGTAATAATAATATTTCACAACAGGATACATAAAACACATACAATGTTACGAAAATAAGATTTAATAACATTTATTGCGGACCGCATTTCTACCAAAACTACCTGCAGACAGAAGACATTGATTCTGACACAGATTACCCACAATGCCACTGACGTGCCAAACAGACACTGACTACCAAAATAAAAGCCCTCATCCATTTCCGCAGGATTTAACAATATATATACCAATATAACTTAACTATTTATTACGTAACTTATTAACCCGTTACACAGAGGGGGGGAACCTCCGGCCCGTCCGTTCCCCCCGCTACTGGGGGCGGCAGTAGCTCAGTCCATAGTAAGACTCAGCTGGAGGATCGCATGTCGAGTCCCCGTGTGGACCAAGTAGTGGAATGGTAGCTTGTGAGTTGCCAGTTTGCCTCCAGGGCACTGCCGCGGTGCCTGTGAGCAAGGCACCAAACCACCAACTGCTCCAGGGCACTGTAGAATGGCTGCCCTGCACCCCCCTCTGTAATGCGTGTGTGTGTGTGTTTGTGTGTGTGTTTGATGTGTAAGAGAGGGTGCAAGACCCCTGATGTAGAGCCTCAAGTGTGGGAGCTCAACCAGAGACGTCCTGAGCCAGCTGACAGCAGAATGAGGACCTGCTCACGGACTGGACCGGTACCATGATCCACCCTGGGTCATATAGAACACATGATGATCTGCTACAACTGGATTTATGTCTCTGTCCCTGCACTTTAATAGTCCAGCCCCACATTTTCATTGTGCCTGTCCAGACATTTTTAAATCTTTGGCAAATCCTTAATTTGAGGATTTGACTTCATGATGAAGAGTCCAGCGTCCCTCAGCTCCGTCCTCTGGCCCGTTTCTAAACAACGTCCTCAGTGATGCAGGTAGGAGTTTCCTTCTGCTGCAGTCGTGTCAAGAGAGCAGCGTGAGGCAGAGCGGCGTGAGGCAGAGCAGCATGTTAAACCTGTTACTTGTTGAGGATGTAAAGCAGATGAGTCTAAACCCATAACGCTCTGTGGAACATGAAGGAGGAACCAGGAGCCCAGAACCTCCCAATGTAAACACAAGAGACAGGGTTCAGACCCGACTGGAGCACCAGAGCTGGATCCATCACACCACTGGAGACACACTGCTGAGCATGCAGACGTGTGCTAAGTGGGCTTGGCCTGACTGGAGACCTGAGGGATGAGGTCTGAGGTCCTGTCCCTCTGCAGGAGCTGCTCTGGCTCTGCTCTCCCTGCTACACAAAGCTGCAGAGACGTCTGGTATCTGTGATCATGTGACAGCAAGACTTCAGTCTAAGGTGTAACATGCATGTAGAGCAGGGGTGGAGGTTCTTTCCATGACGGCATATCAATAATTATACTGTGATCATAATCTCCCCGGCAGTATTGATCACCTGAAAGTCAAACAGGAAATCACTTTAAGACACAGCTGACAGGAAGCAGGAGCTCACACAAGAGGTGTTTATTGATTTTGTCCTGAAATCCCTGAATGTGACAAAGATAAATGAAACGATCAATTGATTCATAAACCACAACCCAACATTTGATCTATTTACAATGATCACAACAATAAAAACACAAGAAAACAATAAGAATAATACCTTCTTATTTCTGATCAGGTTCCTCTGTGAGGAGTTGGCAGCATGTGTGTATTGATTTATTGATCAACAGTTATTAGATCAGATCAGTGTGGGTGGATTGTTGTGTTACAGCAGAAAGAAGCAACCAGAAACATCACAGACAAATATGATGTCATCAATGACAAATCAGTATGTGAAGAAGAAGAAGAAGTCAAAGTAAGATCAGATCATCTGGACCTTAAATGACAGAGAATCATTACACATCAACTCCAGCAGGTTACTCAGGGTGACTGACAGCTGAGATGATCAGAGGGGCGGAGTTTCTACCACCATCATTATGACAGGGACCAAAGTATGGGTGGAGCTTATGAGTGAAGGAGCAGCCAGTGAAGGAGAAGATCAGAGCTGCAGCATCCACGTCATAGAAGGAGATCAGACCCTCCTCATAGTCCACAAACACGCCCACCTTCTCTGGCTTTGACTTCAGACTCAGAGGGACAGGAGCGTCATCACAAGCTCTGTACTCATTTTCTTTCCTCAACCCTACAGTCCAGTAACCATCCTGAGGGCTCAGTGTGAAGACTCCCTTCCTCTCACTCGTCTCTCTGGTCACTCCTACATCCCACTTAGTCTTTCCTTTGACCTGAACCTCAAAGTAGAATCTTCCAGAGGAGAAACTCTGCTTTCCTAAAACACAAGAATATGAATCAAATCTCTGTGGTTTGTCTGGGAGATTCTTCCTCACATCACCACAGTAAACTTGTTTCCCATCATCAGACAGGATGAGTTTAGGATAAGCTGTATCAGGATCCAGAGTCACGTCCACTGCAAACTGCTGGATCCTCTTCAGCTCCACCTTCAGCAGCTCCTTCGCCTCCTTACTGATGGTCTCCTCCAGCTGAGCCACAGCTTTCACCAGGCTCCCCTCATGTGACCTTTGATGGACTCTGACCTCTGTCCAGTCCTTGGTGGGAGGAGCACAGCTGATGGATGAGAAGCTCTGGAGGAGGTGGAGGTGATCTTCAGAGAGTAGGAGCTTCTCCACCTCAGCAGCTCTCTCTCTCTGCTCAGAGAGTTCCTGCTGCAGCTCTTTGATGAAGTCTTCAGCCTGTTTCTTTGTGCTCCTCTGCTTCTCCTCCACGGTCTCCATGAAGTCGGCCTGGATGTCCGCCACATGCTGCTTCAGAGTGGTGAAGATCTGAAGTCCTTCTGCTTTCTTTCTGTCTGCAGCTTCCCTGCTGAGCTTTTCTGACTGGTTGATCTCCTGGATCTTCAGTTGTGTCTGCTGCATCTTCTGCTGAATTTCAGCCTCTGTCTTCTCCAGCTCAGACTTCTTTCCTTCATATCCTTCTTCCAGAGGAACAAACTCATGGTTCCTGTGGTCTATAACAGGACAGTGTGGACACACACAGGTCTGGTCGGTCTTGCAGAAGAGCTCCAGAGATTTCTTGTGCTTCTTACACATCCTGTCCTCCAGGTTGTCCACAGGATGGATCAGCTGGTGTGATCTCAGGCGTGCTGCTGTCAGATGAGGCTCCAGATGAGTCTGACAGTAGGAGGCCTCACACTTCAGGCAGGACTTGATGGCCTTTAGTTTGGTTCCAGGGCAGACGTCACACTGAACTTCTCCTGGTTTGGCAGCTGGTTCCTCTGATCTTCTGCTGGCTTCGTTTTGCCTCGACTGTCTGAACTCAGCAGCCATCTCAGAAAGGAGCCTGTTAACCTCCAGCTCAGGTCTTGTGTGGAACATCTTCTTACACAGAGGACACACACACTGGACGTTGCTGTCCCAGTGTTGAGTGATGCAGGTTCTGCAGAAGTTGTGTCCACATGATGTGGAGACTGGATCAGTGAAGACGTCCAGACAGATGGAGCACAGGAACTGATCTTCAGACTGCAGACGGCTGGCAGCAGACATGTCTGCTGAGAACAAAGGAGACAATGAGGGACAACAACTCTGGAATGCCACGATCACTGAGAGTCTAACAGAACTAAGAGTCTGGAACCACAGCAGCAGCTTTAAAGCTCCTCAGTGATCAACATCTGACTACATTCAAGGAATGACACATGGAGACACAACCTAGCTGTAGTTACATGGTTCTGACTGTGGGGGCGTCAGAGGGGAAACCACGGCTGTGACCTCAATCTAAAGGTCAAATCCTGAACTTCAGTCTCAGCTCTGTGTTGGTGGACTTGGTTCTAGTTTGTGCTGCGTATCAAATGTAACAGTTAGCGTGTTAGCATGACGTGTTAGAGTGGGAAAGGTCCAGAGATCAATCATTAGGATTGAATGAATATTGATCAGGACAGAAATGAAGCTTTTGTCTCTTTGCTTCTATTCTGACTCTGTTAAAGTTGACGTGACTACAGGCTGCATTCACTTCACTTCCTGTTGTTGTGTGTGTGTCTCACTGACTCACTGACGCAGCTAAACACACACACTTCCTGCTGCTCACTTTCTGCCGCTCTTTTCCCGTTCTGACGGTGTAAACGTGAGGAAAAAGGCCGATCCATTGCTGGTTTGTCTACAAGCAGCAGCGTGTGAACACTGAAACATGAGTGAAGCCTTTTAGAATGAAGGAGTGAAGTGAGCCGTGTGAGAGCAGCTCAGCTTTGGGCTTCTTGCTGCTCAAACACTCTTGATTGTGTCTGGACTCACCTGAGTTTGGCTGAGACGCTGCTGTGCTGTGGACAAACTTCTGATCCTCTGGCTTCTCTTCTGCTTCAGTCCAGTCGACTGCAGCTCTGCTCTCTGACTCTCTGACTCTCTTTCTGTTTCTCTGGAGGATCATCTGGTTGATGCTCCGCCTCTTTCTATCGTTGAATGTAGGGGTGGGGAACCTCTGTGTAGACTGGTAGCTTGTGAGTTGCCAGTTTGCCTCCAGGGCACTGCCGATGTGCCTGTGAGCAAGGCACCGAACCCCCAACTGCTCCAGGGGCGCCGTAGAATGGCTGCCCTGCACCCCCCTCTGTAATGCATGTGTTTGTGTGTGTGTGTGTGTGTGTGTGTGTGTCTGTGTCTGTGTCTGTGTCTGTGTGTGTGTGTGTGTGTGTGTGTGATGTGTAAGAGGTCGCACGACAAATTTCAATTGCATGTGATTTGCTCGTGAATTGCATGTAACATGATAAATAAAGTATCTTAATCAACAAAAGCTTGGTGTCAATAATCTAGTGAGGCTCCTGAGGGCTGGAGGAAAGGAAAAAGGTTCCCCACCCCTGATGTAGAGCCTCAGGTGTGGGAGCTCAACCAGAGACGTCCTGAGCCAGCTGACACCAGAATGAGGACCTGCTCACGGACTGGACCGGTACCATGATCCACCCTGGGTCATATGGAACACATGATGATCTGCTACAACTGGATGAATGTCTCTGTCCCTGCACTTTAATAGTCCAGCCCTTTAGCTGCGTTACTCTAAAGACCATGGAGACATTTATCCAAAGTGGTGGTCTCCTCCTGATGATCCATCATGCATGAGCTTTAAAGAAGAAGAAGAACAGATTCCTGCGTCCACGTCTGCAGATCTGCCAGCACACAAACACACACACCACAGCAAAGACATGAAGCAGTGATAACACAACTAAGAACACATTCACCACTGACTGAAGGAAGCAAACACAAGAAGCAGAAAACATCTCATCAATCTTAACAAGTCCCAGGTTCACTCTGTAAACTGCAAATGTACACACACACGTATACATACACATTAAGTACGCACACACACAGACACACTAATCCACTAACATAAATATGAAGATTGTTTCAAGTCCCAATGTCTTATACAAGCATCAGTAATCTGACAAACAGGAAGTGATGAGCTAGCAGGCAGGCAGAGAAGAGGAGCGGCTCTCCTGATGGCAGACAAGGAACAGGTGGAGATCAGGGGCCAGGTGAACTCCATGTGCAATCAGGAGAGAGAGCCACCACACGCACACTCACACTCACTCACACGTGATGGAACAGTGCAGTCAGACGTTGCTGGTATTTCATTTCTCAAATCTGTTGAAGCAGCAACAATAGAGCGGACACATTCCTCCCCTGCAGACCTCTGTGGTTTGTCAGCACTCAAAGCTTGGAAAAGGAGAATGAGGAAAGTTGGCCTGAGGAACCTGTGATCTCATTATCCCACAAATGATGTTAGTACAACATAATATGATGTCATGTCACTCTTAGACATTCCTGGAATGTTGCTTTTTTACAAGAGTGGAGCCGAGTGCCGTTTCCCTCAGAACCCCTCTGATAGATTTGTTGGGTTTGGCCGCAGCGGCGTTTTCCTGCCAGACGCCTGCTGGATTCAATCAGCAACTTCCAAAAATAAAGAAACAAAATTCCAAACTGTACTACAATTAATCTCACTTGAGTTCCTGTCTCGTGTGTCTCGTGCATCTTCTGTTAGAATACCGTCTGCTAAAGGCCACAAATATGAGCAGGATTCATTGGAAATCACTGTGAAGTTTCAGGTTTTCCACGACACGGGGGAACGCGATCGACACGAGGAACGTGATCTACTTCCCGACATGCAGAACCTTGGGCTCTTTCTCATGAGAAGTGAAGTTGATCAACCTTTACTCAATACCCTCACATTCAATCGTTAACACGTTCACAGTTTGAGGAAACCCTCACAGCATCAGGATCAGTGTTTATGTTTGTGCTGATGCTGATTATCTAAAGCAGATGTGTGCGGCCTTCATAAAAACGTTCATTAAACAATATTACAAGTCTGTAAAGATTTAATGATGTCCACACAAACTTCATGGATCTCAACTTTACCAAATGTGTGCTGATGTCTCTGTAAACCTGAATGGGAGGCTGATTAGGAGATCTGTGGGGGGCCATCAGAACCAGCAGGGCTCAGGAGGGAGAGAGGCATCTGGCCGCCAGATTGGGTTTGAGTACCTGCAACTGTGGGAAAGAGAAGGCACTGAATGGAGCCTGTGTGATGGCTGCTTCTCCTCATGCTCTCCTTCAGGTCCTCAGCTGTCTGTAGGGAAGCAAGAGGCCTTTGAGATCTTCACCAGGGACCAGGAGGACCTTCTGACTATCGAGGACAACAGGACGGTGCTCAGACAGAGGTGAGAGAGTGTGAGTGATGTTCCCAGCATCTTTCCTGAGGGAGGTATGGGTCAGCTGATGGGCTGTAGATCACATGTGAGTCTTTACCCATGAACCTCTGCTTCTCTGGGACAGGTTAGCTGAGGCCAGAGCACTCGGAGTGTGTCGCTCTATAACATCACACCGATCATCTCCGCCTCCTTCGGCCTCCTGAGACTCCAGCCTACGTACCTGGACAACATTAATGAACAAATCACTGTCGGGGTTCCGGTTCCCCCGGAGCCTGGAGGTGGCGTTCAGCACATTCCTAAACCTTTCCAGGACCAGGAGGCATTCCCATTTCCACCCACCTCCTCATCCACCCTCTGCCTCTTTAACGCCAGAGAGCCTCCCAGGGCAGACAGACAGGAAGCTCTCATGATGCCGAACAACTTCACCTCCATCCTGGGATCTGACCTCAGTGTGTCAAAGCTGTGACCTGGAAGATGATCTGCCCCCTCACTACCCTGCACACTGAGAGCTGATGGATGGATAGTTGATAGGTCCTCAGACAAGCCGGCGTTCACTCCTCAGCTTGGCGGTTGCACGATCACACAGCAAACCTGGAGAGTAAGAACATCACTCCTCTGGATCTGCACACGTCGCAGTGCAGAGTTTGAAGGAATTTGACACCCAAATAATTGAACGTCTTCAATCTGGGAGCAACACCAGCAACATCTCCAGGCTGTCACTTGTCATTACCACGTTCAGCTCAGATGAATTCCTCCCAGATGAGGAGCTTGTTATTAGTGGAAGGTGTTTGCCTCGTCTCAAAGTCTAGCAGCATCATGCCCGGTGCGTCTGCGTGCTTCAGACCGTCTGTGGCTCGTGGTTCACGTCCAACATGGAGACGGTTATGCAGAATAATGCAGGGAAAGGTTCTGTCAGTGGTGAAGCAGAGAACATCCGAGCCTCAACATGTCCCTGGTTACCAGTATTGTTCTTGGCTGCGGCTTTGGAATCCATTTAGGTCCAAGAGTGCAGGGGTGTATATTTATGTATCTCCAACTACACTGAAGGTGTAAGGCACCTAAAAGCGAGCGGGGTCCCTCCATCCCTCCATCTCTTCATCCCTCCATCCCTCCATCTCTTTGCCAGATGTTTGTGGATTCATGCAGCAGAGGCCTGATGGAGCGTCTGCTAACCTCTTTGCTCTCCTGCCTTCATTCCCTTCTCACCTTGGCCACCAAACAAGGACACTGGGATAGACAGCAAGGGAAGGATGGAGGAGGAGCCTGAAATGTAAACATGAGGATTGTTACAAATGGCTGGAGATGGAAATATGAAAGTCAAGAGTTCATCAAGCACTGAGTGTCTGTGTGTGTGTGTGTGTGTGCTGCTATTAAGGAGAAATATGAGTCAGGTTTAAATTCATAGTATTCCACAGTAAGAATGTGATGTTAACCCCTGAAGGATCATCGGTTTGACCTCGTGGCTGCAGTCCTGAACCCACAGGCCGGCCCATGAGGACCCCTGAGGTCCAGTACAGAAGGTAGTTCCCTCTCTCACTTTCTGTGGCTGAGCTTCATCTGGATTAGTCGTTTCTGGACGTTGGCGTCTCTCAGATTGGCGACAGGATGGAGTTACAGAAACGTCTTCAGCAGGTTTACGTGTGTATGAGACCTGAGGGACCAGGATGGAAACTCAGCACACCAGGCCGCCGCCACCGCTCAGCCTCTCTGTTATCTTTGCATCTTCCTGCTCATTCGCTTAACTCAAGCGCAGCCAATTAACTCCAGCAGAGCCTGAAACTACCTCCTTCATGTTCACTCTCACTGAATGAAAACGAGCCATTAATCCTCTCCTGCATCATTAATGTGCACTTTAATCACACAGCGTTTGATGACTTCTTTTTTATGGTTAAAATGTAAATGATCGTCAGAAAAATGAACATCCCACTAATAAAGGGACTTCCGGGTTTCCTGAAATCAAGGCAGTGACCCAGACTCTCCACTGAGCGGCGCTGCAGTGCTGGACAAATGGAGCGGGTGGGAAGCAGATTTGGTTCATCTGCAAATTGTACTGACCATGTTTTGGCCGTCTCCATGGCGACAGCTCGTAAAGCTGCATGTTCCTCAGGACAACAACACAAAGCGTCTGATCCGGCACATCTCTCTGTTTCTGCACCACAGGAACTAAACCGCTCACATGTTCAACATCTGATCATCATTCCAGAGCCAGCCAGACTTTAAACTTTGTAATTGTCTCTCCACTGATCGCTTTGGCACCGGAGTGTTTAAATGAGGGAAAGGCCGACTGTGAAGAAGATCAGATGCAGATTAGTTACACATGTGTTCATCTGTGTGTCTGCCACTGGAGAGGCGGCCACAGAAGAAAGTCTCTGCTCTGCTGCTTCCGGCCTCACTGGAGGCTCCAAAGTTCACAGTGAGTACTGCAGCTCGTCCTTCAACCGTCCAGAACCAGAACCAGAACACAACAAGCAACACTAATGTTTTTGGCCATCTTCTGAATTTGATCCTCCGTGTGTGTGTGTGTGTGTGTGTGTGTGTGTGTGTGTGTGTGTGGACCCCAGTGGGCAGACATGTAGGAGGCACATACATGGAAATACATGCGAGTCCATCAGGAGCCTGTAGAGGAGCAGGTCAGCTCATCACCTGAGGACCTCAATGAGGACCACACGCTCAGTCACATCAGTCACTGTGTTTCAGGTCTAAATGAGCTCTCACATACACAGAGAAGATGTTCAACAGCAACATCTGACCAGCAGACGTCTGGATAGAAGTGACTCACATCTGAGCGACTTCTCTGATAGAAAAGACAGGAAGTGAGACAGACAGGCTTCCTTTCCCAGCAGGAAACATGTAGGTTTCTTGCCAGTGTCCATTTTGTGAATCCAGCTGCCAGCCAGCCAGCCAGCCAGCCAGCCAGACACACACACACACACACACACACACGTTTGAACACTGAGTCAGAGTGGCTTCAGGCTCTTCTGTTCCTCCACCTCAGTCGACCCTCACAGCCTGATTCCCCACCTCTCCAGGGTTTGGGTGAGACCTGATCTGATCCTAGACTACATTGTAGACCTGATCTGATCCTAGACTACATTGTAGACCTGATCTGATCCTAGACTACATTGTAGACCTGATCTGATCCTAGACTACATTGTAGACCTGATCTCATCCTCCTCTTCCTTCCCTCCTAATTTCACATTTACATCTTTTACCATTCAGAACACAGAATGATGAAGAACATGATGCGTTATGATGACAATGACCTTCATCAACTCACAGGGAGGCTGATGAATATAAAGGCTACAGCGCCCTCTAGTGATTATGACTGTGAACTGCACCTGAAACAAACACGCTGAGGACAGAGAGAGAGAGAGAGAGAGAGAGAGAGAGAGAGAGAGAGAGAGAGAGAGAGGGAGAGAGGGAGAGAGGGAGAGAGGAGGCAGAGAGAGAGAGAGAGGGGGGGGGGGCAGAGAGAGAGAGAGAGAGAGAGAGAGAGAGAGAGAGAGAGAGAGAGAGAGAGAGAGAGAGGAGAGAGGGAGAGAGGGAGAGAGGAGGCAGAGAGAGAGAGAGAGGGGGGGGGGCAGAGAGAGAGAGAGAGAGAGAGAGAGAGCGGGAGAGGGAGAGAGAGAGAGAGAGAGAGAGAGAGAGACTGAACAGACTTCCCTCACACACTCTGTTGTTGTGGTGACATTATATTTTATATTGTGTGTTGATGTGGTACGATGACATCATAATAAACTACAGGCGGTTTGGTGTTCAGTCAGATGTCCATCAATCAGATAAAGGTTGCCGGTGAAAATCCCTCTTGCCGCCCGTCTTGCTGAGCAGCTGTATGTCAGTGATGATGATGTCGTGGCTCACAGCTTTGCACATGTCGTAGAGCGCCAGCGCCGCCACGGTAACCGCCGTCAGGGCCTCCATCTCTACGCCCGTCCTGCCTGTGGTGCGACACGTCGCCGTGACGAACACGGTGTCCCGCCGCTCGTCGAGGCGGAAGGTGACGGAGGCGTGGTCTAAAGGCAGCGGGTGGCAGAGGGGGATGAGCGCCGCCGTCTGCTTGGAGGCCATGATGCCGGCCAGCTGCGCCACGGCCAGAGCGTCGCCCTTCGCCAGCTCGTTGTCCCGCAGCAGCCGGAAGGCGGCGGCGCCCAGAACCACGGCGCCGGTGGCCGTGGCTTGTCGAGACGTGGCGCGTTTCCCGCCCACATCCACCATGGCGGCCCGGCCCTGAGCGTCGGTGTGCGTCAGCTGAGCTTCAGGTTCCGGGGGTGTGAGGGAGTCGGTGAGCTTCGGACCTGAACGGTTCTGTTTGCAGGCAGGAAGTGGGAGTCCGGGGTCAGAGGAAGTTCCACTGTGGCACAGACGAACACCCGACACTTCCTGTTCATGTATGTTAGCGTTTCTAAGTAGTGTGCAAAAGGCAGGACTTCCTCTCTCAAAAACCTTCTGAGCCTTAAACCTGAGCCCCGCCTGAGTCTGCCAGCAGGGCGGCGACAGAGGGCGGCCAGGAGTCGCTCTGCCAGAGAGGAGCCAGGGATCTGTAGCAGGGGGAACTCTGGGAGACGACTCTGGCAGAGGCCGTGCGGAGCCTGAAGGACAGAGAGGAAGCACAGGCGCATCACACTGAGGGCTCAGGGTCAAAGGTCACAGAGCCATGACATCATGCAGAGGGTTCAGGGTCAGAGGAGATGTGTGTACCTACAGGACAGTCACCCACCAATGAGGATCATGGGTCTGTTCTTCATCTGGGAGATACTGTGCATCCCTGAGGAGAGGAAGAGGAAGAGGAAGAGGTGAGAAGAGCTGTGTGTGTGTGTGTGTGTGTGTGTGTGTGTGTGTGTGTGTGTGTGTGTGTGTGTGTGTGTGTGTGTGTGTGTGTGTGTGTGTGTGTACCTGCGTGTTGCTTCTTCTTCCGGCCCACAGCCGCTCCGATGATCTGCAGAAGCTCCTCCTCCGACACTCCGGAGCGCAGAGCGTCCCGGAGCGACACTTCTGAGTTTCCAAACAAGCACACCTGATGAAGCAGGAGGGGAGGGGCGGGGTTTAAACAGAGCACCACATAAAAAAATAGTAAAAACAAATCCACACACACACACACACACACACACACACACACACACACACAGCTAAAGCCCGGATCCTTCCTACAAAAAAAAAGTTCATGTTGTGCATTGAGACAGGGGGTCACCATGGTAACGCCTCCTTCTTTACCTTCAGGTTGCCGTCTGCTGTGAGGCGTAGACGGTTACAGGAACCACAGAAGTGATGAGACATGGAGGTGATGAAGCCCACCTGACCTTTGAACCCCGGCACTTTGAACGCCTGCAAGAGAGTGAAAAGGGTCAGCTGACTGGTTTGTTACATTCAGAGCAGTCAAAGCTCAGCGTGGCTTCCACAGAGGCTCAAAAGGTCAAAGGTCAGCTCTGTCTCTGACCTTGGCCGTGTCGGCCTGGGCGGAAGGAAGCGTCTCCAGGTCGGGCCACCGCTGCCTGATGAGGTCCAGCATCTCCTGGTAGCTCACCATCTTCTTGAAGTTCCATTTGTTACCTGCAGAGGACAGAGGCATTGTGGGTAATGGCAGGGTGGAAGTCACACACACACACACACACACACGCACACGCACACGCACACACACACACACCTCAGTGTATACTTGAGCACTTTCTTTGTGACTAAACTCACTGAGTTCGTTAACCTTCAGCGACAAAGACCGGTTACCATGGTTACACTCGCCGAGAAGCAGCGGTGGAAACTCATTCATCTGCTAATAAATGTGCTTAAAGTAAAGAAATACAAATAAGAACATCAGTATCATAATACATTTCCTTCCTTCCTTCCTTCCTCCCTCTCTCTCTCTCCCTTCCACCCTCACTTCCTTCCTTCCTTCCTCACTCACCCCTTCCTTCCTTCCTCACTTCCTTCCTTCCTTCCTTCCTCCCTCACTTCCTTCCTTCCTTCCTCCCTTTCTCTCTCCCTCCCTTCCTCCCTTCCTCCCTCACTTCCTTCATTCCTCCCTCCCTCCCTCCCTCTCTCCCTCTCTCCCTTCCTCCCTCTCTCTCTCCCTTCCTCTCTCTCTCCCTTCCTCCATCTTTCCCTCTCTCCCTCCCTCCCTCCCTCCATCCCTCCCTTCCTCTCTCTCTCCCTCCCTCCCTCCCTCCCTCCCTGGCTCTCTCACCATCAAACGGCATGTATTCGATGAATCTCACGTCCACAGGCTTCTTCTCTGTCAGGGCCACAAACTCTGTGATCTCGTCATCGTTGAGTCCTCTCATCACCACACAGTTGACCTGCAGGGGGCAGCACAGAGCGGTGAGAGAATAAAACAACACAAACATCTGGAAAAGGTTTGACTCTCATAACACATAAACAGACATAAACTCTCTCTCAGTCTCCATGGTTACGTAGGACATGACAGCTGCTCCATGCTTCCTTCTCATCTTCATCACAATGCTTCTTCACCAACATTGTTTCTCTGACAGCTCCGTTCACTTTATTAAACAATGTGGAATGAGACGTCCGTTTGTCTCCTCACTACAGGAAGCAAACAGGAAGTGAGCGTCACCTTGACGGGGCTGAAGCCCATCTGGACGGCCTGATCGATGCCCTCCATCACCCTGTGGAACCCTGAGGAGACAAGAGCACAGGAGGGCTAAGAGAGGGAGGGAGGGTGTGTGTGTGTGTGTGTGTGTGTGTGTGTGTGTGTGTGTGTGTGTGTGTGTGTGTGTATTAAGATTTGATTCAGATTGCAAGTTTGAGTTATCCTTGTTTTTCTCAAATTGCACTAATTTTCTATGAATTGAATATTAACATTATTATAATCAATGTAATAGTTATTTATATGAATATCTATTTAAGAGGATTTGATGTTGGGCTGCTAAACTTGAGAGGTTGAGTTATTTATCTGACAGTGACGTTGACTTCACTTTGCCTTGTGTGTTTCTGTTGTTGAGTGCAGATTGCGCTCCATCACTTCTACTTGAATTGAATAAGAAATATGTTGGAGAGTAAAACAGAGATCAGTCAAAAAGCGGCTGGTTGTGGGAAAATCGCAAATCTTTGTTACATTTGTTTGTTTCCAAGAGAAGATGATTGAAGAACATAGTTTGATATTTATTTTGGGGGAAATAATTGCTATATTGCGTAATAAATTAAATCTATAGATTAATGGACTAATCGTACAAATAATCTGTAGATCAATCGATAAACAAATACTGGCTAGGTGCTGCTCTGATGCTTATAAACATCATAAATCATTCCGTACCTTTCCGTCTGACGATGAACTCAAACTTGGCGGGCACCAGTGAGTCCAGGCTGATGTTGATGAGGTCGAGTCCCGCCTCCTTCAGCCTGGGCAGCAGCCTGGTCAGGTTCATGCCGTTAGTGGTGACGGCGATGGATTTCAGACCCTCCAGCTTCCTCATCTCAGCTGGGCAGGGGGAGAAGGAACAAGTCGTCAGG
This sequence comes from Genypterus blacodes, assembly GCF_046128005.1. Taxonomy (NCBI): domain Eukaryota; kingdom Metazoa; phylum Chordata; class Actinopteri; order Ophidiiformes; family Ophidiidae; genus Genypterus; species Genypterus blacodes. The sequence continues at coordinate 153,462 of NW_027467022.1, read as the reverse complement.
TGAAAATGGGCGTGGCCAAGCCCAACGTGTTAGAGGCTGTAGGTAATATTGCTTTATCAAAGATTGCTATCAAAAAGAAATAAAAGAAGGTAAAAATAAAAATAATTAATTAATAACTTTAATAAATTAAAGTTCTCGGGGCACCACCCTGTTTGTTGGCACAGGGAACCAAGATAGCAGATAATTGACCTAACTTTAAAGATTCACCATAAGTTTTAATTATCAATTAAAATTATCAGATTAATTAATAAATTAATAAAAAGGGGATTACTTAAAGATTAGTTTTGCGCTCGAAATCAGTCTAGAAGGGTGAGACTTGACGTGCGTAGAGGCTGATAATCATACAACATTCAGAGCAAACAATTTCAGACACTTCTTGTTAAGATATGAAAAGATTTATTTTAATCACAATAATAACTAAGGTCATTACTATCAATAAAACAAACGGGAAAACATAAACAATGTCAAGAAGTTCAGGCAACAACAGATTTGAATGCAAGGAAGACAAACTGGAGTGTGTGTGTGTGTGTGTGTGCGAGTGTGTGTGTGTGTGTGCGTGTGAGAAGGGATGATGCACAGGAAGTGGCAGAGTTATAACACGCCCACTAGTACGATCTGGATCAAACTAAAATGGCGGGACCTAGCTTAGAAGCAGGCTATGTAGCAATGGCGGCTAAACACATGTGAATGGGAGGGGTCCCAAGATGGCGGCTTTCTTCCTAGCTCCCTATATGTGGGTGTGTGCTGGTGCGTGCGTGCGTGCGTGCGTGTGTGTGTGTGTTCTGAGAGTGTGCTCCGCCCCTCGACGCGGCAGAAGATGGGCAGAGACAGACTTGGGTTTGTGAATTTGTGAAGCAGGCTGAGAGGCTCAAGCAAGGCTTACAATACACAAAATTACAGTCAAACACACGGAGATGTAGCACATTAGCAGTTTACCAGAACAAAGAATTGAGAGAGAGAGAGGGAGAGAGAGAACGGCGCACATGCAATCGGTGTTGATTAACACCGAGGAAAAATTAAAGAACACACTTGTAACATTAAGCTTAGTTAAGAACACATGGTATCCTATATCTAATGCACATAATATCACTTCCTAACTCTTTGTCTGCCCAGACGTCTAAGCCTTACTTGGTGGAATTACGTCCGTGTTGTAATTCACCGTAGAGGTAGTCGAGCAGTCCGTGGTATTGAAGATCCAGTTGGGTCGCGGGTTTAAACAGATTCAGGCGCTGATGAGTTGATCATGGGGCCAGTCTGCAAGTCCTTGATTTTCCTGGTTCCAGTGGGAAGGCCTGGTCGTTGGTCGACGGGGAATTGGGAGAAAACAGGAGGAAACGCTTCTTCCCTCGGGTGTAGTCAGGATTCAGGTCGAGCCAACCAAAGAGGGATCTCCATGGGTTTAGAGAGGGAAAAGAATGTTCACTGAACAAGGGTTGGGCCTTTGTTCAGGGAGAGAGAGGTCTCTTGACGTCTTCAGCAGTGGAGCAGTTGGACAGAGAGAAATCTTGGGTTCGCTGAATTGGGAAAATCCAGGGCACATTCTTCAGTTTCTTTGTGTGGAAGAGGTGAAGGGGAGAAGGCGCTTGAAGAAGAGGCTAGAGGAAGAGAGAGCGAGTTGAGGACGACTCAAACCTTTATAGCTCCCCACCGATAAGGTGTGAAAAAGGGGTTGACTCTAGGTACCGTGGGTGATGTTTTATGACTCTGTCCGAAGACAAAGGATTCTGCTTATCTTCAGGCCACATGGAAGCCATGTGGCTTAGGCTTTTGACCTGTGTCGTAGGCCCAAGTATTAATACTTGAGAACTGGTATTTGCCCCTACATATCCCCCTGATGATCTTGAGGCGAGGGTTGCAGCCACAGTCTCCAAGAGCAAACATTAGGGCGAACAGTTCATAAGTCCTCATCACATGGTCCAAGTCCTGAGAGCAACCTGGAGTTGGATAATCCTCGGGTGCGGAAAATGTTCCCGAAAACAGTTCAATAAGGCTTTTGACATCTGGGCAGTCAGTAAGGCATGTCTGGGCAGAATGAACTAAACTAGACTACCTTAACACATTATTGAGAGACATACACAGTAATGTTACAACCTGTCATTCTTTGGTCATTGTCGTTGACAAAAAGAAAAAACCACGACGTGGAAATTCAAAGGAAAAAGAAAGAGAAAGGAAGGTTGTTACTGTTAGTAATCTGCTTCTCGGAGGAGTAGAAACAGTTAATAGTAGATGAGTGGTCTGACGTGGGACACATAGTGGAATGTGAGTCGGGCCCTCAAATCTGCTGTGTAATGTTCGAGTGTTTGGGCAGTGTGTACCCCCCCTTTACCAACACTGAGGTGTAGATGCGACTGGCATTTCTTTGTGGACAAGGTTCCCTAGGAATGGTAGGAGTGGAGTGGATAAGGTGTTGGGAATTGACTCTGGCTTGGTCCAGGGGCATCTTAGGCTCCCTTGGATCCTGCCTTCAGCTTGTGGAGCAGGCTGTTAAAGTGTGAAGGTGCCTGGTCCTGTAAGACTGACAGAGAGTCCTTATCAGTCCTCCTGTGGTCATCTTTTGACACCTCGAAGGGGCTTTGGGAAGCATCGAGTTGCTGTATCAACTCTGTCAGGCACTTCATTATCATTTCCTTTATGTAATGTTCTCCAAAAGACTCAAAAGTCTTCTCCTTTGTCTCGCTCTGCGGTCTAGGACCCTGTTTGAAGCGGACATCCCTTCTCTTTGTGAAGGAGTTCTGGTTTTGGAACCTATGCTGAACCTGAGAGGGGCCTCTTTGGCCATGTCTATGGTTCTTTTGTCCACCCCGCAGGTGGTAGGGCAGGTGTTTTGGGAGTGCAGTGCCACTGTTTACACTTAAGGGGAAGTCTTTGCAGCTTTCCAATTCTAACTCAGTCTGTGCTGATGACTGGATGCCTAAAACTCTCACCTCATCTTCAGGTGTGTCAGTGGGGCGTACAACTGTCTCCCAGGTCATTTGGGCGATATTCTTAATCTCCTGCATGGTGGGTTTACCCTGCTTACACATCAGTGTGACGTGGATTCTCACACAGGGATGGAGGTTGTGGAGGAAGAGAGAGCGGAAGAATCGATTTTCCTCCAGGCCCGGTTCAGTACTTCCTTGGAAGTAGGCACTCCTCAGTCGTCTGTAATAATCACGGGGCGGTTCTGTTCGCTTTTGGTGAATATTCATGGCGCTGAGTGTGGTTGATGTCTCATCAAAGTATAGCGAGTACTCCTCACGTAGGGCACTACATAGCCTGGTGTAGCTGTGACGGATACGAGACGGCTGCGTTTCAATGAAAGCACGAACGCTCCTGGAAGCTGTTTTCCAGATGAGCTTTAACTTCTCACGTGAAGTGGCGTGAGACAAATCAATAAGGGAGTTTTCAATTTCACTAAGATAATTGTTAACATTAGCATCCTTGTTTATGGGGTCAAAACGCTCAAGGTCCTGGGCAAGGGAGTCTAGCTGACGCATGCGCAGGCCTGTTATGTACTCCCGCTGGTATTCATCTGATTCTTCAGATGAGGAATACCGATGCTCGCTCATGTCATCACGCTGTGGGGCATGGTTACTTCCCTTTCGTGGTGAAGGCGGCATTTTAGAGTGGCGATGCCTAGGGGTCGCCTGAGGGGAGAGTGGCTGAGGTATGACCGAAGGGGAACGGGGTCGAAGCTTGGCTTCACCCAAGTGTGGCAGATTTGTGTACCGATCGTGGGTCGGTGGACATGACATGCTGTTAGCTGGAACCTGGGCAAGAGAGTGGAGATGTCGCATGTGCAGGTCTGTAGCATACTCCCGCTGGTATCCATCTGACTCTTCAGATGAGGGATACCGATGCTCGCTCATTTCATCAGGCTGTGGGGCACGTTTACGTCCCTTTCGTGATGAAGGCAGCATTTCAGAGGGGCAATCCCTTGGGGGCGCCTGAGGGGGAAGTAGCTGAGATGTGACCTGAGACGGGTGGGGTTGAAGCGTGGCTTCACCCAACTGTGGAAGCTTCATGTACCGATCTGGTGTCGGTGGACATATCCTGCTCTCAGCTGAAACTGTGGCAGAGTAAGCTTCTGGGGCGCGTGCCACTGGGTTTGCTGCCCCCCTTTGGTCAGTAGCATAGCTAAGCACCTTGTGAGCCTCTGCACGCGCGGCCTGGCTCTTGTGCAGTGCACTCTCGTGCTTAGCATCTTCGCTATCCTGCTTAGCATGACGGAGTCTCTGTGTGCACTCTGCCAACAGGGAAGTAGTGTTCTGCAGCTCAGAACAAAACGCCTGATTCTGTGATCGCTGGCGGAGGTCCTTTGCCTTAAGGGTTACGACCTCGCCACTAAGTGTGGCTATTTGTAAATGAGCTTTGTGATGGCAGAACAAAAATAATTGACCAACTATCTCCTTACTAGACCATCTTTGTCCGCTAGGTTCATTAACCATTCGAACTAAATTGGCGATCTCAGTGTCACACTGAGCTATGGTGTAGCCATCAAGCTCCTCTTTCTCTTTTACAGAGACTCTGAGGAGTTGAGCAACCAAATCAGGCAGTGAGGTATTCTCACCTGCCTGAGGAGTTTCAGCTCCATACTCTGATGGAGTCTGGTTAGTCATATCTATCCCTTTGAAGCAAGGAAGAAGGAATCTAGTGACAACTAGGGGGGGTCTCTGCAAACACTAATAGTGATGACAGCTGCCCACCAGATGGTGCTGTCCTGGTTACGGTGCACTGGTCAGGGCACTGTAAGTTAAGCTCTTTCTAATGCAAATTAGACACAAGCAACAAGATTCTCTCAAGGTAACCACTTAGCATATCAATGACTGTCACAGCAGGAAGCACAACAACACTGCATGGGACACAGACAGAGACAGCACTCAGCAAATCGAAATTTTTAATCTAAAGTTATAAACTTTAAAAAAAAAATCCAAACCAATCTGAAAATTGCTCGTATGAATGTTGTATGAAATCAACAGTACCACGCCTCACACGGGGCACCAATTATATGTAGGTAATATTGCTTTATCAAAGATTGCTATCAAAAAGAAATAAAAGAAGGTAAAAATAAAAATAATTAATTAATAACTTTAATAAATTAAAGTTCTCGGGGCACCACCCTGTTTGTTGGCACAGGGAACCAAGATAGCAGATAATTGACCTAACTTTAAAGATTCACCATAAGTTTTAATTATCAATTAAAATTATCAGATTAATTAATAAATTAATAAAAAGGGGATTACTTAAAGATTAGTTTTGCGCTCGAAATCAGTCTAGAAGGGTGAGACTTGACGTGCGTAGAGGCTGATAATCATACAACATTCAGAGCAAACAATTTCAGACACTTCTTGTTAAGATATGAAAAGATTTATTTTAATCACAATAATAACTAAGGTCATTACTATCAATAAAACAAACGGGAAAACATAAACAATGTCAAGAAGTTCAGGCAACAACAGATTTGAATGCAAGGAAGACAAACTGGAGTGTGTGTGTGTGTGTGTGTGCGAGTGTGTGTGTGTGTGTGCGTGTGAGAAGGGATGATGCACAGGAAGTGGCAGAGTTATAACACGCCCACTAGTACGATCTGGATCAAACTAAAATGGCGGGACCTAGCTTAGAAGCAGGCTATGTAGCAATGGCGGCTAAACACATGTGAATGGGAGGGGTCCCAAGATGGCGGCTTTCTTCCTAGCTCCCTATATGTGGGTGTGTGCTGGTGCGTGCGTGCGTGCGTGCGTGTGTGTGTGTGTTCTGAGAGTGTGCTCCGCCCCTCGACGCGGCAGAAGATGGGCAGAGACAGACTTGGGTTTGTGAATTTGTGAAGCAGGCTGAGAGGCTCAAGCAAGGCTTACAATACACAAAATTACAGTCAAACACACGGAGATGTAGCACATTAGCAGTTTACCAGAACAAAGAATTGAGAGAGAGAGAGGGAGAGAGAGAACGGCGCACATGCAATCGGTGTTGATTAACACCGAGGAAAAATTAAAGAACACACTTGTAACATTAAGCTTAGTTAAGAACACATGGTATCCTATATCTAATGCACATAATATCACTTCCTAACTCTTTGTCTGCCCAGACGTCTAAGCCTTACTTGGTGGAATTACGTCCGTGTTGTAATTCACCGTAGAGGTAGTCGAGCAGTCCGTGGTATTGAAGATCCAGTTGGGTCGCGGGTTTAAACAGATTCAGGCGCTGATGAGTTGATCATGGGGCCAGTCTGCAAGTCCTTGATTTTCCTGGTTCCAGTGGGAAGGCCTGGTCGTTGGTCGACGGGGAATTGGGAGAAAACAGGAGGAAACGCTTCTTCCCTCGGGTGTAGTCAGGATTCAGGTCGAGCCAACCAAAGAGGGATCTCCATGGGTTTAGAGAGGGAAAAGAATGTTCACTGAACAAGGGTTGGGCCTTTGTTCAGGGAGAGAGAGGTCTCTTGACGTCTTCAGCAGTGGAGCAGTTGGACAGAGAGAAATCTTGGGTTCGCTGAATTGGGAAAATCCAGGGCACATTCTTCAGTTTCTTTGTGTGGAAGAGGTGAAGGGGAGAAGGCGCTTGAAGAAGAGGCTAGAGGAAGAGAGAGCGAGTTGAGGACGACTCAAACCTTTATAGCTCCCCACCGATAAGGTGTGAAAAAGGGGTTGACTCTAGGTACCGTGGGTGATGTTTTATGACTCTGTCCGAAGACAAAGGATTCTGCTTATCTTCAGGCCACATGGAAGCCATGTGGCTTAGGCTTTTGACCTGTGTCGTAGGCCCAAGTATTAATACTTGAGAACTGGTATTTGCCCCTACAAGGCCCAGAGAGAGAGAGAGAGAGAGAGAGAGAGAGAGAGAGAGAGAGAGAGAGAGAGAGAGAGAGAGAGAGAGAGAGAGCGAGAGCGAGAGCGAGAGCGAGAGAGCGAGAGAGAGAGAGAGAACAGCAGCAGAAGAGGCCTCAGCCATCCTGGTGTCTTTTTGGAGAAGATGCAGACAGAACAAAGGAATGCAGGAAAAAGGGAAATGTTATTGTGCATCTTATGGGTCAAAGGTCATCAGCTCCTCACCAATGATGTCCACCACGTCCGGCCTGATGAGCGGCTCTCCCCCCGTCAGGCGGATCTTCTCCACCCCCTCCTGGACGAAGAGGCGGGCCAGGGTCAGAACCTCTGAGGTGGACAGCAGCTGAGCCCGGGGTGTGAGCTTCACCCCTTCCTCAGGCATGCAGTACTGACCTGTGTGTGTGTGTGTGTGTGTGTGTGTGTGTGTGTGTGTGTGTGTGTGAGGGGGGGGCACAGAGTTACAGTCAGTGATTGATCACTGTTATGATCGTTACCAGGTAACAACCCTAAAGGTTAACACAGATGGTTCTCTAAACTTCCTCCCCCTCCTCCTCCTCTTCCTCCTCTACTCACAGCGCAGGTTGCATTTCTCGGTGAGGGAGATCCTCAGGTAGCTGTGCCTCCTGCCGAAGCCGTCGGTTAGAAACTCTGAGAAGGGCCTGTAGTCTTCATTTAGGCTCTCAGAGGAAGTGAGGCCCTGCAGAACAACAACCAACACACACAGAGCCACTGAGTGAGTGTGTGTGTGTGTGTGTGTGTGTGTGTGTGTGTGTGTGTGTGTGTGTGTGTGTGTGTGTGTGTGTCTGTGTCTGTGTCTGTGTGTGTGTGTGTCTGTGTGTGTGTGTGTGTGTGGTCAAAGTGCAGCAGTGCCATCTCCCAGCTGCATGTTAAACCCCTCCATAGATGATTTATGAAACATCTTAACTAGACTGAACTTCTGAGCGCTGAAGCTGAGGAGCAGAACACATGAGCCACCTTTACACACTGGAGCAGGAAGTCAAAAGGTGCTGGTGCAGTCATGTGAACACAGAGCAGAGAGACGAGGACACCAGAGGCTCAGTCAGTGCTGCCATGATGAAGAAACACGCCAGGTGACCCGGTGTCAAACATCTACAGCTGCTGCTTCTGACCTGGGTGAGATATGAATGTGTGTGTCTGCAGGAGTGTGTGAGACTGGACGGCGTCCTCTCCTGCTCTCTGTCCGACATCCACACAAACATCAACTCAAACTCTGATGAACCAAATTGGCCTTGAAAATGGACTGAACCATGTGAGCACAGAGGGGACGGGCACATGGACCAGTCCTGACCTGTGACTGTTACATGGCTGCACATGACTCACTGCATGTTAGACACAGTCCCTGAAGACGAGAAGTCATATGTGTATCTCCACACACACACACACACACACAGGCACACACACAACCACTTGGTTAACACCCTGGGGCAAACTCTGCCCCAGGGTCCTGGGTGTCAGATGGCTGAGTCACAGTTTCTTCCTCTATTTGTCTAAAGTCTCTTAAGTTGACATCTAAACTATCTGAGCTCTTTGACACAGAAACAGAATTTAAGTCTCAAACTTACCAAACTATTGATAACAAACTTTATTGGACCCGAGCAGTGTTCCGACCCGTCCTGACGGTAAATCGGATCATGTTTGGTTCTGACTCTTCTTCGTGGTTCCTTTAGTTGTTTTGCTGCTGTGGCTCAGCTTCAGTGTTCTCTCACACACACACACACACACACGCATGTGTCACAGTACATCTCCGCGCGTTGCCAGGGTGACCGCGGGGACACAGTGGGACAGGCACATGGACACTGGTTCTGGTTCTGGTTCTGGTTCGTTACCTTGTCTGATCTCCGCTTCAGCGATGCAGCAACGTTCGGCGCAGGTGAAGTCGAGTCCCCAAGTTCCTGTGCGTTTTCCTTGTGCGTAGCGCTGGAAAACCGGAAACTGTTCCTGCTTACGCTTCGATTGAAGACTTTAGATAAGTTGTGCGGAGCGACGCGGGCACAGCTGTGTGTGTGTGTGCGGAGCAAACGGCGGCACACTGCGCCGTAAGCCGCCATAGTTTAGTTTGACAGCACACACTCGAGTCGAGAGGAAGAGGAGGCTCTGCAGTAAACATGTCATCTGACCGGGAGGGGAGGGGTTAAGAGGCGAGGCCACAGCAGCCAATCAAAGAAGGCGAAGCCGGGGGAATCTGGGTAACGTAGTCAACATTAGTTAGAAAAGAGTTAGGAATGTTCCTCATCATACTCAGCTAATGTTCAGGATTCAACTTCATATATGACAAACAATATAATATATATACATTATAATCAGGAGTCAGAGAAACCAGAGGAGGAGGAAGAGGAGGAGAGGGAGGAGGAAGAGGAGGGGAGGGAGGAAGAGGAGGAGAGGGAGGAGGAAGAGGAGGGGAGGGAGAAGGAAGAGGAGGAGAGGGAGGAGGAAGATGAGGAGAGGGAGGAGGAAGAGGAGGAGAGGGAGAAGGAAGAGGAGCAGATGCATGTGCAGGATGATGATGTTTGAATCCTAAAGCTTAAATAAAAACACTCTGGCTCAGCTTTTATCAATCATCTATTTATTCATTGTGAATATTCATACAAAAAGATTTGCTAAGGAGGAAGTGACATCAGATAAACAGGAAGTGACTTTAATTAACTTTACATTCAACACAGCTAACTCCACTTAGCCACGCCTCCAGTTGGTCCACTGCAGCCTGGACCAATAGCAGAGAGGCGACGGGGGAAAGCCTGCGATCTGATTGGTTCATTCTGGACTCATAAATCTATTTCAAAAATTACAAATATATAAATGCTCTACAGTGATAACAATGATATGGTGTCAGGCCTAGTTCAGATAATAATACTTCACTGTCTTCAGAGAGACAAACACACACACACACACACACACACACACACACAATATAATAAGCATCAGAACACACAGCTAAAAACTACAACTCTTTCATGTCGCCAGGGATGGGGGTCAGAGGTCATCTCTACTCCACAGGCCTGAGGCTGTGTCCCTTAGTGTTTACTGTGACAGTAAGCCTGTCAGTCAGGCTCAGCCTGTCAGTCAAACTCAGCCCATCAGTAAAGCCACCTTCACATTCTAGGCCTGAACGCTCAGATCGTCTCTCTCTGTCTCTTCTGTGACCTCAGTGTGACCTCAGGGTGACCTCAGGGTGACCTCAGTGTGACCTCAGTGTGACCACAGTGTGACCTCAGGGTGACCTCAGGGTGACCTCAGTGTGACCTCAGTGTGACCACAGTGTGACCTCAGGGTGACCTCAGGGTGACCTGAGCTCTGCTGAGCCACACAACAACAAACACAGGGTCTAATAATAAAAACTGACTGTGGCACATTTCTGTCCCAGTTTCTTGTTAAACTGCTGAGTGCAGCTCTGTGTGCTCGGGCTCACCTAGATGGATTCTTCAGGAGGACCTAAAGAGGCTGCAGAGCTCTGAGTCCACTCCTTTATTAGGAGACCAGGTAACGCATCACAAAGGTTTAGGTTTCTGCTGAGTCATCACACTAAAGTTTACACTCCTAATATTGATCCCTCGAGGGGCGGAGCCTGAGGAGGATCTGAGCCCTCTGGGCTGAGGGGCGGAGCCTGAGGAGGAACTGACAGTCCCATAACAATCTGATACGAGTCGCCTCTAGGACCAAATGTGGTCAGGTTTGGTTTCTTCATGCTGATCTGAAAACAGCAGATCTGTGTCACATGGAGGCAAAACAAACCAGAAACAATCAGACTGGTGAGCCTGAGCCTGGAATGTGAAGGCAGCGTGAGGCGTTCAGGGGCGGCGCTCCAGACTCCAGCAGGAAACGTGGAGGGAGAACTACCTGCTTCTTTACTGGTGTGATGTGATCAGTGTGTGTTAAACATACATAGGCACGTGTTAGAGGTGTGTGTGTGAGCCCAGTTCACCTTATAAGCTCAACCTTATGAGCAAAGAACATTTACATTGATTCTGTGCTCTCCAAAATCTAAAAGGAATTTCAGGATAATGTACAGATTCTATATCATTGAAATGAACACAGGCTTAAATCAGCGTCAACAAGGCCCCGCGGGTCTGACTGGAGGACAGGGACCAAGCTCAGGACTGCAGGGCCCTGACTTGGGCTGAGCGAGATTATGATGATGACAAAGAAATCACTACTGATCAGATAAAGGTTACCGTGGAAGCCAAACATCATAGATCAATCAGGTCCAGATTCAGTTTTCAATCCATGACGACTTCAGGCAATATGTCAGGAAATATGTGTCAGAATGAGGTCAGACGTTTGTATCTAAATGAACTGAGCCTCACAGAGGAGCTGTTAGAGGTCCAATCAGAGACCTGCACACATGGTACCAGAACAACTCATACCTCCAGAATGATGCAACTTACAAGAAAACAACATGAGCAACCAAGTTTGGATGAAAATGAGGAGTAACGCTTTACGTTTTCTAATATGAGCGATGTGTCTTAGTGTGTATAGATATGTTCCCTCAGTGGCTGTGATATATGTCCTCTATGAGTGTGTGTGTGTGTGTGTGTGTGTGTGTGTGTGTGTGTGTGTGTTCTCAGCGCAGCCAGGAGGAGGGCACCCACTGTGGCTCAGTGTCCAGTTTGTTGATGAGTCGTAGCAGCTCATTGTAAGCTTTGTCTTGGTCCGTATTGACGATGACGGCGTCAAAGTGATGGCCGCAGCTTTGCTCCATCTCCCGGGCTTTCTCTATGATGTCCCTCAGCTCCTCAGGCTGAGGATGACACACACACACACACACACACATACATAAGAACATCGGCATGAAAATAATATACTTTAGACCAAGAGTGACAGAGTGAGAGAGTGAGTGAGAGAGTGAGAGTGAGGGTGAGAGTGAGAGAGAGAGAGTGAGAGTGAGGGTTAGAGAAAGAGAGAGAGAGAGAGAGAGAGAGAGAGAGAGAGAGAGGTGGTTTGCTACCTTGGGGTTCTTGTTGTCTTTAGCCAGTAAGGCTCTGAGTCTTTCCTGGGAGGGCGGAGCTATGAAGATGATGTAAGGCTTTAGGTCTGAACTCCTCAGCACCTTCAGAGACTGAACACACACACACACACACACACACACACACACACACACACACACGTTAGGATTCAAACTTCACCTGCCTTCACCTTCCCACTCCAGCAACCCTGAATAATGTGTCCCAGTATAACAACAACATCTCCTCCTCCTCTCCAGGTGACCTCAGACATGCTGTTTCCTGTCCCTGTCTCTGTTCTCACCTGTGTGTGCAGACACAGCAGGCAGATCTTTCCAGTGTTGATGACTTGTCTCACCGAGTCTGTGCTGGTCCCATACAAGTTCTTCTCAAACTCACCAAACTCGATCAGCTTCCCTGCAGAAACACCAATGGGGGGGGGGGGGGGGGGGGAGTGTGTACACGTCATTCACCTGATTAGAGCCTCCCTCCTCCCAGATCCTCACACAAACCTTACCAGCTGCCAGTTCAGCTTCAAACGTCTGACGGGACACAAAGTGGTAATCTCGACCGCTCAGTTCACCTTCACGTCGGCTCCGTGTGGTGTCTGGAGACACACACAGGCACACAGGAAGACACAACAGAGACACAAGTTACACAAACACACAGTGGACCAGTTCGGTGTGTGTGCGTGTGTGTGTGTGTTGAGGTCTTACGGGGCACAGCACCAGCAAAGCGCTCTGGCTGGTTGAGGAGCCTCTGCTTCAGCGCCGCCTGTCCACAGCTGGCTGGACCGATCAGAGCGATGGGTCTCTTCCTATTGGCCGGCTGGTGGTACAGAGCCATCTCCTCATAGGTCAGAATCTCCTCACTGTCCATGTCTGAGTCAACAGGAGGACAGAAGGAGCCGGCGTGTTATGGACTTGCCGGTGCAGGTGAAGGTCATTACCCTTCATACAGCACAGAGACAGACAGACTGACTGACAGACAGACGGGTCATACCATCATTCTTATGAGCGTTGTAAAGCAGCTTCTTCCTCTTCCTCTTGTTCTTCTTTGCACACCACAGCTTCCCTACAGAAACATAGTAGATCTTAAAATCATCGAATTTTGACTCTAAACCAAATGTGATGGCTGAGTGACAGCTGAGTGACAGCTCTGTGGTTGAGGAGTGAACTAACCAGACTTCTCCGGCTCCTTGTCTTCTTCTATGGTTTGTTTCATGGCTTCCCTCTGTTGCTGGAAGCTTTTCCCTATGGAAACAAAGTTCTTAGTAACGTTATTGTGACACAGATTTGTGTTCACATACACACACCATTCTGCAAAACAAAGCAGTGGGTCAGGTGGTGTGTGTGTGTGTGCGTGTGTTAGACTGTCTTTCACCCAAACCCCTGAGAAAACCCAAAGCTTTCCATAAATGTCTCTGTCAGGGCAGACAGACAGACAGACTCAGTACCTGGTACCAGTCCAGCTAGAGGCTGGTTGTCCTCGTCTCCATCCCTGTACGCCTGCCACCAGTTAGGGTCGGCCTGGCTGATGATGTGCAGAATGTCTCCCTTCTGGAAGGACAGGCCCAGCTCTCTGCAGGGCACATAGGGGTCATCTGAGGGGTCGTAGTCAAAATGGGCCTTAACATGGACCTGCAGGAATGAAGAAGAAGAAGAAGAGGGAAAGATTCAGAAAAACACTTTGGATTAGATTCCA
>NW_027467022.1:105000-137500 GCF_046128005.1 Genypterus blacodes | reverse complement strand
CATGAAGACATGAAGACGTGATGACATGAAGACATGATGACCTGAAGACGTGAGGACATGAAGACATGAAGACATGAAGACATGATGACATGAAGACATGAAGACATGAAGACATGAGGACATGAAGACATGAAGACATGAGGATATGAAGACATGAAGACATGAAGACATGAAGACCTGAAGACGTGAGGACATGAAGACATGATGACATGAAGACATGAAGACATGAAGACATGAGGACATGAGGACATGAAGACATGAAGACATGAGGATATGAAGACATGAAGACATGATGACATGAAGACATGAAGACATGAGGACATGAAGACATGAGGATATGAGGACATGAAGACATGAGGACATGAAGACATGAAGACCTGAAGACATGAAGACGTGAGGACATGAAGACATGAAGACATGATGACATGAAGACATGAAGACATGAAGACATGAGGACATGAAGACATGAAGACATGAAGACATGAAGACATGAAGACATGAAGACGTGAAGACATGAAGACGTGAGGACATGAAGACATGAGGACATGAAGACATGAAGACATGATGACCTGATGTTTCTTCGTCTCTTCTGTTCCACATCCCGACTCTAATCACAACTGAACTCATCGGTGCATAATGGAGCTGAACTTGACATATATGTATATATATATATGTTCATATAGAACAACACACACAAAAGCCTCAGGATAAAGATGAGCCAAGAGAAGAGAAAACAAAGAAGAACAAAGAGCTCCTCCCTCTGAAGTCCTCCTGGTCCTCATGAAGTCTAAAGGAGGCTCACACTCTGTATTGCTCACCTCCATTGCCAGCTGGAGTGCCTGGTGTGTGTGTGGGTAAGGAGGAGAGGGTCTGTGCATGCTGGTGGCCACAGCATTGTGGATCTTCAGTGCCGACTGGAAGTCCGACTAGACCAGAGAGGACAGGGGTGTGAGCGTCACACTAACACACACGGCCTCCATAAAGAGGAGGATGACACACTGAGCGAGCGGCTCCATGTTCTCTCTCTGTTACCTTGTTCAGCAGTGACAGAACCAGATCCACGTCACTCTGACTCTGCTGGTCTGACAGACAGCCCTGGACCTGCTTCAGGGACAGTAGCAGCTCCTCAAACTCTGCAGCACCAGAACAGAAGAAACGGGCATCAGGATGAGATGTGTGTGTGTGTGTGTGCGTGTATATGTGTGTGTGTGTGTGTATGTGTGTGTGTGTGTGTGTGTGTGTGTGTGTATGTGTGTATGTGTGTATGTGTGTGTGTGTGTGTGTGTGTGTGTGTGTGTGTGTGTGTGTGTGTGTGTGTGTGTACCGAGGAGTGTGTGGCTGGCTGTGGCAGGCTGCAGTGCCGTGTCCTGTTGGAAGGTTGGGTTGTCGATCCCTATGTGTGGATTCTGGGACAGCTTCCTCAGTCTCAGCGAGGCGTTCAGGTCCAGCTGCCGATCCTCCTCCTCTCTACGACGACGAAGGTCCTCCTGACACACACACACACACACACACACAGAGATAACAATACACAATTGTGTGATGGTGATTAATGATGCAGAAACATGGCTGCTGTTCTCTGGCCTCAGTCACATTGAGTGGTCCTTGATTGTGTGAATTCTTCTGTCTGTGTGTCTGTGTGTGTGTGTGTGTGTGTGTGTGTGTGTGTGTGTGTGTGTGTGTGTGTGTGTGTGTGTGTGTGTGTGTGTGTGTGTGCGCCTGGTGTTTCCTGTCGTGGTCGGGCTTGATGGACGTTTACAGGAGCGTGGCGTGTTTGGTGCGGAGTACCTGTCCTGGCCTTAACCGTGTTACACACACACACACACACACACACACACACACACACACACACACACACACACACACACACACACACACACACACACACACACACACACACACACACACACACACACACACACACACACACACACACACACACACACACACACACACACACCTGGTGTTGTCGTATCCTCTCCAGCTGTGCCGACCGTCTGACCGGAAGCGTGCGACTCCCCAGCTCTCCAGGACAGTCCACAGCCATCTCCCGGTGCTGCTGTCCTCTCAGCTCCTCTTCACCTCCTCCTCCTCCTCCTCCGCCTCCTCCTCCTCCCTCCCCAGCAACATGGCCGTTCAGATGGGAAGTTGTCATCCCTCATGCAGACCGAGAGCCGCCCGTGTGTTTACAGATACAGATAGAGAGCAGGGATAATGTGGGAGGGTAGCAGAGTGAAGGGCGTGGCCATGATACCTGTGGAGACAGACAGCAGGGGAGAGGGTCACTGATCAATGTCCTGATCAATCACCACACTCAACACACACTCCAGAACATTTACAAGAGCAGGAGCAGCCATACATGTGTTTATAACTAAAGCAAACACTCACACACTCTCACACTCACACCTCCATCACATCAACACTGAAGCGTCGCCTGATGATCGCAGCTCAAATCTAAAGCTACACAACGCTCGTCTGCTTCCTCATTGGCTGAATGCTTGATTTAATAAGCGGTGTAACAACTGGACTAACTGGTTTACTGACCCAGAGTGAGGCTGACTGGCTGTTTAACAGGTAAACAGAGAGTTTACAGTTTGCGACTGGTTTACAGAGCGACCCGCTGAACCACTTGGTTTCACGTGAGTCACAAACTCAGTGGTTAAGTGTCAAACAGGCCCAGTGACTGTGGGTCAAAGGTCAATCAGTGAAGGAGGAGTCTGTTACTCAGAGGACATATTTGTAATTTTACACTGATTGGACTCTGAGTGTCAATCAGAGAATCAGGTTCATGTGAATGTGAAGGTAGAGACGCTGCTCCAGCTGGGAGGAGACCACACTGCTGACACACACCCCCACTCTACATCCATAACCATGGCAACAGCAGCCAAGAGCACCCCCCCTCCCACATACAGAGAGAGAGAGAGAGAGAGAACGAGAGAGGAGAGGGATGGAGAGAAGGGGGGAGCGAGAGGGAGGGAGAGAGAGAGAGAGAGAGAGAGACAGAGAGCGAGAGGGAGAGAAAGAGAAAAAGAAAGAGAGAGAAAGAGAGAGAAAGAGAGAGGGAGGGAGGGAGGTATAAATAAATAGAGAGAGATGGATGGATTCTTATCTCTCAGTGACACAGTAACAATAACAGCAGTTTGATATGTTATCACCAACCAGCAGGACTGTGGAGAGACAAACACACACACACACACACACACACACTAGAGGTCCCATAATGCAGCAGTGAAGAATGCCAGACAGTCCTGGGAGCTAAATTCCACTGGTGGGGGAGGGGAGAGTACGTCTGGGCATATATATGTGTGTGTGTGTGTGTGTGTGTGTGTGTGTGCGTGTGTTTCTGCTAACTAAACACAGTAACCCTGCATTATCACAGTACATGTAAGTTGTGCGTTTGCTCACAGGTAACCTTGGAACCCTCCCCCCTCCTCCCCCCGGCTGCTAGCAAAACAGCAGCATGGCCGTCGACACTCACGCTGCTGCACGCTGCTGCCTGAAGTGGCAGGCAACTGGAGTTACCAAACACGAGACCATGAATCATCCCAATGTGGAGAAAGAAGGTCCTCATGTCAAACCTTCAGAGAAACAACCACTGGAACGACTACAGCTTCTATCACCTCACCCTCATGATGAGCAGCGGTGATGCAACATCTGAGAACATGAGAGAGAGCTGCAGGAACATGCAAGACTCAACTCACACTCATTTAACTTTCTGACCAGCAGAGCCAGATCCTGCTCACACACACACACACACACACACACACGAGTCAGCTCAGATTCTTGGGATTCTTAAGAACACACTGACTTCTTCAGATGTTCAGTACCACTCAGTAACACAGAGGGAGAGAGACACACACACACACACACACACACACACTACTCCACTCTCTGTCCTGTGTGATGGATGCATGAGAAGAAGCAGCAGAAAGGTCTGAGTGCTCCTCTGATCCTCTGATCCTCTGAGGAGACATCAGGTGGGTTTCATATCTGGAGACACCCGGAGCAAACACGGGGAGACTTCCTGCCCTGGATCACTTCCCCTGTCCATTCTGACATGATAAACCATCGCTGTGAGACAGAGCAGACGTGTGTGTGTGTGTGTGTCCTCCTGAGCAGGGATCATGTGTGTGTGTGTGTGGGGGTCCCTGTGAGACTAAGAGCACTGGAATGCTAGACATCCCTGTCCGGTACTTGGACCTGTACATGAGCTGAACACTGTGTGGTTGTAACTTTTGTATCATTCTGCTGATGTTTGAGTCACGGCCCTGATGGATCCATGAACACTTAAGACCTCTGAAGCTCCTCTGCACACCTTTATCACGTTTAGACACACATAGGTTCATGGCTGGCTTTTAAAGAGAGAGGAGCTGAGAGAATGGAGGTGAGCATGCAGGGAGTAGAGAGGAAAGATAGCAGCCAAGGAAGCAGCCAGAGGAAGCAGCCAAAGGAAGCAGCCAGAGGAAGCAGCCTACATATTTACATCATCACAACCATCTGCTCTGGCATATGAACTCATATCTTCATATCTTAAGCCATAAAACTTTCTTTTGTGCTGACCATAACTTTGTCCTGCAGCCCACCCATGGGTCCAAATCAGGTCACACACTGATTGGGAGAGGGAGAGGGAGAGCGAGAGAGAGAGAGAGAGAGAGAGAGAGAGAGAAAGTGAATGAGAGAGAAACATTCCAGAGAACAGAGGAGGTTGTGTTGTTCTGCTGGCCTGTATCCCAACGCTCCCGTCCTCACCTCTCTGCTCCACTCACTCAGTCTGGGTGTTTGTGTCTTAAAATCCATCCTTGACCCTGTCGCCATGGCAATGTGACCTCATACAGCGCAGTGGAGCCTGTCTAAAGGTCAGCGTGGAGTTACGCTTCATTAGCAGGGCCAATTCACAGAGTACACACAGGAGACACAGCTCATGGCACAGTTTGTTTACAATGACCAGAGTGGCTTCACTGAGAGAGACTCAGCAGGGAGGGACTGATGTCTGCTGATGTCACAAGCACTCAGGTAAGATATCAGATATGGACGTTGTTATGCTGCTGTTTTGCCCTCATTGACCAAAAATTCCTGAGCATTTCAAAATGACAGAACAAAATGAAGGCTGCACCCTCTCTTCATCAGAACATGTTGCTTGTCTCTACACCTGTTTGCTATGGGACTGCCTGTGACTCCAGCTGTGTCCCAGCTGTGTCTCCTCCTTTCCTACCCAGAGCAGCAGTGTGACATCAGAGACATGACAGAGATGTTTCTACAGTGTTATGATCCCAGCCCTGCAACAAGCACCGGCACAGGAATGTGGACTCAATTAATGGGAACAGGAGCGCTTGTTTGTGCACATGAAGCTCCACACTGGGCTGTAATGAGCTGTGTGTGGGAGAGGAGCCTCTGCTGGAGGAGGCGTTAAGGTGGAGGAGCAGACAGAGTGTCACAGAGGAGAGGAGAGGAGAGGAGAGGAGAGGAGAGGAGAGGAGAGGAGAGGAGAGGAGACATCAGTGTCATCAGGTTAGTTTAGTGTCAAACCCAAAGGCCCTCTAATACATCACTCAATAATAAAGTGTGTCAGCAGGTCCAGGCTGTTTAAGCAGCAGCATTTAGCATGAAGCAGGGAAAAGGGACACGGATCAGTAGAGATACACACACACCACACACACACAAACCACACGCTCCCCAGCCCTTCGTCTCTACGTGTGTCTGCGTTCTTCATCACAACATCATGTGGATCTGTAAACTCCACTTTTCTGACAGCAACCAAAGGCAAACAGCCACTGGTGTTGGAACAACAACGGGTTAATCAGGATGGGAAGACCAGGCAGCAACCGGAGGACCACACACACACACACACAGAGAAAGAGAGAGACACACACACACAGAGAGACACACACAGACACACACACAGAGATACACACACACAGAAAGATATACACACACACACACACACACACAGATACACACACACACACAGAGAGACACACAGACACACACACACAGATACACACACACTGAAAGATATACACACACACACACAGACAGACACACACACACAGACACACACACACAGATACACACACACAGACACACACACAGAGATGCACACACACAGAGATGCACACACACAGAGATGCACACACACAGAAAGATATACATACACAGACACACACACACACACACCTCTCACAGTGACAGCCTGAGGCGTGACATGACGTCACACAGACACACACAATAGCCTCTCTTTAAGCTGCAGCACAGATGATGATGATGATGATACTCTTCATCATGCATCACTCCCACACTCTTACTTTACTTTACACTTCAGTTATTATCCTGATTACAAACTTCCTGTTTATGTTCATCAGTGTGACAGCAGACTCATCTGACTCTGCCTCCATGTTGTTACTAACCTCTGTGTGGGTGTGTGTGTGTGTGTGTGTGTGTGTGTGTGTGTGTGTGTGACCCAAGCATCACGTAGGCAGAGTAAACACACACACACACACTTCACAACACACTGCCTTACTTACATGAGTACAATCAAGCAGTAACACACACACACACACACACACACACACACACACACACACACACACACACACACACACTCACGGTGACAGTTAGACAGAAACACACATTAGTTTCCCCTCAGTGAGCTGTGACGTGAGTCTGAGTGACAGCTAGCTAAGAAACACAGCTCAGTGTTTGTGTTCTTCAGCTCCACTCGTAAGTGAATCAACAGGTCTGTAGTTTGGTAGCAGAGGCGTCACTCTAGCGCTCAGCCATCTTCCGTCTCTTACTCATTCTAACCCGACACTTATAAACTCTTCTCCATTAACGTTACATGCTAATATTAGCGGTTAGCTGCTAGCTAGCTGCTCCTTGTAGCACTTGTTGCAAACAAAGCGGCTCCGCTGTGAAGTGAAGCAGTTACTCACACACTCACACACACACACACACACACACACACACACACACATAAACACACACTCACGGGCTCCGGCCGGAACCACGGGACCACAGAACCTCCTGGCAGGAGTTCGGCTGCGTCTAATCCCAGTAGCAGTAGTGTGGTGTTTGTGTTGTTCTGATGAGCAGTTAGGATCTCTCAGCCCAAACTGCGGACCTGACCGAGCCCTCTGTCTGTCACTGCGACCATGCAGGGGCGGGGCCAACGAGCCACCGACCATATGACACGACCCAGCTGATTGGTAGCGGGGATGGAAGGAATTTCGTCTGAGCCAATCACAGACACTGTTACATTAGGTGTAGTTGGCAGGTGGACGCCTCAGGGGAGTTCTAGTATCAGCGATGATATGAATGTAACACCAACAATACTAATGTAGTTAAACAACAAACTATTCAAACATTGACTGAAACACAAATATACTAAATATGGAGGTTTATATTCTAATTTAGTCGAGTTTGATGACACTTGTTAACATGTTGTCTTGTGAAAGCTTCTTTCTGCCTGATCCTTAGCTTCTATAACATGTTTATATCAACATGTTAACAAACCAGGTGGAACAGATCTGAAAAGAAGCAACATGGCAGCAGAGGGTACAGAAGAATTCTTTTTATTTTTCATTAATTCATCTTCATCTTCAATAATATCATTACATAAAAACATTCTCTTCATTATATTTATACAGTAGAATGCTGTGTCATTGCTTCATTACTGTACAAGTGCTGGTCATAGTTTCTGGTGTGTGCAGTCTGACACTGAGTTCAGTCAAGAGTTACTAATCACTCAGTACAAAGGCAGTTGATCAATAACCAGCTTCTTACTCAGAGGAATCCATCTGAGTGATTGGTTGATTGATCCTCCTTGGTCAGGTGTCAGGATCGGGTCTGATGCTGCATTCATGTCAAAGAGGATTTACTGTGAACACAAACTGACAGATGTTGAACAAACACACAGTTTCTTCACGTCTGCCTGTTTGTGATCATGTTTAAAGAAGCCAAGTGACGTCGTGCAATAGGACCTTTAAGTGTTTTCCCGAGATAACTTTCTCAAGATCTCAAGAAAATAGAAGTTGTTTCCTGGTGATAATGCTCAACAATCTTATTTTCTTGAGCTCTGGATGTGGGCGGATCATTTTCATCCTTAATCAGTGGCAGAAGAGCAGGAATCTATTGATCAGCACATCACAGTTCTGTCCAATCAGGGCCTGACGCAGGCTGAAGTATCTTAACGCCTCGGCGCCTACATGAGGGTGTGTGTGTGTGTGTCATCCATAAGGAGATGTTCCATCTCTAAGTTCTCCAGAAAACAAAACTTTGTTTAGAGAATATTATTCTGTTCTTTGGAAAATAGTAAAAATGACATTGCACGTCCTCTCTTGGCTTCTGTAAAGTTTAGGACATGGGGCTGGACAAAACGTTTATCAATTAATCAATCAAATAAATTCATTATTAATTAGTTGCTATAAAAACATCAAGGTGAACCAGGACCCCATGCAAGTGCTACATCATCTGGACTCAAACCTGCCCAAAGAGAAAGACAGAGAAAGACACACTCCTCTGAGTATGTGTGGAGGAAGAGCAGCAAGATGAAGAGGAGTATGAGGAAAGAGGGGCAGAGGAAGACTGTTGGCATCAGGATGATGCCTTCAAATTCACAGGCACTAATTGTGCTCAATACATGGCATGTGTAAGATAATAGGAAATGTTATTGGCAACACAATGATTGACATGTGAGGGTGAAGAAGTGGATGTAAACAGTTTGGTGCAGTATCAGTAAGTTGGCTGACACGCTGACACGCTGACACTCGGTCATCTCATGCGTCTGCAGGATCTGGAAATCTGCATCAGGTTAAGCCACGTCAAAATGCAGATGTTAACTCCTCCAAAGCGTCTTCAAAACAGATATAAAACCATTCCAAGTGTGCCTCAGCTGTTTACATGTGATGATTTCAAAGCCTCATCTATCTGGATCCTATTCTGATCACGTCAGCCACATACATGTACACGTGGTGGGAACATTGACGTCCCTGATTGAGTGTGGGCTCTGATATGAGATGATGATGATTATGGCAGCAACCTTCACTTTGTCCCGGATGCTTCATGTGTGTTTGTGCTAGTTTGCTGGAAACATGAAATAAATATCATTAAATCAGTGCTGATATGGTAACGCGTTTAAAAAGCTCAGCAGCACCATCTGACATCTATGAGAGCAGCAGTCATGTCATCCTTAGGAGCGTTGCTTCGTACCATAATGTGATGATGCAGCATCAGACCTCTGACCTCGTGGGTTTGTTTTGCACCGAGCACGCCGATAGGAATAATAGGAGGTAAAGATTCCAGTGGAGTGAATGCTGGGGACGTACAGATTGTTTATGAGCTCAGCCTGACTCTGGCAGAGGTCTTTTTCTAGTGGGGTACATATCAAACAGGGCTTTGTATGAAAGAGCAGTGGTGAGTTAAATATACAGTACAGATCCAATACATTGTAACTGTCATAGCCTGACCTGCATTGGTTGGAGCTCATGAACACTGGGATGCTTTCTTTACCAGTTTTCTTCTTTGCAAGTACCTGAATGTGACATAAAGCACTCTGCTCTCACTCCTGTAACACAGCTCCCTACACCCACTCGTCCACATTCATATGCTTGCATGAGAAACTGCAAACAGAGGGCGACCGCTGTTTGGCTCTATGCTCATCAAGGAATGTCTATGTGTATTAATGTGCAGCTGTGGATGTTTGATCACTCTGTGGTCTGTGGGGGGGGGGGGCGGGGAGGGGGGGACACAGTGATACCTTTAGGTTCTATATCAGGGACGGAGGAAGAGAGGACAGCAGGAGAGGAGAGAAGACAGGGAAATGAAGGAGGGAAGAGGGGGTGATGAAGGGAAGAGGGAAGAGGGGATGGTGAAGGAGGGAGGAGGGAAGAGAGGAGGGTGAAGGAGGGAAGAGAGGATGGTAAAGAAGGGGAGAGGGAAGAGAGGATGTGAAGGAGGGAAGAGAGGATGGTAAAGAAGGGGAGAGGGAAGAGAGGATGTGAAGGAGGGAATAGAGGATGGTGAAGGAGGGGAGAGGGAAGAGGAGATGATGAAGGAGGGAGGAGGGAAGAGAGGATGGTGAGGAGGGGAGAGGGGGTGATGAAGGAGGCAGGTGGGAAGAGAGGATGGTGAGGGGAGAGGGGGTGATGAAGGAGGGAAGAGAGGACAATGAAGGAGGGAATAGGATGATGAAGGGGGCAGAGTCTTCAGGTCTCTATATCTAACACAGAAAATGTTAAACACACAAATCAAATGAGGAGGAGAGCGGAGGTGATGATCTCTACTAAGATGATAATATTCAATCAGAACCATAATAATAATCATTAATAAATATAATATGAATTAAGAATATTGTTATTAATAATAATCATAATAATCAGTATAGAGATAATAAGTATTTTCCAGAACAAATCTCAGTTTATAGACTTTTTTCACATTTTCTTTGAGTACAGTGATCTCTCCTCAGATCCCTCCTAAGATCTCTCCTCAGATCTCTCCTCAGATCTCTCCTCAGATCTCCAGCTGGCTGTTGCATATGACGTCACAGCTAAGGGTGACCAGGTAGACACGCATCACTTCCTGTACCCCGTCCAGATCCTCTTCAGACAGGAAGTCTTAGTAATTGGGAGTAAGTGACGCTGTCGTCTGGAAGAAACAAGCAGGAGAAGAAGTGAGTCAAACCTGAGGCCAACAAAATACCACAGTCCTTCATTCACCTTCATCAGCATCATGGAGATGAAGAGCAGCAGCCACCTCCACCACTGATGAAGAGGAGCAACAATGACCATCATATAGTGACAAGAAAGCAAAAAGTGGGGAGCACTTCCTGTTTACTCAGGCTCAGTAGCAGCTGTCTGGCTCAGATGGGAAGGTTGCTGGTTTGATTCCAACACACTGAGCCTCTAACTGCTCCAGATGTGCGATTGCCTCCTTACAGGATGTGAAACTGCCATCAGTGTGTGAGTGGGTCAATGTCAAGTACAGTCCTACATGAAACAGATGCTGTAACTCACATACTATACAATTATAAGTCATTCAAGTCATCAGAGAAGTAATTGGATCATATAAATAAAGCAGCCATGTAAACGCCACAGGGCCTCCAGATGTGTTTCAGCCAGATGTGTTTCAGCCAGATGTGACTGCTCACACTCTGATTACTAGAATCATATTGTGCTTTGTGCCTAATTGTACATTAAAGTGTGTGTGTGTGTGTGTGTGTGTGTGTGTGACTGACCTGCATTATAGTCGTCCTATCACCATGACGTCCACCACCTCTCCCTTATGCAGCTCCACATACTGCTCAGTCTTAGGAGGCAACATCAGGAGACCGTTGGCACTGCGCATAGACATCAGTCTACTGGATACCTGGTTACCTGGGTAATGGGAGAGAGGGTTTATATATCACAGCACATCATGTGATACACGTATGTGTGGGTGTGTGTGTGTATATATGTGTGTGTGTGTGTACCTGTGCTTTGTGCCCAGGGCAGCGGCTCCTGGTGATGCCATGTGAGGATACAGCGGTGATACTCAGGTCTGGGGTCCAGCTTAACATCACAGGACAGCTGAGAGACACACACACACACACACACACACACACACACACACACACACACACACACACACACACACACACACACACACACACACACACACACACACACACACACACACACACACACACACACACACACACACCGCACACACGTTACTTCTAGTTGAAGACCGTCAACACTCAATACACCATTAGCTGTGTGTGTGTGTGTGTGTGTGTGTGTGTGTGTGTGTGTGTGTGTGTGTGTGTGTGTGTGTGTGTGTGTGTGTGTGTGTGTGTGTGTGTGTGTGTGTGTGTGTGTGTGTTACCCTAGCTTTGATGATGGTTGGTCTGGGGTCCAGAATGCCCTGCATCTTCCTCAGAGCAGGAATCACAAACAGGTTGCATGTCACCACTGCTGACACTGGGTTACCTGTCAACCAAAGACAAGGTTACTACGGCAACCACAACTCGCATCAGAGAGAGAGTACAATTATGATGATGATGATGATGTACGAATGAAGATCAGACAGCGGTACCTGGCAGAGCAAAGATGAGTTTCCGTGCTCCATCAATGTCGGCAGTGGCAAAGGTGGTAGGCAGACTGAAGGACAGAGTCAGAGAGGAGTCACAGTGACCTTACTGCTGCTTCTCACTCCCACAGCAGAGTGAAGGTAGAAGAAGAAGCAGCAGCACTACATTAAGCAGGAGTACGACAGGCAGTGATGGCTGTGAGGTTGCTATGGTGACAGAACAGGACTTCCTGAAGGTGGCTCCGCCCTGTAGATCTGCAGCCGGCGTCACCATGAGCAGACCTGACAGACCGTCGCTGCTTTAAGAGACGAAGATGATGATGATGATGAAGATGATGATAAGAGTCTTACCCTGGCTTCATAAAGACCCGCCCAAAGTGGATCTGAGCGTGCAGATCGATATCCAGCACCTGCTTCAGGTAGTCCTGACAGAGACACAGACACAGAGAAGCTCAAAGACAAACAGACACGATAACCTTCATGATAAACAGGAGGCTGAGGATGTGGCTGCTTCATCACGCGTCACAGCTCACAGGTCAGAGGTTACCTTCTCTCCCATAGACACGCCTCCCGAGGTGATGATGACGTCAGCGCGACTGATTCCCTCGTGGAGAGCGGACAGGAGGTCGTCAGGGCTGGAAGAGCACGAACACCAAACTAACCAGTTGAAGATTCACAGTGACACTACACAAGACACCTAAGCTCCATTTAACCTGTTCAGCCCGGGGGGAACAACACTCAAACACCGGACGCACATTTCCTGTTCTGTCAGTAAGTGAAAGCACGTGATGAGAAATGCTTCATCTAACATCAAACAGCTGAGTGAGCTAAAGGAGCGTCTGGGAGGAGAGAGAGAGGCTGAAGCTCCTCAGGTCCCTACTTGTCTCCTACGATGCCCAGGTTGATGGTCGGGTAGCCGTGCTCCTGGATGGTGGCCAGCAGGGTGGAGCGGTTAGAGTCACGGATCTTCCCAGGATGGAGGTCATCCTCTGGGTTCAACAGCTACACGCGCACACACACACACACACAGACACACAAAGACACACACACAAACTTTAGCTAAGCGTAATCAGGCGAAAACAGGCACAGCAAAAAGATAACGTCTCCTAGCAACGGTCACCGTCTCTGTTCCTATGACAATACCTTGACAATACCAATGACTTTTTCAAAACCTTTGGGATATTTATCACCATTTTCCAAAACAAACTTCACTTTTATTATTATTACTATGTGAGTGAGTGAGTGCGTGCGTGCGTGCGTGCGTGCGTGCGTGCGTGCGTGCGTGCGTGCGTGCGTGCGTGCGTGCGTGCGTGCGTGCGTGCGTGCGTGCGTGCGTGCGTGCGTGCGTGCGTGCGTGAGTGAGTGAGTGAGTGAGTGAGTGAGTGAGTGAGTGAGTGAGTGAGAGTGCGTGCGTGCGCACCTCGTTGCCAGTAGACATGACGGCCACCACAGGGAACTTGTGGACGCTGACCTCTGTCACTCCCACAGTGGCCAGCAGGCCGATCTCTGACGGGCCCATGTGAGTCCCTTTGGCCAACACACACTCCCCTCGCCTGATGTCGTGGCCTATGGGCCTGAGCAAAGACACACACACACACACAGATTACAGCACAGTTACCAAGACGACGGCTTGTCTAACTGAAGGTTCTGGTCCAGTTGACCTCAGGACAGATTGACATGTTTACTGGATTCTTCCTCAGTTCATGACATCATTGATAGGACAGAACAAAGAGGTGATGATGATGATGATGATGATGATGATGAAGGTCTGAAACATGGCACACCACAACTTTGTCATGTGATGATGAGGATGAACTCTTTATGAGTTATCGCCATCCTGTGGCCGTTTGTTCACCGTTTCTCCTGTGAGCTGTCGTCTCACCTGATGTCCTGCCCGGGCCGGGCCTGGACCATGATCCTGACCTCCAGCTCCTCTGTGCCCTGGAACACAACAGCAGACACCAGCCGGTCAGGACGCACACTGACACACACACAGGGCCGACGGTTTGGTCTTTAACAGCACAAACACAGGAGGTGGTGTTACAGAGAGAGCGTGCTTACATCCTCCGACTCCCTCAGCAGCTCCGTGTCCTCAACCTGGACCACAGCGTCGGCACCACAAGGGATCGGGGCTCCAGTGGTGACCCTCATCACCTGACCTGGCATCACCGTGTGAGTGGGCTGAGCAAACACACACACACACACAAAGCATCAACAGTATCAGTAGTGCTTGAAGTCTGGTAGTGATTCTATAGTAGATCAGTCTGATGAGCGTACAGCAGTTCAGTCTCCTCACCTGCTGTCCGGCCTGAGACTCTCCCATGATGAACCGATCTCCCGGGCCGTCAGCAGCTGCGGCACAGTGACATCACGCTCATCAAAGTTCTGCCGTCAGGACAGAGTGAAGCGTGTGACCTGTGTGTGTGTGTGTGTGTGTGTGTGTGTGTGTGACTCACTCACCTCGTACAGCGTAGCCGTCCTTGACAGAGGCGGGGAACGGAGGCAGGTTGTCTTTAGCGTAGATGTCCTGAGCCAACACTCGACCCAAACCATCTATAAGGAAGAGTTCTGATTTCAACAACAAACACTTCAACCATCAGTCTCTAGCTGTGAATGTAAACATGGGACACTTTAGATTCAAGTTCATTCAAACGTTTTGCAGCCATAACTCATATTTCTCGTCAGATGACCCGAGCGTGCACATTAATAAATTCGCTCTGTAAACGTTCACCTCTATAGTTTATGACTTCGATCCCCAGGATGGGCGTCATCTCTAGAACAGTGATGAAGGCTTTGTCCATGGAGGTCAGAGGGAACGGGGACATGCGGTGACGCCGCGCCACTTTGCTGATGTCCACTGCACTGTGGCCTGTGAGCGAGCGAGCGAGCGAGCGAGCACACACACACACACACACACACACACACACACACACACACACACACACACACACACACACACACACACACACACACACACACACACACACACACACACACACACACACACACACACACACAGCATTAGAGAGAAGGTGTGTGTGTGTGTGTGGGTGTGTGTGTGGTGAGTGCAGTGTGTTCACAGCAGGTCAGGGTGAACTTACTGGCTCTCAGGATGTTCTCGTTGCTCCCACATCGGGACTGAACCTGCAGAGACAAACAGACAGGAGGTCCACAAACAAGATGAAGGGTTTCCTGTTGACAAATATATCCAACGTGTGTGTGTGTGAGTGTGTGAGTGTGTGTGTACCTTGGGTGTTGGGCATGAGGCGGTGGACAGGCGGGAGGTGGCCTGTGTTGCTCGTGGCGATTCAGAAGGGGTGGAGCTTAAAGAGGCAGAATCTCGAGGAAGCACTTGAACGCCTCGAGAAATGATCGAGTCTGGGATCTACACACACACACACACACACACACACACACAGTGTTACCCTTATTTTAAGTACATGTCTGTTCGCCCCCTGCTTCCTCACACTGTCGGCCATCGATGATGTCATGTGATGAGAACAATAAGTGACCAATGACATGAGGAGTGTCTCACCTGATGGTTATGGCTACAGGTAAAATGAGAGGGGGGGTCGGGTGTGGGGACGCTGGACACGTAAGGACCGCCCTTAGCCATGACCAAAACATGGTTCATCTGATGGAAACACACACACACACACACACACACACGTGGGCACAGACAGATGAATGTGATGACACGGAGCCTTTGTTTATGAATGAAACGCCTCATTACTTCATTGATCCCAACATGAGGACCTCACTGAGGACTCCATGATCATACTGACGCCGGTCAGACGGACACAAGCTCCTGCACCCTCCCTTTACCTTTGCAGCGATGGCAGCCGCAGTGATGTGGGAGGAGCCATGCTGGTGATGATGGTGGTTGTGCATGTGTCTGCCTCTCCTCCTTTCGTCTTCCTCGTCCTCCTCTTCCTCGCACTGGGTGCCGCGCTCCATGGTGTGAGCGTTGATGTCCTCCGTGTCCAGGTGCGCGTTGGCCAGCAGAGCGGACGGCGACGGCAGCTGCTCCAGAGCGGCGTGTATGGACTTCACTCTGACCGTGGCCTCGCGGAGCAGGTCGATGGCGTGAGGCAGAGCGGGCAGAATGAACTGGAAACACTCCTGGAGAAAAGGAGCAGCATCAGGTCACTGTATCCTCCTCTTATCAACACCACAGCATCGTAGTGAGGCTGGTCAGATGGCGTGATGTTGGAGTGTGTGTGGTGTCTTCTGTACTGACGGGTCAGACAGAGTGAATGGACCCGACCCTACCTGAGACCCCTTCTTGCTCCCTGGCAGGTTGATGATCAGAGTTTTACCACGGATGCCGCACACAGGCCTGGGAAACAAAACCATCAAGAGGATTAGACTTCCTGTCCGTGTAAATGACTTCCTGCTCCCACGTAAATGTTATTTTATGAAAGAATGAAGATGGAGAACAGAGGTTGGAGGGGCTTTGATCGCCTGAAGTTTGAAACCCGACCAGAACCCATGAGCACAAACTTGTGTCCCACATGTTGTTTCCCTAGCCGGCGCCTGTGTTTACCTGGACAGCATGCCCAGAGGCGTGACGTTCAGGGACCCCATCAGCATGGCCAGAGCCATCCCTGGAGCCTCCCGCTCAATCACCTCTCTGGTGGCCTGGAACACAGCGGGAGAACTCAAACAAACAACCTTCTTCTTCTTCACACATAACAGAGCAACACTGTTAAACTGTGTGTGTGTGTGTGTGTGTGTGTGTGTCTGTGTGAACCTCTGGTGTGACATCTCGTGGTGCAAAGCCGGTGCCTCCAGTGGTAAGGATGAGGTTGAGCTCCTGTTCGTCGCACCACTCCAGAAGAGTTTCCTACAGAAATGTGAACACACAAACGCATCACAGCTCAGAAGACCTGAGAGCCAAAGAAACACAGAAACCAGGAGGTCGCAGGTGTTTAGTGTCCTGCCCATGGACCGAGGTAACTGGTAATGTGTGTGAGGTTAACACTGTTCACACATGATGCAAAAACACACACACACACACCTTGATTTCATCGATCTCATCCGGAACAATCTTGTAGTCTGATATGACTCCTCCAAGCCTGCAGGGGACACACAGGTTAGTGTGCGTGTGCGTGCGTGTGTGTGTGTGTGTGTGTGTGCGTGTGCGTGTGTGTGTGGCCTCACAGTGAAGGGTCATGGACCAGGTCCTTCAGGTTGACTCCACTCCGGTCCTCAGCCAGGTTCCTGTAGCAGCTGTCACTCACTGGAGGAGAGAGCAGCTCCACTTATGTTGGGTTATGACATCATCACTATGTTTCCACCCTGATAGCTGTTTATTCATTATGGATTATCAGACTGATGACATCACTATTTATCAGCACCAACATATCAACACTGCAGTGCTGATGACCTGATGTGTGTGTGTGACATGGAACACACTGAGAAATGATCATAATTAAGAGTTGGTTTATTTGAACGCTCATCAGATGGATTTGCTGCTGGATGTACAGGAAGTGGACCCCTCCAATCTGTGCTGCAGCTCTGGATCAGGCTGACAGACATGTTGGAGGGAAACTAATCTGGGTCCATTTAATCAAACTGCTGAGGGGAACCAGAACCAGAACCTGGTCTGGTTGAGCTGCATGTGAACACATACACACACACACGTGCAGCAGAGCAGCTGAGGACCTGAACCCGTGAGAGGTTCTGGTTCTGGTTCTTGTGCAGATTTTCCATCTAGCCGCTGGTTTGTCAGCCTAAGCTTAGCATTGCCATCACGTCCCTGCCGCCTGAGCAGAGACACGGGGCTGCTGTCACCCCGCTGCACGACGCTCACATCTGAGCTGAAGAGCGAAGCAGCTGTGGTGCTGCACATCAAACATCTGGACGGAGAACAGGACGCTTCATACCGTTTAATCAGAGCGTCCATCTATGTTACATGTTACACACACAGCGACCCCGGGTGAATGAAATGTGTCACGACACTTCAACCCGCCTTAAATCAAACACATCCGCAGTGTTTAACATTAACGTGAATCTAATTTAAACGTAATTAAGCCAAAAATGTAGCTTAACGTTAACGTTTGCTCGATACACCGCGTCAATGTAGTGACAAACAGTAAAGCCAAAGCGGAAATTCGTAATCTTCCCTTCAAAATAAAAGCGCGAATGCCCATAAAAACACACTGTTCGCCGACGAAGATCTAACGAAGAAACCCTAACTTTGAAAGTATTCACCGACAGTCACTACTACTTCTCTCTGTCTTGACGCTGAATAGAAACGCCTCGTTCTCCTGTCATGCAGCTCTACAGAGCAAAGCTCAACAGCCATGACACTCGTTGCTTTTACACAAATAAATCTTTTCACACTGAATCCTAAATGTCCGCTGACCTTGTTCGCATCCCTCCGTCCTGTCGAGCCGCCAGCTAAGCTAACGCTGAGGCATTAGCATGCCGCTTCACGTTAGCTTAGCTCTGCAGCGGTGACAGCGGCACGCGCGCACGAGCCGCGACGTGACGCGACACAAAAACACGAAGGACACGAAGGTCCAACATGTCAATCAACATGTCCACATGTCCACATGTCTCACCCGTCAGGATGCCCACTCGGGTCTGATGGTCGTGGTTGGTGAGCACCATCCCGTCCGCCGCCATGTTTACAACCTCTGTCTGCACTGAGACGGCGCGCACACACACACGCGCGGGCACACACACACGCACGCGTCCTCCAGCTGTGTGTTTTTGTGTGTGTGTGTGTGTGTGTGTGTTTGTGTCCTGCACAGGTCTTATATGTCCCCTAACCGGTTTAGACCGAGTCACTAACAATTCTCAAGTGTCTGTCATTTCAGTCTACTGAGACTCAGTCATGTCACACACGCACACACGCACACACACACGCACACACACACACACACACACACACACACACACACACACACACACACACACACACACAGTCTCCCTCAGGATGAGAACAGGACAGAGACAGCCGGGTGACATCACATGTGATGGACGTGTGGCTGTACTGGAGGGAGTAATGAGTGACAGAGAGCATCAGGAGAAAACACATCAGGGGACTGATGACATACAAACAAACATCTGGAGTTAAGACCACTCATGACACACACTCTTGTCACACACCCATGTCACACACCCATGTCACACACTCATGTCACACACTCGTGTCACACACTCCCTGTCAGTTTGGTATGAGTGTGGCTGTCTGGTTGTAGTTCAGGCTCCATGGCCCCTCTAACCCTACAGACCTGTTATATCTTTGTAAGGGTTTCATATTGTGGAGCTGTTGATGCTTCTTCTAAACATCAAGCACACCCAACCTGAGCTGAGTTCAGAGTGGAGACACATTCATAACTCACCTGAGCTTCAGTCTTACCTGCTGTCCATCCGTCTGTGTTCCTGTTAGTCTCTGCAGCTTCCACCATCTTGTCTTCATGTCTTCATGTCATCACCATCTCTCTGTAAGTCAAACCTGATATGGAACTCTGATGCATTTAGAGCTGAGACTGAAACACAAATATGAACATGACTGTCCCTGTCCCCATCTGTCTTTGTCCCTGTCTCTCCCTCAGCCCTTGTGTTGGGGCTGTTTGTCCTGTGAGCCTACAGCCTTCAGAGAGCTCTGACCTTTATGGCTCTGCACCACATGGTGGTCTGATAGAAGCTTCATGGAGATGTTTCACTGTAAACTCTTCATTCAGGCTCAATGATCAAAGAAATCAGAAGATTGTGAAGTTTTTGGAATCACTGTTGATGATTTCCAGGGGAAATGAGGTCTGAACTACAGACCAGGGACCTTTCCTGTCTGGAGCATGTTTGACATGTGGAGGAGCTTCACACGAGGTCATGGGTTGTGTTTACAGTCCATATGGTTCACAAAGTCAGGGGTTAATGTGTACAAAAGGCTCCAGATTACAAAAATAACTAAAATGTGATCTAGCTTGCATTTGATTTCCACAATAATCTCGACATTGTGTCAAATTGCCAGAGTAAAACTTTATTGAGATGCTTCTTCCTTGATCGGTGCGTTTCAGCCTCATGCTGCGTTTACATACAAACAAAGAAACAAACACAAACAACTTAGAGGACAGAGAATCTCCTTATATCATCCTGAACTAGCTTCAATCTGTCATCCATCAGGAGCCAGTTCAGTCTCATACCAGTGTGTGTGTGTGTGTGTGTGTGTGTGTGTGTGTGTGTGTGTGTGTGTGAGAGAGATCCAAACGGCTCATAAAAGTCCACAACCTACAGAGACATGAAGACCACAGACTCACACCAACACTCTCTTCCATCCATAAACAAAGAGCAGTAACCAGATCGTCCAGAGGTCAGGCTGAAGGTCACAGGCTGGTGTCGGCCGTCTTGCTGTTGGCCAGCGCCGCCGTGTCGGGCTGAGCGTCTCTGCAGAAGAACACAGCCGGGTTCTTACAGGCCCACATGGCCACCTCCCCTCCTCCTCCTCCTCCTCCTCCTCCTCCCTTCCCGGGGCTGGAGCTGGACATCCTGCTGCTGTTCACCCCGACCCGAGTCACGTAGCGGTCCCTGATCCGCTCCGCCTGGTTCAACCCAATCTTGCGGTTCTGGGTTTGACTGGACAGGTACGCGGCGATGTTTCTAGTCCGATAGCCTTCCTCTCGGCTGCGTCCCAGTAACATGGAGATGTTGGGGTTCCTCAGGGCGTAGATCAGGGGGTTGATGGCGCCGTTGGCCCAGGCCAGCCAGATGGCCACCGTGTCCATGGCGGGGTTAAACGTGTAGTCGCCCATCGCTGTGACCAAGCCCATCAAACAATACGGACCCCAACAAAAGATGATGAACACGATCATAATCAGAACCGTGGTGGCCGTTCTCATCTCGCTGTAGAACCTCAGCAGGTAGGCGTACGTGGTCACGGGCCGCACACGGATCTCTGAGAGCCGGACCGTCTTACAGATGTTATAATGACAGAAACACATGAGAGAGAAGGGCAACAGGTAACAAACCAGGATGAGGGATAAGCTGTAGGCCGTCCCCACGCGAGACGCCCCAGAGTGGAACACGTACATGCAGTGGTAGAAACCTCGCTTGTGGATTTCCGCGGGGGTTCGGACGAACAGATACCACGGCAGAGAGAAGACCACAGCACTGAGCCACACGCCTATCAGCAGCTGAGTGGCTTTCTGCCGCCCGATCTTTGCCTGCGGCTGCCTCACGATGGCGTAGTACCTGTCGAAGGAGATCAGAGTCATGGTCAGCGTGGAGATGATTCCAAAGCAGGTGTTGAAGAACCCGTTGGCCACACAGAAGCGATCTCCAAACATCCAGATTCCATCTTTACTGAAGAGCATTACGAAGGAGAACGGCAGGCACAGAACCGCCGTCAGGAAGTCGGACAGCGACAGCGACATGATGAAAGCGTTGGTCACCGTCCGCAGCTGTCTGTGTTTGATGATGACGATGACGACCGCTGAGTTACCCAGGCTGGACAGGAGGAAGATGGACAGCAGCACCAGAGCCTGAGCCGCCACCGTGACGCCCTGCAGGATGGAGTTACTCTCAGCCGCGCTCAGCACCGAGGGGGCGGAGGCCGGGTGGATCTGGCCCAGCTCGCTCTCTCTTTGTTCTCTCAGGTCCGATAGGTTACCTGTGCTCACCGCTGTCGCCTCTGTGCTCGCCGTCACCAGGCTGGTCACTATGGAAACAACCCTAGAAAACAAGCAGTCATTGTACTGTGAACATAACGTGGAACATGTGGACAGGAAGTCACAGATTATCACAAAGAGCAATGAGAACACACTGTATGTCCACAATTCTACAGGTCAAATCTTTACTCCGCCCCCCCATCAGACACGCCCACTTAACGCAGTCATTGGCTGCTTGTGACGAGGCGGGAAAATTAGAAAGAGCCACATTTGTGTTTGTTTGTTTACTGTGCGCTGTCCGACCCGTCCCTGTCCTCTGTGCAGGAGCAGGAGCAGGAGGAGGAGGAGGAGGAGGAGGAGGAGGAAGAGGAGGTTTACCTTGGCACAGGTGAGGCGGTGCCCAGCTGGCTGAAGAAGCTCTGTCCAGAGGTCCCGGCCGTGTGGTTGTTCCCCTGCAGGGCCATGCTATCAGGCGGATCCATGAGGAAGAAGAACAACATAACCCAGCTCATCCCTCCTCTCCGCTCGCATCAGGCCGGCCGCCCTGCCTGCTGGATTCATCCTCGTCCAGACGTCTTCTTCAAAATCCATCAACTGAGGAAAGAGAAGACAAGAGGACAAATCCATGTTCAGAGGCTGAAGCTCAACTTTTGCTCACAGCGTTTCATGTTTTATGGCAAAGAAACTCTAAAAGTAACTGACAGAAACAATGATGATCCTTTGTCGTGATTATTGTGACCTCAGGCTGTGAATGTGTGTGTGTGTGTTTCTTATTCCACTGAACTGATGTGTTCAGGGTTCAGAGGTCATCGGCTCACATTGATCTAGAGCGCATTAATGATGCATGTGGAGGTGCAGCTACTGCGTCACATTCATGCAGTCTGAGAAAAACAACAACTATCACTCACACACACACACACACACACACACACACACACAGTGACTTCATCAGGGACATGTGATTCTGTCCTCTGAGACATCTGTCCTCTGTCCTGTGGAGCCACCTGTTGTTTGTCTCTGTTTCATTTTTGGAGGCACAGTTATGATTTTAATGACATTTACATATATGTACACTTTAGTTTAATATACTCTGCTTTCAGTAAATAATGCTTGCATATCTTGTTTGTATCGTTATCAAATATTGTAGTTAAATGTGCTGTAATCAAACTGTAGCTACATGCAGCTAAATGGCTGAGCTGTAACTGGTGATGTTTTCATTTATTGTATAGTAATCTACATATTCTATAGTATTCACTGCACTACACTGTGGCAAACACAGCCAGCTGCAGCATTCATGTCATACTAAATGTTATAAGCGGGACTGAGCCACATACTGAAGTACTTTCACAGAATACTGACTGTGATTCTATCGGCGGCGCTGCAGAACAGAATCTGTGTGGATCTGTAATGTTTGGACTCGCGTCACTACAGCAGAGGCCTCAGAACTCAATCACTCACAAACAGGCGTTCATTTAGATTGGCAGCTTACCGGAAGTTGAGTTTGTGTACATGCCGTCCAATTTAGGGCCGGGTCGGATTTATATCTTGTTAAAATACAGTCTTTGTGATTGATGCTACATTAGCATACACGTCCACGGCCTCTGTTTATCCCGCAGCGCCGCACATTGGAGCGTTTGTCTTCCTCTGCGGTGTTCTGACCCGTAAACATGGTGCTGCTCTGCTCTCTGCGGCGTCTCCAGCTCCGCTCAGCTCCGCCGGGCTCCGCTCAGCTCAGCACGCTGCTCGTCTCCAGGTGAGCGGAGGAGGAGAAGAAGAAAAGAAGCAGAAGAAGAAGAAGAAGAAGAAGAAGAAAGGGAGCTGCGGAGGAAAAACAAAGTCCTCTCGTGTTGCCTTTATGGACGCTGGTGGCGGGAGGAGAGCTCAGCCTCCATCCTGATGCTCAGTGACGTCACCTCCCCGCATCTGCATGGATAACACATCTGCTAAGACACAAACACTGATTTAACATCTGTGGCGTGGACGCATCCGCCCCGCCCCCTCACGCTCTGAAGCCACGCCCCTCCATATGAACGCACTCACTTCTTATTGTGACGTCTAAGACAGTTGCCATGGTGATAGACCCCCCTTCCCGTCTCTATATGATTGTATAATGCTCCATATTCTCAGGTCTCATCTCAGTGTTTGTGTCTGTGCTTCTCTTCCGGTCTGCGGTCTTTAAAGCACCCTCACGGATCCAGGAGAGGTGAGTCGTCGTCCAGTCTTCACCAGCAGGTCCACAGGTCCAGCTCCTTGAAGTAGAGCTTGGACCAGGAGAACTGAGGACCTTCACACAGATGTTAGTCTCGTCTCCTGCAGCATACTTTCAGCCCAGCAGGGGGCAGTATTCACCTCATGTGCTAGTTCCCCTACATCCAATGTTCTGAAAGAAGAAGAAGAAGAAGAAGAAGCCTTCGTCCTCCCGGTGTGGTTCCGGTCTCGGATGTAAATAACGCGGCGCCGCTCGGGGACACGAACCTGATCTTTGTTTATAGGAGAGATGGGTGAGTTTGTGAAGCTACATGTTAGCATGTCAGCTCATTGAGCTAGGCTGACCGCCGTGATTTAGCAGCTAACGGAAGCTAACAGGTCACACAGCAACAGAGCCGCTCCGCTGCTCTGCGGGAGATTCACCAGTGAGACCAGCGAGATAAACACAATATAACACAACATTACATCACATACCATGACGTTAGCCGTCCGAACCCTCAGCTTCATCAGTGCAGCTCACAGCCTGGACACCAGAGTACAGTTAGCTCTTAAAGCTCAACAGTCAGGCCTTAAACGGGCCGCATTGTGACGGAATGAGCGATAAAACAAAGAAACGGAGCTCTCATGGTTCAGATTGACTTCAGTTTGTGTTGCTGCTTAGTTTGTATTTTAGATTGTTATCGCAGTGAGTCATTCTGATCTGATGAACATTATAGTATGTCACAAAGTGTGTGTGTGTGTGTGTGTGTGTGTGTGTGTGTGTGTGTGTGTGTGTGTCTCTCCCCTGCAGCTGTGGCTATGAGCTCCACGTGTCCCGGTCTGTACTGTGGCAGGGAGATGATCAACGGCTCTGTGGAGGGCGAGTGTGGAGTGAGTACAGAAACTAACGCACCTCCCTGTGGTTGACCTCCAACAACAAATGTCTTCCTCCTCTCTGATGTCCCTGAGTGATGTTGTGTCTTCCTCCAGGTCTGTCCTCGAGGTGAACGCTCAAACATCCAGAAGGTGTGTGAACGCTGCACCGAGGCCCCGGAGCTCTACGACTGGCTCTACCTGGGCTTCATGGCCATGCTGCCTCTTGTGCTGCACTGGTTCTTCATCGAGTGGTACTCAGGGAAGAAGAGGTATGTACGCACGCACACACACGCACACACACACGCACACACACACACAGCTCTCTGGTGATGTGGCGTTGTGCCTCAGTTCCAGCGCTCTGCTGCAGCACATCACAGCCATGCTGGAGTGTGGCGTGTCGGCCGTGGTCACCCTGCTGGTCACCGAGCCGGTGGGCCTGCTGGGGATCCGCTCCTGCCGGGTCCAGATGCTGTCAGACTGGTACACCATGCTGTACAACCCCAGCCCGGACTACGTCACCACGCTGCACTGCACCCAGGAGGCCGTCTACCCTCTGTGAGTACTGAAGGGGCGGAGCTTAGCGCTGCTTCTCTCTGTCACTACCCAGAATGCATAGCAGATGGATTTGGTCCCACTCTTTGGTGATGTAAGTCCCTGTCTCCTTGTCTCTCTGCAGCTACACCATCGTGCTGATCTACTACGCCTTCTGCTTGGTGCTGATGATGCTGCTGCGCCCCCTGCTGGTTAAAAAGATTGCCTGCGGTCTGGGGAAGTCGGATCGCTTTAAGAGCGTCTACGCCGCTCTGTACTTCTTCCCCATCCTCACTGTGCTGCAGGCTGTGGGTGGGGGGCTGCTGTGTGAGTATCAGAGGGGATCTGATGATGGGGGACTTAAGGACCACACACACACACACACACACACACACACACACACTGATCTGAGTCTATTCTCTCTGTGTTTGTGTTTTACAGACTACGCCTTTCCCTTCATCATCCTGGTTCTGTCTCTGGTCACCCTGGCTGTGTACATGTCAGCCTCTGAGATACAGGTGTGTGTGTGTGTGTCTCTCTCTCTCACTCTCTCACTCTGTCTGTCTCTGTCTCTGTCTCTCTCTCAGCTGATCCCTGTCTTGTCTCTCCTCAGTCCTTTAAGAACCTGGTTGCTAAGAAGAAGCGTCTGGTTGTTCTGTTCAGCCACTGGCTGCTTCACGCTTACGGCATCATCTCCATCTCCCGTCTGGACAAGCTGGAGCAGGACCTTCCTCTCCTGGCTCTGGTGCCCGGCCCGGCGCTCTTTTACATCCTGACAGCTAAATTCACAGAGCCCAGCCGCATCCTGTCTGAGGGCGGCAACGGACACTGAGCCGGGAAAAGAGAGAGTTCACAGGTCACTGCTGTCAAAAGAAGCTCCTACAGACGACCTTCAGACGACCTACAGACTGTGTTGAGTCACAGGGGTTTGATTGGGATTGTTTCTGGTTTTTGCTTTGCTTAGATCCTGAAAATCCTAAATGTTTGTAAAATCTTCATCTCACTTTAATGACTAAGTTGCTGTGTGTGTGTGTGTGTGTGTGTGTGTGTGTGTGTGTGTGTGTGTGTGTGTGTGTGTGTGTGTGTGTGTGTGTGTGTGTGTGTGTGTGTGTGTGTGTGTGTGTGTGTGTGTGTGTGTGTGTGTGTGTGTGTGTGTGTGTGTGTGTGTGTGTGTGTGTGGCTTCAGTCTTGTTATCCTTGTTTAGATGAAGTAACCATAGCGACGAGCTCTGCTGGTCCAGTTCCTGTTGGGATTTTGCACTCGCGTCACTTTTGAACATAAACATCATGGAGGTCACAAGTCTGCCGTTTATTTATTTTATTGTGAGAATAATTTTACTTTATCTTCAATCTATCTGAGCTTTTATTGGGCAGCAGCTCGTGATTATTTTTTTTATGTTAGTCAAAGCGTTTCTTCAGTTAGAACATTTCCTCACAAAGCACGGCCAGTTTAGACCGGACTAGAGGGGACTAGATGGGGTTGAATGGGACTAGTTGGGGTTCTAATGGGACTAGATGTAAAACACGTGTCTGGAGGAACTGGAAGCAGCAGATGTTTGGGATGAATGTTGTAAATATGTAAATAAGGTCTCCAGCCTTGGTCTGTGGGACCTGAAGGTTCCAGCCTGGCTGCAGGCTTTGGTCTGTGGGACCTGAAGGTTCCAGCCTTGCTGCAGGCTTTGGTCTGTGGGACCTGAAGGTTCCAGACTGGCTGCAGGCTTTGGTCTCCTGTATGTCCCTGTGTAAATATTAAACCACATACCTGAGCTCCACATGTCAGTCTGCTGTGTTCATCTGTCAATCACAACACATCAACACAGATGTTTACTAAGAAGAGTCACTTTTTAATGATATGTTACAAGAATTCAACATTTCTTTGTTGTTCTGCATAAAACTGTCAGTGCAAAAGATAACTTCTATTTAAAATAAGCACGCACACGCACACACACACACACACAAACAGCATGTGGTGGTGTCATCAGCAGGTCAGACGTTGAGTTTGCACAGTTGAACATAAACACAGTGTTTTAATAGCTGGATAGTGACGAAAGATAAGAGAATAAGAGCAGCTGAGTGTGAAGCTGCCTGAGGTCAAAGGTCACAGGCTGTGACTCATTCATGTCACATTCGGGCCCTCTGCGTGTGTAAACACAGAGGTCAGAGTTCAGTTTACAAAATGTAATCTTGGGGGTCAAAGTGTGTGTGTGTGTGTGTGTGTGTGTGTGTGTGTGTGTGTGTGTAGATGCTCGAGCTTCATGAAGGAAACATCGCTGACACACTTCAGACGCTTTAACCCAAAATAACATTTTGTAAAACTTCATTCAGAAATGCAGAAAGTGTTCCTCCCTCTTTTACCCAAACAGACATGAAGGAACGATCCAGAGGTTTGATCTTTAGAGGACAGAGACAGATCAGTGCTGATTGACAGACGGGTGAAGGCTCCAGCTGATCACTCGTCTGATGATGAACCTGATGTTTGATGATGAGGAAGTAAAGCAGAGGCGTTCTTTAAGCTCTGTGGTGACTGATGGAACCAGCATCTGGACAGGAAGTGCAGGGACAGGAAGAACTAGGGGAGGCAGTGGCTCAGTGGGTAGTGCTTCCGCTTTAAAACCGGAGGGTCGCCGGTTCGAGCCCCTGCCGAGGTGCCCCTGAGCAAGGCACCAAACCCTCAATTGCTCCCCCCTCTGCGAAGGGTGGTAATGTAATGTAAGACGCTTTGGATAAAAGCGTCTGCCAAATGATCGTAATGTAAGAACTAATGCAACCATTTCTGTTTGATTGACAATCAGAGTGTTGATATT
Organism: Genypterus blacodes; assembly: GCF_046128005.1. NCBI lineage: Eukaryota > Metazoa > Chordata > Actinopteri > Ophidiiformes > Ophidiidae > Genypterus > Genypterus blacodes. Next base: position 109,428 of record NW_027467022.1, on the reverse strand, counting down.
TAGAGATCAAGTCGTTTGACGACTCTTCATTGTCCAGAGCGTCTCCATTCTCAGTATTCCCGTCCTTCAGCCATCCTGGACTGACTGGATACTTCACAGCAGGTCAGGAACTTAACGTGTCTGCTTTCTTCACATTCTTTGTTTTATAATTGATTATTGATTGACATCACTGAGTTTGTGTGAGAGCAGCCTCTGGTGGTCAGCTGTGGTGTAGCAGCGCTTAAAGCGCAAACCTTGTTGACGTTCCTCCAATCAGAAGAGTGACATCATCAGTTTGTTTAGCCTAGCTTAGCACAAAGACTGAGAGCAAAGGGAAACTGTTAGCATAGCGCCCTCAAGTTAGAGATGTAGCAAACAACGTCCCAAAGTGTCAGACAAACAAACTGGAGGGGTCGACACCATGACGTATCCATGACGATACCAAAGGCTGCTGCACCACAGCGTTATCCTGAGAGAAGCTGGAGCCAGGAACAGAAGGGAATAATACCAAGTTTCTTTTGGTAGGTGAATTGGGGGCAAGTTCACCTCAGAAACCTAAAGACTCAAACACTGCACATGTTTGAAGGTTTATGGGTTTGTTTACCAGATTAGAAAGAACAACAAAGAGGAGCTACAGTGCTTCAACGTCACATGACACCGCTTGACCAATCACATGCTTCCATCTACGTCTCTGTGGGACGCCTCCACTATAAGCTTTGGATCAAACTAAATCTCCCGTGGTGCCTCATCAGCACCCAGCGCCTCCAAACCCTCCAGCCCAGAGCGGCCCTCAGCCCAGAGCGTCCAGGCAGCCCTCAGCACAGAGAGACCCACAGCCCTGAGCGTCCTCTACAGGAAGCAGCTTGAGCCTGGGGCCGGTGCGCCGGCGTTACTTCTGGATGTAGATGATGATGATGCAGAGAGTCCCCACTAACCCCAGAGCCTGGATCCCCAAGAACCAGAGCAGGAGCCAGAAGAACAGGATCACCACCGGCTCCACTATCTTGTCCCCAAAGTACATCTGGCTGAAGCCAATCCCCCGCAGGCCCTTGTTCAACATCCCAAACAGAGTCCCCATGCGCTCGCAGTCGTCCAGCCGGGGCTCCCGGGTCGTGGGGTCGTCCACCTGGGGCCAGCGGGCCGCGGGGTCCCTCGGTGGGCGTGGCCAGCTCCTGCCGCCTTCATCCTGTGGAGACACAACGCAGGTCAGGCAACAAGGCAAGACTGTGACAGACCTGAGGGACCATGGACCTGCAGAGTCCACATGAGTCCACATGAGTCCACATGAGTCCACGTCTACACCAGAACCAAGCAGGACAACCTGGTGCTGGAACATTCCTCTGACCTTTGACCCTGAACCCTCTGTATGATGTCATGGATCTCTATCCTATAGTAACTCTGACCTTTGACCCTGAACCCTCTGTGTTGTCATGGATCTCTATCCTACAGTAACTCTGACCTTTGACCCTGAACCCTCTATCCTACAGTAACCTCCTGGTCCTTCTCTCATCGGTCTGCAGCTGGTGTGACGAAGGAGCTGAGAGGTTGAAGAGCAGATAAACATGCAGGGCTTCATGACAACAAACAGTAGAAGAAGAACAGAGGTGTGACTTCTGTGTGAGCTCATGACCTCATCGTCACACAGCTGCGTTAGAGTCATACGGGTCAGAGGAGCCATGAAGCTGAAACATGCAGCTGAACAGGAAATGAAACTTCAACAAGAACAACAATCCAGAGGAGATAAGATAGAGCTCTCATTCCACTGTTATCACCTGATCTGTGTGTGTGTGTGTGTGTGTGTGTCAGCACTAAACTTTGACCTCCTTCCTAAGTCTCATTCTCTTCATTCTTCACATTTGCTGATTCTTATCTTTCACCTTTCTTTCTGCTTTCACATCTATACATTAAAGTTCCTCCTCTCAGTCTAAAGTCTATCACTCTGATGAGGAATCAATCGATCACATGGAAGGAATGAGCTGAGCAGTGACAACAACAACATCACAAACACCATCCTCCTCCTCCTCCTCACCCTGCTGCTCCTCTTCCTCATTCACATGGCGCCACGCTACTCAGGTTGAGGGCAAAGGTCAGCAGGTAACATCTGCTCAGCTCAGACGACTGAACGCAGAGCCTCGTGACGACATTAACACGAGAAACTGTTCATAAACTAAACCAGAGGATGAAGAACAGAGGAGGAAGAGCAGGTAGAAGAGGAAGAGCAGGCTGCTCAGCGGCTCAGCGGAAGGCAGCGGCCCGCTGGAGTTCGGGGCCGTTGACCGTTATCTCGGTTCTTACCCGGTGGAGGTGCCGGTGTCGCGGGTCAAGCTGAGGAGGAGGTCGCCATCTGCCTTCGTTGTCTTCAAACTCGCGTCTCCTGAAAGCATACTGCCCGCTGCCAGGAGGCGTCACGGCAGACATCTTAGCTCCGGCGTGCTGACATGGAGTGCAGTGATTGTTTGCGAATTGCTCGCTCACTTCCGCATGGCGCTGACGCGGGCACGAGGCGTGACGTGCCGCGTTCAGGCTCTATCGGAAAAACAACCAGTTGAATCTATTATAAGTGCTGTTATTCGTAATGTTCCAGTTTGACCCGGGGTTTGTTGTTCCTGGTACAAGTCACTCGTGCACCTGAGCCACAGGTAGAAACTGACACAAGGAGATACGTTTATGTTTACACTACTTTGTCTTAAAGCTTTGTTTTGTTTCCTATAAAACAGCATGTAAACGTTGTTGTCCCAGTCACATTGAACTCAGCATTTTAACTCTATACTCCCCGTGTAAATGCTACCGGAAACACAAGATCAAAGTAAAATACCGTAAGCAGCTTCATTTACAGGCTTCAGATATCCGAGGTCAGTCTGATGGAAGAGAACACAACCATACAATCATAAATATGTTTCTTTTTCAGAAACTAACATAACATTACTGACCAACATGGTTCAGTTCACTTTACTGTAGTTTCCCTTCACACTGCACAGTAAGATTCACTGATCTCTCTAACAGTTCCTGCAGATCAGATATCATGACATGTTTATGTATGTGTCATTTATGTGTGAGTGTTTATGAGCCACAGAACTCAGGAAGTAACAGCATGCATAGAACATGTGACCAAGTCATAAATCAAAACTGTACTTAATAGCATAATAAAGTGTTGCACACAGATTCCTGCTTGTGTGAGTTGTCTTCTGTATTTGAAGACATCTGGTGTTGTTTGTTCACTCACACTGGTACAAACATGAAGAGCTTCCCTGTGTTCATCAAGTGGTCATCACGCAGGTTTGTATTCATTTTTTTCTTCAACTGTAAATACTTACACTTGTATCTTATGTCAAAAGTCTAGTTTTGTAGAAGACAGAATGTCATAGAACTTCAATGCCAATAAAGAGTCTCTGATGTTCGGCTCGTGTTGCCAGTTGTTGCCATGTAAATATGAGACTTTCTTTCTCCCTTTGTTCTGTTTTTGTCTAAAATGGACCGATGGCAAAACTAAAATGAACTGAAATTGAATTATAAATGTTTATCCAAATCGTTTTATCCAATTTTATTCAGTAAATGTGTTTAAAAGAGCATGAGTATGAATTTAGATCTTTTTTTGTGAGTCGTGGGAGAAACTGGAGTACCCAGAGGAAACCCACGGACCCGTGAGGACGAGAGGTGAGAGGACCAGGCCTTTGTCTACATGTCATGTGACTTGTCAACCGGCTTGTAACCTTTCCCCAGTGCCCAAAGCTTGTTGAAGGACTTTTTGATGCATTGCAAACTAATGCGTGAGAGGATGTAGACTGAGAGCCCCCCCAGATACACACAAGCTATCACAAGGACCACGATACTTAAGTTTATCACTGCCTCTAAGATCATGTCTGAGCGTGCACCAGCTGCTGGGAGAGGATCTTTATATAGAGCTGGGTGATCCTGTGTGGTGACGTCATGCACTGAGCATCAGAGAGAGCACAGCTTACATGACCTCACAGGTCCTGACTGAGACACCTGATCACTCCTTTGTGTCATTATCAGATATGTGATGTCATGTAACATGTTGTAACTCTGCACTCACATCAGCGTGCATGATGTCATCACACAGGATCCAGGAGTTCTATATAAAGGTCCCAGCACAGCAGCTGTTGCACGGTCAGACATGATAGAGCCGGTGATAAACGTGTATATAATTGGAGTGAGCTGTTTGTATCTGGGGTTTGTTCTCTCAGGTTACATCCTGATGGGCACGAGCTATATGAAAGAATCTCTCAGGAGGCGTCGGAAGATGAGGAAAGGCTACGAGTCACTTGACAAGTCACTACACGGGTAGAAGCTCAAAACTTTGCTATGATTGGCGGCCAAAGTTGAGTGGGTGTGGCTTCCCCCCCCCCCAAAGTGCCGTTACGGTTCCTCCTCGTGTGCACACACAGACACAGATACAGACACACACACACACACACACACACACACACA